>NC_061116.1:199427868-199498038 GCF_002878395.1 Capsicum annuum | reverse complement strand
ATTTATAGAGTAGATCGTTTGTACCCATAATAACTTTTTTTATATTTCATTTATTTGTTGAGTTATTTCATGTAATTTACGAAGACTTTGATTTATTTTATTCTGTCTATGAATATAATTAATCCTTAGTTTTGAACATGTTAATTGAAATGGAGTACTAGATTTAAATATCACAATAGATAATACCTTGGCCAGTCATAAAAATTATTGCCACTACATGTAAAGTGAATTGACTTGAAATAAAAATTTGTTATCATGTTCGTCTCTGTCTTTGTACATGTCCTTTTTTATACACAGGCTCTAGCCATTTAGTTTGAACCCTAAATGCCCAAACTCATTGCATCTTTCCTATAATGGTGTCGCATACACCGATTATTTGTGTGCCGGTAAACAAACACTCGATGTATGTAAATGAGTACGGCCCACACGCTGCACCGGTTGTATTTGTTGGGAGCTGGATATTCTTGTTTCGACCTTCAAAATCCCATGATTCCTTTGCCAAGACTTCAGCCGGCAAATGATCCATCAGCTTACTCTACGTCAACAACTTGGACAACAACTTTAAGAGTGGCTGCATATGGGTTAAAAATGTCTTCTCGCTGAAGACAGGTAAGTTGCAGTCATAAACCTTAATTTTTTCCTCGTATATTAGTATCTCAAGAGGGAGAAAATGTGTGACATCCATATTCATGACTGCATGGAATCTCTTTGCCTTGGTCCATCTCTTGCCATGTGGATATGGCCTCTTTCCTCTAATATATTTAATCGCTTCTTCATCCCATTAAAACGTAGAAACTATCTGATCAAATCTCGGACCATCGAAATCAGCTATCTTATAGAGTTTAGCGTACCTATCCTTGAAATTATTGTAGAAGTTGAGGTCCATTATCCTATCGACAACATCATAAGCATCCGGGTACGCTAATTGCCTGCCCTTCATGAGGCAGAGAATTTCATCAACATACTATGGTATAAGAAGATAATTTTTAAATAGGTTAGAAATTGTAAGGAATAAAAACACAGTCGAAAGAATCCGATAGAGAGGGTTCTCTAAATCAGTTCACAGATTACCCAGCCAACGCAACTTATGCAACAAATATGTATTATGTTGCAATAGAATACCAAATTTTTGCAACAGATTACACATCTGCTGTATAGATTCTTCTTCATGGACTAGATTGGAAGGGTAGGTTAGCAAAAGTAAACTTACCTTGTCCTCGTACCACACACACATATTTGTCATATTCGAGAAGTCTTTGGCGGTAAATAAATGCATGGTGTATTCTTTTCAAACCTTCATCTTGAGGAATTCTTCCAGTTTCTTCTTATTCTCCTTGCCAAACTCCGCGAATATATCCACCTTCTTCGGCTGCCCCTAAACTTCAAAAACTATTAGAGCGGGAAAGGGGGAGGGGGGAGTTGTAATTTTTGTTGATTTCAGAATCGAAAGAATTTGTCTAATTTTTCTTCTCTTCCTCCTAACGTCAATTGTAGAAGTGCATGGCTCCCTTACCTAGTTGGATGGTATGACACCCCTTATTAATTGCAACTCCTCGACAGCTTCAGCAATAACCTCTAGCTTTTCAAGGAGTTTATCCTCTCAGTTCTAGCATACTTTGCATTTGCAATGAGAACATGAGAGTGAGGAAGGGTGAGAGGGACCACTATAAGGGTGGGAGGGATCGGTGTAGGGGTGAGAGGGAGAACCTGTGCAAGGGGATTTTTAAACATATTTATTTTTTGCTGAGCACCAACATGCTCATAATCATGACTGGCAGCAGAAGCAGCAGCAGGATGGCTGCCACCATCACAAATAACTCCACCAGCAATACCCCTTGAAGAAACACCCGGATCGGTTGCAGTTTGAGGTTGGTCGTAAAGAGCTTCAATATTAGGCTGACCTTGCCTAACTGCTCTTCTTATGGATGTTGCTCTATCCAATTCTTTATTTATTAACTCCACCGTTTGGTCTTCTTTTGTATCAACAAGACCTAGAGTAAGAAAAGAAGTCATCCCCAGGCCATCAATGGTAGGCACGATCCAAGGATGCACAACCTATAAAAAAGACAGGAGGAATTTAAGTCATTTAATAATAATTTGTAGTCAGTTGGGTTACATGGAGCTCGGGTTATATTAACACAACCAACTTATGCAATAGACGATCTAGCTACTGCAACAGCTAATCTGTATGTTAAAATAGATTGATAATATGTTGCATCAGATTACCCATTTGTTGCATAATTTGTAGTAGATGGGTAATCTGTTGAGTAGGGTTTAGAGACCAGAGCAACATATGGTTAATCTGTTGTGAAATATGGATTGTCTGTCACAATAGATTACCTATCTGTTGCATAAGTTGCAGTTGACGGGTAATCTGTTGTAACAGACGACCCATCTGTCGCAATAGATGGAACATCTATTTTAATATCTTTCTTTGAGACAAATTATTTTAGTTGAAAAAAGACGTATTGCATTATCCGAAGGGTTAAAGAGATCAGCCTCGTTAATATTTTTTTTGCTGCTCTCTACTGCAGCCAACTACCTAAGGATCCTTGGATGAGAAACCTTATCCGGGTAATCCTTGAAATGCTTTCGGAGGGGATAAATGGCTTCACATGCCCAAGCCTAAAACTTATAAACAAGAAGCAAGCAAAAAAAAAAGTCACAAGTATATTCAATATAAATTAATGAATGAGTAAAAATAGTGATCAATTCTACCATGAAAGCCCAAGGAAAGTCATATAATATTGTCGTCTTTGGCTTTAGCTCTTTCAGTAAATATTTGACAGTCAAGTAGTAGCTATCGTATCCCCAGGGATAATCGTTGAATTTCCGAAAATCATCAGCAAGCGCCAATAAATCATGTTCTATGACTTCCTGACGTCTCTTGCCAATAAAATGGAATGGACAAACCAAACTAAGCACAATTTCTCCCTGTAGTGCTTTGGCATGTCTTTGTTCTTGAAATCTGCCATCAAATCCTCTACTTTTTAGCTAGGTCCAACAATTCCCAACAACCCATCTTTTTTCTACCTTGTGTTTTTTGGACCCTTTGTGGGGTGTTTTCTCGATGGAAGGTTCTTCTGGACGATCGCATCTCAAGCCCATCACAATGGCAAACTCTTTCAATCCAAAACAAACCGACATACCATAGTAGTTGATCCAGACTTCATCCATCTTTTTTCCACCCTTATTCGAACCTCCATCATCCCCTACATACTTGATCCTGCGCTTGAGAAGGCCATATACCATGATCATTGGGAAACAGAGAGGGCGAGGCCCAAACAGCTCAAGAAAGTGTGCAAAGTAGCTCTTCTTAAAAAGTCCATCTATGTTTTCCTTCTTCATAATACTCCTAAGTTCGTCAAAAGGTTTTCTCAACTGACATTTAAGTACAAGATCACCAAATACTGCTTTAGGGCTATTCATCGGCATCGTAACTCAAAACTTATCAATACTAATGATTTTGACAGAATCATGTTGGAATTTCGATATTATTTCATGCCCCATTGGTGAGGAGGAGCTATCACTTTCCTCGACTTCATTTTGCCCTGATTGAGATTGTTCTGGAAGTTCATCCGAATCTATCTGTACTCTAGCCTTTTTTGTTTGGTGATCGGAAGTTGATTCACTTTCTTCACTTTTAGTTTCTTTTCTTTTGGGAGACATCTTTTAACTACAAATAAAAAAAGTATATATATTGCATTTGATGTCTGCATAATTTTTTTAAAAAAGGTGAGACAAATTTCAATAAATTATTCTTACCACATAACAAAAAAATACTCCAACAGACAACCCATCAGTTGAAACAGATGAGGAACCCAAATCTGTTTGAATACCTATTTAATATCTCCCAACAGATATTCCACCTGTTACAACAGGTGGACAAATTTCAATAAATTATTCTACGCCACATTACAAGAAAATATTTCAACAGATAACCCATCAGTTGGAACAGATGGGGAATATGTTTGAGGACCTATTTAATATCTCTCAACAGATCTTCCACCCGTTGCAACAGATGGACCACCACCACCACAACCAATGTCACCACCAGTGCCACCAAGACCACCACCAATATCAACACCAAAACCACCGACACCACCGCCAAAAAATACAAATACCAACACCACCACCAACAGCCACCAACAATACCACAAACACCATCAAATAATACCACGACAATCAACAAAACACTGAGAGAAAAAATAGGGTTTTCTCGGGTGCTTCCTACTTTTTTAGCATCAAAACTCAAAATTGTTAACTATTCTCGAAGATAATACAACTAAAAGTCTTCTTTTTAATCATTAACTAAAAAGCCCGATTTTTTAGAATAAAGAACAAATGTAGAACTCTTATCGAACTCTGTTACTTGCAAAGACAGAGAAAATGACGGATACAAGCGAGAATAAAGTAAAAAAAACAACTATATGTAGTTGTAAATGGGAAGAAAATCGACTTGTTTTGAAGGGTTCAACAATATGTTAAGTAGTTATTGTTTGTATTATTGAGAGGGAGAGGAGACCCCAAAAGAGAGAGAGAGAGAGAACAGCGAGAACTTAAGATTTGAAATGAAATTTTTTTCGCGCAAATGGATGATTTGTAATTTTGGAAAAGAATGAATGGTTTTGAAATTGCTAATTTAGTCCGAATTGATCTTAATTAATTTTAAAATTTTTAAAAGATACAGTTTTTAAAACATTGAGTTATGAGAACTCATTTCAACTCAGAGTGATCGATCGACGACTCGGGTCGGGATGAACGCAGTACCAACGCCATGCAATTACAAAGACTCGATTGAATTTGTAATTGAACCTGCGAGCCCATTCATTCATCCCTAGTTCCACCTAAATTAACTTAGGTACTATCATTATCCTAATATTGAGTTGATGAGAACTCATTTCAATTCAGAGTGATCGATCGACGACTCGAGTCAGGATGAACGCAATACGAATACTATGTAATTACAAAGACTCGATTGGATTTTTAATTGAACCTGCGAGCTCATTCATTCATTCCTAGCTCCACCTAAATCAACTTAGGTACTATTACTATCCTGATATTGAGTTTATGAGAACTTATTTCAACTCAGAGCGATCGATCGATGACTCAGGTCGGGATGAACGCAATACCAATGCCATGAAGTTGCAAAGACTTGATTGAATTTATAGTTGACCCTGCGAGCTCATTCATTCATCCCTAGTTCCACCTAAATTAACTTAGGTACTATCACTATCCTAACATTGAGTTGATGAGAACTTATTTCAACTCAGAGTGATCGATTGATGACTCGGGTCAGGATGAACGCAATACCAATGCCATGCAATTATAAAGACTCGATTGGATTTGTAGTTGACCCTACGAGCTCATTAATTCATCCCTAGTTCCACCTAAATCAACTTAGGTACTATCACTATCCTAACATTGAGTTGATCAGAACTCATTTTAACTCAGAGTGATCGATCGACGACTCGGGTCGGGATGAACACAATACCAATGCCATACAATTGTAAAGTCTCGATTGGATTTGTAGTTGACCCTGCGAGCTCATTCATTCATCCCTAGTTCCACCTAAATCAACTTAGGTACTATCACTATCCTAACATTAAGTTGATGAGAACTCATTTCAACTCAGAGTGATCGATCGATGACTCGGGTTGGGATAAATGCAATACCAATGCCATGCAATTGCAAAGACTTGATTGGATTTGTAGTTGACCCTGAGAGCTTATTCATTCATTCCTAGTTCCACCTAAATCAATTGCAATAAAGTTTGTTGCAACAAACGACTGAGCTGTTGAAAATTTTCAACCAGGTATTCATATCTGTTGTAACAGATGACATATCTGATTTAATTATCAAATAGACATTTGCATCTGTTGTGACAGATGACTGAGCTGTTGAAAATTTTTAAACAGATATTTATATCTATTGTAACAGATGACATATCTGATTTAATTAATTATCAAATGGACATTTTTATATGTTGTCATAGATGACTGAGCTGTTGGGATTTTTAAACAGATATTTATATCTGTTGTAACAGATGATTGAGCTGTTCAAATTTCTAAACAAAAATTTATATATGTTGTAATAGATGACATATCTGTTTGAAAATCTTTTTTTTCTCTTTTAATTTTAAAGCAAGCTTCTGGTCCGAGTAGATAATAGAAAGCAATAGTACTTACTACTAAAGACGGTAAAAAATGTTTCTTGGATATCTCAAAAGTGAGTTCATTGAGCAGTCTTGTCATGTCTTTTCAATATCACTAGTCTTAGTCTTCCTCGTGCCTCTCAAATTATTAATGAAATTAATTAGTGAATATTAAAAACCCCCACGTCTACGTACACAATACATCTATAGAAATTATCTCATCTCTTCCTTCAGCTGCAGTTTATTTTATTCAATTCTCATCTTTTTCTTTCTCTCCTTTTTAAGGTAACAACCTTTTTTCTCTATTTTCTCTTCTTTTCTCATAAAGATCTTTTTGGATATAAACCGATCCATATCTTTCCTCGACTGAGATTTTTGTTTTGATCCTCTATTTGATATTAAGGTATGGTTCATTATTGCTCTTTCATTCTCGTCTTCTTCTTTGCAAGTTATTTACATATGTTCTTTTATTTAATTACTATTTACCCATATCATATTTATTAAAAAAATTTGAAGGAACTTTTAAGTGTCGAATAAACAAATCGAGAATTTTTATTACAATGTGCAAAAAAAGTCATCTGCTGGGAGAAGTTTAAAAGCCTTGTTGGCAGTATCATTTTTTTGTATGTATTTTATTTGTTTCTTTATTGTTGATGCAGTTATTGATGTTGTTGGTGGAGTTGGCGTTGTTGGAACTTATGGTATAGTGTTGTTGATGGTTTTGGAGCAAAGAATGTTGCTTCTTTATTGTTGATGATATTGTTGGAACAAATATTGTTGTTTCTTTGTTGTTGATGTTTATGCTGTTGTCGATATTGCAATAGATGGAGAAATTATTGGAACAAATCAAACTACCAGAAAGGCTGGTTTGATGTATTCCATCAGACTCCATATCTGTTGCAACAGACTCCACATCTGTTGCAATAGACTCCACATCTGATGCAACAGATGGATAATGTTCTTTTTGTGACATCAATTTTTTTCCTTTTCTTTGTAGATATAAGTAACTGACAGTTGATCAACTTTTGCTGGACTATCGCAAGAGGCTGCAATAAAGATGGGTTCGGAGGAATAAGCTGTTTACAGATGGAACCACATCATATGTGGGAGGTATGTATTACTGATAATGTTATCGTGGAAACACACATAGAGTGCACTGATTTTGTGAATGCTGTTTTTATTGATTAGTCATAGATTGTTCAAAAAAGATATCTGTAATTTTACAGTTAGGATTGGTAGGTCCGAACTGATAAGACTGAGGGACCATGAATATGGTTCTGATACCCTATTAAGATTTAATGTTGGTTGTTTCTCATGTTTATTTGTCAAGCATTGTGAAGGGATCTAGTTTTGGTGTCATTGTAAAGAGATTCAATAGCGATTGGACTAACTTTTAGAGTGCATTGGACCCTTAGAGGGCCTTCGAAGCTTAGCACTGCATCTAACAAGAACGAAAATCCAATATAATTATTGCCCTGGCCAAAATTTATATAGTTAGGTTGCTCGCTCGGGGTGATGATTATATGCCAGAAGGTGTGGTAGGAGAATGCCTTCGAGAGAAAATAGATGGTTGATGGAAGACTATATCATCTGAGAGCTAATTGAAGAAGAGACATAGGGTAGAAAGTAACTTCTAGCAAATCTGGCCGATGGAATTGTCTTAACAGATGCAAAATCTTAATCAAGTGCAAATATGAAAGTGTTCGATAATGTAATTTCGTCTGTTGTGTCTCTGAAAGAAAAATAATATAGATGGACACTTTGCTAGGGAGCTGCATGGCCGAAATTATCACCTAGATAGAAAATAGGAGAAGACCAACAAAGCAGCCTCACGGGTATCGAATCTAAGTGAAGGCGGTAATTTTTGAATTTTAAATTTCATCCCATGCCATTTTGTTTGTGTTTTCGATCAGGTCCACTGTTCGTTGACCAGATCAGAACAACAAACGAGATTGAAAGGCAAATAGAGTGTCATTGCTTCCTTAGAAATATGGTTATAATTGATTGTGTTTTCTTGCCTTAATATGCTTTCAATATTCCTTGGAGAAGATCAGATGCTTGCTGTAATATGTGAATCCCAATAATTTTCAAGCTTGCCTCCAGCTTGCTGATTCTGTATTCAAGTTGGTCGTTGCCATATTCAAAGTTGGTTAAGAGTTTCTCATCTCTTGTGAGTTCGATCAAGGACACCACCTTTAAAGTTGTGGCATTCTAGAAGTCCTTCAGAACACTTTCTTTAGAAGCCTAAAAGGATACATAGAGGGTCGCTGTGTTTGTTTTAGGTCAAAATATGTTGATACACGTTAAAGATGTAGTCCCAACAGTGAACAACACACTTTTATCGAGCGATGTTCAGTGCATCTTGCTCACTAATCTAATAAATTAGTAAGCATGAAGTAACGTAGCGTGTGATCTAAACTGGCTCTACCAAGCCTATCAAACGTTATGTAACTCCGAGCTTATTACCCTATCAAAAAAATATGATCGAGTTAGTGCACAAATCGAACGAGCTCAATCTCTCAGCCTTTCTGTTGATCGCTCTTCTCCAATACAGATGACAAGATATCTGCTATGCAAAAGTCTACACTGTGGCCAGAAATGCTTACCTAGGAGTAATTCTTCTGAAGATATCTGTTGATTTCTTCTGAAGAATTGCTCCCAGGAAAGCATGTCTGGCGATGGTGTAGGATTTTGCATATCAGATATCTTGTCATCCATATTAGATAAGTGTGATCAGCAGAAAGGCAGACAGATTGGGCTTGTTTGATTTGTTCCCTAACTCGAGCATATTTTTTTGATAGGGTAATGAGCTTGAAGTTATGTTACGTTTGATAGGCTTGGTAGAGCCGATTTAGATCACATGCTACGTAACTCCATGGTTACTAATTTATCAAATTGGTTGAGCAAGATGCATGGAGCAATGCTCGATAAAAGTGTGTTGTTCAACTGTTGGGACTACGTCTTCAATGTGCATCAACACATTTTGACCTAAAACAAACACATTGACCCTCCATGTATCCTTTAAGGCTTCTGAAGAAAGTGTTCTGAAGGGCTTCTAGAATGCCACAACTTTGAAGGTAGTGTTCCTGATCGAGCTCACAAGAGACGAGGAACTCCTTACCAACTTTCAAGATAGAAACGACCAGCTTGAATACAGAATCAGCAAGCTGAAGGCAAGCTTGAAAATTATCGAGATTCACATACTACAGCAAGCATCTTATCTTCTCCAAGGAACATTGAAAGCATGTTAAGGCAAGAAAACACAATTAATTAATCTATATTGCTAAGGAAGTAATGATACTCTATTTTCCTTTCAATCTCATTTATGGTTTCGATCAGGTCAACGACAGTGGACCTGATCGAAAACACAAACAAGAAGGCATGGGATAAAATTTAAAAGTCAGAAATTGCCACCTTCACTTAGTTTTCTTATTTTAACTACAGTTGTTATTGGCGTAATTTTTCTAGACTCGCTGAACATCATTTCAACCCTTGATGCCCGTGAGGCTACTTTGTTGGTCTTCTCCTATTTTCTACCTAGGTGATAATCCCGACCACGCATCTCCCTAGCAAAGTGTCCATCTGCATTATTTTTCTTTCAGAGACACAACAGATGAAATTACATTACCGAACACTTTCATATTTGCACTTGATTCAAATTTCGCATCTGTTAAGATAATTCCATCGGCCAGATTCGTTAGAAGTTACTTTTTACCCTATGTCTCTACTTCAATTGGCTCTCAAATGATATAGTCTTCTATCAACCACCCCTTTTCCCTCAAAAGCATTCTCCTACCGCACCTTCTGGCATATAATCATCACCCCGAGCGAGCAACCCAACTATATAAATTTTGGCCAGGGCAATAACTATATTGGTTTTCCGTTCTTATTAGATGCAGTTCTAAGCTTTGAAGGCCCTCTAAGGGTCCAATTCACCCTAAAAGTTAGTCCAATTGCTATTGAATCTCAGCAGGAACGACAAATATGGATCCCTTCTCAAAACTTTACACGCATAAACACGAGCAACAACCATTAGTAATTCGTAACAGGGTATCTGCACTATCTTCATGAGGTCCTCAGCCTTATCAATTTCGAACCATCAAGCTTAATGGTACAATGCAAGATCTTATTAGAATGATCAATGCCTAATCGGTTAAAAACTGTATTCACAAAAACTTTGTACTTTGTGTGTGTTGTCCCGGTGACCTTATCAGAAATACATACTTAACTCCCACATATATGATACTGGATCCACCTGCACACACCTTATTCTTCCTAGTCCATCTATGGCTTAAATTGAATAAACTGATGACTAGCTAGTTGCAATAGATGACACATCTATTTCTATTGTCAAATAATTAGACACATCTATTATGATAGTTGATCAACCTGTTGCAGAAATCAAACAGATATATACATCTGTTGCAAAATATTGCCAGTATGTTGTAAGTTATCTAGCAGAAAGAATATATTTTACAACAGATTACCCATCTATTAGATTTATTTTAAAACAATTTTCTTTTCTTTTCGAGATAGAATAATTTATAAATTGGTACCTCCTTACAAATATGGATGATCCAGATTCGTACAAGAATATTCATATCGAGTCCTTGCGTGAACTTCAAAGGCAGTTTGATGAACTCCAGAGAGATTTGACTGACTTCGGAGCAAATCTGCCGGATGAAAAATGTCTGATTGACAATAATAAAAATAGTAGTAATAATAATTAGGTAATATTTTTTTATTTTAGTACATGTATGTATTTTTCTCCTTTTGTATATCGGATCTACCTAAGGGATTCAAAAATCTATGAACATTCATTTCATTTTGTTGTCGACTTTGAATTTTTAATTCTTATTTAGTATTTAATAATAATCATTCTGTTTATTCCTTGTTCTCAACATGTCGACGGTTGGTGGTAGGGATTGAGCAGCAATTTATGTCTACAGAGATTAATCTGCTACGACAGATCGATCATATGTTGCACCTGACAGTTATTAATAAAAAAGGGTTATTGTTGTTATTGAGAGGGTGAAAAGAAAAAGACATGACTTTCCGATTATTCAATATGAAAAATGTTTTGTAAATAAATAATAAGGAAATAAATGATAAACACAATTTATAACCACAATTTTAATAACTGATCGTGACTTTTCACCATTTTTGTTTTTGAATTTATTTTTTAAAATTATTTATTATATAATAAAATGGTTATTATTTGATTATGGAATTTGAAAAGGTGTTTTTTTATTTATAAAATAAAAAAGTAAGCAAATTTGGATTAATGATATGATGATAGTTATTTTTTTAAAAAAGTAGATTAGATATTGCAACAAATAAATTATATGATGCAACAGGTTCATTATTGTTGCAACAGATGATATAACTGTTGTCACAGATGATTTCTCTTATGCAACCAATGTCGAATCTGTCATCACAACTCAATAAAAATGGTTCGTGGAAAGAACTAATTAATAATAATAATTTGAAAAGTCATGACTTATGACTATATTTCTTAATTTAATTAAGTCATTACTTTTTCACATTAATAAAAAATGTAATTAATAAATGGAGGTGAACAATTAGATTATATGTTGTAGCAGATAGGTTATCTGATGCAACATATTTTATATTTGTTGCAACAGATAATATATTTGTTGTCACAGATGTGTTATCTGATGCAACAGATATAGAATCTATTGCCACAACTCAATAAAAACGATTCTTTGAAAGAACTAATTAATAATAATAATCTGAAAAGTCATGACTTATATCACAATATTTATTTTTTTAATTTAATCAAAAATGTAATTAATGTATGAAGGTGAATAGTCGCGCATTTTGCCTCTCATTCAAATTCAATCCTCTTTAAATACGTCCCTCCTTACTCAATCGTTCATTCAACTACACTCCATTTATTTATTGCATCTCGTCTTTCATATTACACTATAGAAGATAAGATTATGGCTGACCCAGTGTGGGACGTTGCTTTTCTGCAAGACGCCGTGAATGAACTTCGAAATCAAGTTTGTGACCTGTAATGGGAACTGGGAGGAGTTAGAGCAAAAATGCTCCACGAGATACGCAGGATGAGGAGGGCCTTGCTACTTCCAGTTGAAGATTGGCCGGCTGACAATGATGATGATAATAATAATAATAATTAGATTATTATTTTTCTTTTAGTCTATTATATGTATTTTTATTTGTTTTTGTTTAGTAAATAAATTATGTTTGATCTTTGATGTTTTAATCCATATTTAATTTTCATTCTGTCTATTATCTTCTCAACAAATATGTCGATGATTTGACGTAAAAAGGAATAATTTAGAATCCAGTAGCAATAGCAAGATTTATCTGTTCGGTTTGTGGCAGGGGTTGATGTGTTGTTCAAAACAGATTATTCATGTTGCAACAGATAAGAAGTACAATGCAATAGATAAATGGTCTGTTTCAACAGATGACTAGTTTGTTGCTTTGCTTGACTCTGACGTTTTAATTTGTACTCCTTCCGTCTCAAATTACCCATCCCAAATTGAGATGCCACATTGATTAAGAAAAATAATTAATAACATGTCTAGTTTACCATAACCCACTGATCAGTTGATGGGACAGTAGACGTGTTTGAAATAACCATTGTTTGCTATTCAATCAAAATTTCATAAGAGAAGAAAGCTATTAACATCGGTCGGCGTATAGTCCCCCTATTAAATGATGTTTCCATTTTAATTTGAAGAAAAAATGATTAATACAAAGAATAAACATGGATTTTTTTTAATCTTTTCTTGATTTATGAAAAAGACAAGTAAAATGAGAAATTGAATTAGGAAATTTAGGACGGGTAATCGAATGTAAGGAATAATTTTGAATCCAGTAGCAATAGCAAGAGTTGAAACATATTGGTTATTTGTTGGGTTTGTGGCACGGGTTGATTTATGTTGTTTCAAACAGATTAATCATTCGTTGCAATAGATAATTAGTCTGGTGCAACAGATAAATATCCTGATACAACAGATAATAGTTTGATGCAACAGATAAATCTCCTGATGCAACAGATTACTCATCTGATGCACCAGATGATTGATCTGTTTAAATTATGGGCACTTATGCTGGATTCATGATCGGGGTTCTATCCATTGTTGGAAAAACAGAAGTGTACCCAGATGACAAATACGAATAAAAATCAAAATTTTACTTACCAAAGTCACCTATGACAGATAAACATCCTGATACAACAGATAATATGCCTGATGCAACAGATAATACGTCTGATGCAACAGATAAATCTCCAGTGCAACAGATTACTCATCTGATGCACCAGATGATTGATCTGTTTAAATTGTGGGCACTTATGTTGGATTCATGATCGGGGTTCTATCCATTGTTGGAACAATAAAAGTGTACCCAGATGACAAATACGAATAAAAATCATAATTTTACTTACCAAAGTCACCTATGAAGTAATGCCAAAGTGGAAAGTGATGTAGTAAATAAAATTTGACCTAAGAAATTGGTCAGATTGCAGCAGTAGCGTTGTACCAACAACAACAACAAATGGTCGACAAGAAGAAGATGAAGATGATAATGAAGTAGAAGATGATGATAATGAAGCAGAAGATGATGAATAAAGCAACATAAACAGAAACAATGAACAACAAAAATCGCTAAGAGAGAAAAAACAACAATGGATTAGAAGAGAGAGAAAGACGCCTTTTTTCCCCTCCGTTTCTCATTATTTTAGGTATACATTGGGATCAAAGTATAAATTTTAAAACTTGTGGGTTATTTTCAAACTTCCCCAACTTTCTTAATCCATAATAAAGTAATTGTCACCTCCAACTAATAATTAAGATTTGTGTCACCTACACCTCATTTTAAAAACTCTTTTGTCACCTGTGGCCCAAACCCCCGAATTGACATCTTATATGAGGCCCGTTTGAATTTTTTTCACATTAATTTTTTACAGTAATTTTGTTATATCACTTCTTATAAGTTATTATGAGTCATTTAAGACATGTACGCTTCGCTGCTTCAATCGTGATTTTACTGTGTCACCCTAATTAATTATTATGATCATCTAAATACTAAAAAAATATTTCTTAAAAAAAGGTAAAATAGACACAAAATGATATGTCAATATAAAAAATTTGGTTGACTATCGAAATTATATTAGTGTCACATAAATTGGGATGAGATAGAGGAAGAAATAAAGTAACATACATTATTTGAAAATAAGATGTATTATAAATAACAATATTAAGAACTTAATATAAAAATATATAAATTACATAATTAACAGCTTAAAAAATTTAAAAGATATAAAATATTTGGTCGACTCTCCAAATTATATCAATGTCACTTAAATTATAATAGAAAAAACTATTATAAATGACAATAATTAAAAAGTTAAATAATTTTAGTGACTAATTATCTAACTTCAATTTGCATAACATAAATTGAAACAGAAAATAACAAATATTGAACCATCACAAACAAACTGAAAATTCGGATAGCAAATCAATTGAGCTACTACGATTCCTTAAGTCACATAAATTGAACTTCTGTGAATAAGTTATAAAGTATACTTTGGTTAACTAAGTAATTTTAATTTTAGAATCTCTATAAAGTGATTGTACCACATACTTCGTTTAGTGAAATACTAGATGGGCCCGTGCTTTAATTTACTAACAAATGGGGACGAGAAGGCAGTTCAACTTCAGATTGTTTCGTGGGTTGTTTTAGCGCTTTCTCGCTTAACACTCAAGTGAATGGCGTGCAATATTAATACGACATCTATAAACTTCATCAGATCTTCTCTCTCCTTCTCGAAACACCAGAGGTAAACTGCCAGATATTAGGTCCTTGTAAATCTATAGATAATTGCACCATAATTTCATGAGCAAGAGTATCATTTGTATAGCTACTACCCACCTCTTACATCCACCTAGGAATAACACTCATTGTCAACAAATGTCCAAAAGTTTGGCTAGTATAACACTCAAGTTTCCCATGCTGTCTCGATAGAGCATCAATAACTCTATTCTCTACACCTTTCTTGTATTGAACTTCGTAGTTTAGCCCCAAAAGTTTAGTGAGACCTTTTTGTTGTAAAGATGAAGTCACCTTTTGTTCCAAGAGATATTTCAAGTTGCGGTATTGGTCAGTTCTAATCACAAAATGCTTGAACTGCAAGTAGAGTCTCCACTTATCCACTGCATTCAAGAGAGCCATGTATTCCTTTTCATAAATTGACTTACCCCTGTGTTGATGAGCTAACACTTCACTCAAATAGGCAATAGGATCTACCGTCTTGCATTAAAATTGCCTCTATACCACCGTGACTTGCATCAATTTCTACTATGAACTCTTTAGAATAATTAGGTAGAGCTAATACAGGTGTAGTGGACATTGAAGCTTTGAGAGCAGCAAAAGCTTTGTCAGCATCCTCATTCCTCTTAAGAAAGTCATTCTTCAATAAGTTTGTCAAGGGTCTGCATATTGTACCATAATTTGAAACATACTTCCTGTAATATCCAATCAACCCTAGACATCCCCTAAGTGCTCTAATTGAGCTGGGAGTAGGCCATTCAATCATTGCTTGTATCTTAGTGGAATCAGTGGACACCCCATCCTTGTTTATAATATTGCCTAAAAACTCCACTTTGGGTTGACCAAACGAGCACTTAGACTTTTTTGCAAATAATGAATGCTCTCTTAAGGTAGAAAATACAACCTTGAGATGATGAATGTGGTCCTCAAGTGATAAAACTGTACACTAATATGTCATCAAAGAAAACTAACATAAATTTTCTGAGATAAGGCTAGAAAACCTAATTTATTAAAGCTTGAATTGTTACTGGTGCATAGGTCAACCCAAATGGCATGACCTTGAATTCATAGTGTCCTTCATGAGTTCTACAAGAAATTTTGTGCACATCCTCCATCTTCAGCCTTATCTGATGATATCCAGCCCTAAGGTCCACCTTTGAAAAAATGATTGAACCATGCAGCTCATCCAATAGATCATTAACAATTGGAATAGGATATTGTATTTAATGGTGATTTCATTTAATCCTCTGTAATCTACACAAAACCTCCAAGTGTTGTCCTTCTTCTTGACTAGTAGAGCTGAAGAGGAAAAATGGGACTGACTTTGTTGGATAATGCCATGATCTAGCATTTCCTTGACCTGCCTCTCCAGTTCATTCTTATGATGTCTCAAACTGACTGGTGTTGCTCCAGATTTAAGGGGTATAACATGGTCTAATGACCTCACAGGGGGTAAGGATTTAGGTTCATGGAAAACATCTGCATATTGCACCAACACATGTTGAATCTGATCATCTGTTACTGCTTGCCCACTACATACACTAGCTATCACTAAAAACAATTGAGCTATGATGGCATGTCCTCTCTTAAGCACCTTTCCCATTGAACTCCTAGAAATCATACTCAGACCACCGTTTTCAGTAATGCCTTACAAAACTACCTTATTGTTTTTAATTCAACTGTTACACTATTCTTTTCATGATCAAACTTAGTGGAATTATTTTTCTTCATCCAGTCATTACCTAACACTAAATCACAACCTCTTAGAGGAATCATGAGCAAGTCCTCTTGAAATGTTTTGCCCTGCATCTTCCAAGTGAACCCCTTACAGTTGGATTTACACATTGCATGGTTGCCATCAACCACAGTGACTCTAACTGGAGAACAATAATTGGAATAGTTACCAGTTTCCTTCACAGTATGCTCATCAATGAAACTATGGGTGCTCCCATTATCCACAAGCACTACTAAGTTTCTATTCTTTACAATTCCTTTCACTAGTATAAAATTGACACCTCTGTTGCCCCCAGTTAATGCACTTAAGCATACAACTTCTTGGACTTCCTGCTCAATCTCCCCTTCCAGTATTAATTCAGAAGGCTCTTCATTAATCTCCACCACTGGTACAACCTCTCCCACTAGATAATTGAGCTGCTTTTTCTTACCTATGTGACCTGGTGCAAATATATCTCCACACCTAAAACACAGGTGACTAGCCTTTCTATACTCATACACTTCAGGAGTTAGTCTGAATACACTAGTTTTACCAGGTGGATTAATAGTAGTTTTAGGTGTCATAGCACTCATTTTAGACCCTTCCATTAGGGTTTTTGTAGGATCCTTTGCACTGCTTCGATAGCCTTCTCTTAAAGCCTAGCTTGTTCTACTGCAAGCTTAAGAGTAGTAGGTTTATACAGTTTAACCCCATACTTGATCTCTTCTTTCAATGCTCCTACAAAGCTAGATAAAAAATGAGACTCACTCAAATTAGGATTCCTCATCAACATTTGGGCTTTCAATTCTTCAAACTTTACCAGTAACTCACCTACAGATTCCGTTTGAGAGAGTTTATTGAACTCTTCTGCTACATCTGGCTCCACACTAAACCCGTTGCATAATTCCTCCTTAAATTTAACCCATCCTATCACTCCTCTACTCATTACTAACGAGTGATACCAAATTTCTGCAACTTCACTTAAATAAAGAGCTATTACTTCTACTTTTTTGTTGTTTAATAGTTCGATACAAACTGAAATACCTCTCACATTTTTTAATCCATACCTTAGGCTCCTGTCCGTCAAACCTAGGTAGTTCCCATTTAGAAGGTGGTATGGGAACCATGTTTCCCCTGTTATTTATGTTTTCCTACCCAGGAATAGGAAGCAATCCATCTCTGAGTGGTTGATCTCTATTTTTGTCAATTCGGTGCCCTTCCTAAGTTCATCAAGGGATCCAAAATAAGTTCCAATGTTCTTTGTATCCCTGTTTGACTGTTACGAAGCTCTTGTTGTTGGTTCACTGGCACAACCAAAATTTTTTCATGTCGAGCTACCCGATTCTCTAGAACCTTAGAACGAGTCCATTCAGCCATATCTGCAACCACAAGTCGCACAAATCGCGGGTCTGATACCAATTGTAAGGAGCTGACCTCGATTACGTAACTAAAACTCACTGAATTTCAATTGAACTCAGCAAAATTCAATAATCTCAGGACAAGAAGTATTTTGGGGCAATTTTCTATATTCAAACTTAATGGAATCTAACTGAAATTGCAGGTAACTAAATAAAAAAAAATAAACTACAATTGTGAATCGCTATGAATAGAGCTTCAACCTGTAATTGATAGAAAAGAATTAGAAGGAGAAGAAGACGAAGAGGAGGAGGAGTGAGCAACGAATGAATGAATTTCTGTTAGAGGAGAGAGAGTAGAGAGCATGAAGAAAATATCAATTTGATCTCAATGCTTCTTCTCTCTCTTAGCAGTTGCTTTTAATCATGACTTGAGCAGAGGTGAATTTTGCTGACGTGGCATAATCTGCGTCCTTACACTTCATTTAATTACTTCGAATCACCCAAAAGCCTTCTAACTAATTATCAGAATTCTAACTACTATTTGAATTAATCAGCTATACTTACTGAATTAACAGCTCAACCATGACAAATTTGTATCCTTATTAGCTGATGGGAAATATAAAGTTAAAATCGAAATAGGACGTCTGCCATTGAAAAGGAAGACTAAACAAGCAAAGCCGTTATCAATCCGATTCCCATTTTATGTAGTCGTTTAGCTATGAAAATCATAATTTTGTAAAGTTGGAGTTCTGTTTGGCCATAACCATACATTGGAGTAGTTTTGAATTTTTATAGAAGAAGTGAAAAAAGTGAAAATAAATTTCACTTACTTTCATTTCTCTAAATATGACTCTAAGTTGTATTAGCAATTCTTATGGCCAAATAACTTTTTTGGAATTAAGGATGTGTTTGGTTGAAGGAAAATGTTTGTTTCTCATGAAAAATATTTTTATAGAAAATAAGTTGTTTTCTTACTTATTTTCTCATGTTTGGTTGGTGAGTGAAAAATATTTTTTAAAAATATTATAATTTTTTAGGAATTAGTGGAAAATACACTGCGAGTGTTCATTTATATAATTAGCTAGATGAGTAAAGCCGTGTTATGCACGATCCAACGTTCAGCTCTCAACTTTTAAAAAATTAAAAATTTTTTTTTTAAGGGGGGCGAGGAGGAGGAAGGGAGTGACTGAGAGGAGGGAAGGGTCGGATAAGGAATGGAATAAGAAAAAAATTATTTTTTAAAAAAAAAAAAATTATTTTTTTGAAGGAAGACGGGGAGTAAGGGCCGAAGCAGGAGATGTGGTAAAAAAAAATTAGAATATTTTTTTAAAATGAAAATTGTAGGAGATAGAGAGTCGAAGTAAGAATGGATAATTTTAAAAATTATATGAACATTTCAAGTTTCAACTTGAGAGTGAGGTTGAGAAATAATTTTTAAAAATATTTTTCTTATTTTTTAGAAGAAAGTCTTTTTTCTTAAATTTGAGAAAAATAAGTTGATTTGAAAAACATGATCAACATTTAAGCCAACCAAACATGAAAAAATTTAAAATAAGAGAGTCGAAGTAAGAATGGATAATTTTAAAAATTGTATGTACATTTCAACTTGAGAGAGGTTGAAAATTTTTTTAAAAAAAATTTCCTTACTTTTTAAAAGAAAGTCTTTTTCTTCAAATTTGAGAAAAATAAATTAATTTGAAAAACATGATCCAAACATTTAAGTCAACCAAACATGAAAAAATTTAAAACAATTTTAGAAAAATATTTTCTTCATACCAAACACACTCTAAATGAATAAATTTCCAAACACACAAAAAAAAAAGACAAAATGCTCTATTAGACCTCTGTACTATGTCAGTTTTGTAATTTGAACACTTCTACTTATATGTTTGTCATCAAGACCCTTTGACCATTGACCTTGCCTATGTGGCAAGGTCATGGTGACTAGGACAAAGAGAGTGTAACCACTCGCCTAGGGATGCGAGTGGGGTCAATTTTTGACCAATTTTACATTAAAATAATTTAAAAAATAAAAATAATATTAAAATTTAAAAATAAAAAATAAAAAAGGGTTCTTTTTTCCCTCCATCTTTTTAAATTTAAAAATATTTTTAAAATCTTAAAAATAATTAAAAGCTATTTTTAAAAATTTTAAAATAATTTTAAATATTTTAAAATTTAAACAAAATAAAAATATTTTTAAAATTAAAAAATAAAATAAAAAAGATCTTTTTTTTCCTCCATCTTTTTAAATTTAAAAATATTTTTAAAATATTTTTAAAAATATTTTTTTTATAAAAATTTAAATATTTTTTCCCATCCCACCCCCTCTCCAGCTCCCCTACCCCAGCCTGTCCCCACCCCACCCATCCCCACCCAGCCCTCTCCCCTAGCCTGTCCTCAACCCACCCAGCCCCACATAACCCCTCCCCCTTGCCCAGCCCTATGCAACCCCTTCCCCAGCCCCCCACATCACCCAACTCTCTTCCTCCAGCCCCCCACCCCACCCAATCCCTCCCCCACCCCCCACCCACCTATCCCCACGCAACCCCTCCCCCAGTCCCCAGTCCACTCAGCCCCTCCCCCAGTCCCCCACCCCACCCCACCCCAACCCCACCCATCCCCTCCCCCACAATTAATTTAAATTAAATATTTTAAATATATAAATCATATTTAAATTAATTAATTATTAAAGTAAAATTTATTTAAATTAGGTAAGAATTTTAAATTTGATAAATTAATTAATTTAAAATTTAATTAAATTAAATAAATTAATTAGTTAAGAATTTTAATTAATTAATTTTTTACTAATTTAAATTTAAAATTTAAATTAATTTTAATATTTAATTAATTTTAATTTAATACTTTTTTTTATTATTTTTTTATTTTAAAAATGATTATTCAAATTTTTTAAATTTTAAAAGCATGATTATTCAAATTTTTCTCTAATTTATAATTTTTTTCTTATTTAATTAAATTAATTTTAATATTTTATTCAAATTTTTCTCTAATTTATAATTTTTTCTTATTTAATTAAATTAATTTTAATATTTAATTTGCTATGTAACATTTTAAAAATAACTTGAAATTTAATGTAATAATTTTTCTTTTTTTTTTTTAAATAACGTGGCAGATGACGTGGCATGCGTGGCAGATGACGTGGCACACGTGGTAGCTGATGACAACTGACATGGAAGAGTGTAACACACTCTCCAAAAAAGTTAAAATGTAACTTTTTCGTCGGTTCATGAATCCAGATGACAAATATGTAAGTAGAAGTATCCAACTAACAAAACTGACATAGTACAGGGTTCACTATATTATTTTGTAAAAAAAAAAAAAAAAAAGCAAAGTCCTTATGCCCCAAGAGGGCTTAAATTTTTTGTATACAAACAGCAAAGGAAAGAACAATACTAAGACAAAAGTTAAAAAAAATCATAAAGACGGACTAACGCAACTACACAGTGGGAATGACATCTACCATAATAACTAACAAAGAAAAAAAAAACAGCATACGCTAGCTGATCAATCAAACCATGTATTAATACTTGCGGAAAATGACAGCATCAGAGTGCGAGCGCTTCAGCTGCTGATGGCATCGAGTAGCAGTGTAAGGTGAACAAGATGGTGAGTAAGAGCCATAAGTGTCAGCACGTTAAGAAAGGATGAATATGAGTTCAACTTGTTAAGCTTCTGGCTTAATTTCACCGATTGGGCGGACTGCTCTGGAGACATTTCTGCCTGTTTAGTTGTTGTTGTTGTCTGACTGGTCGTCTTTGTCCTCGTAGGATCCAATATAGACTCCACTCCTCTACTGCTTTGTTCACTGTTGGATATGTGTATACCTCTGCCTTCTTCCTTCTCTAACTTCAATCTCTCAAACATAACCTGCATATCCCAATAGCACATCATTAAAGAGAACTACAAATCCAAAAATAAGATCACTAGTTAGAAATTACTACCAATGTAGAAATACGAGGATTAGAACACAATTTTGCTGTCACCAGTTCTTTTAAAATAAATTTTATATATTCTTGAAGACAGCCGAATCGGAAGAAACAGGATTGAGATATGTTTTCCATTTGGGGTCATTTTTTTTTTCCAAATTTGAAATAGGCTAACATACTTAAATGACACACATTCCGTTTTTCGAGTTTCAAACTATTCCCTCCATTCTTTCTCCTTTTTTGAGATTCAAACTACTCCTTTCGTTCCAAATTTTGTGTAATATTTTTTCTTTTCGAGATTTAACCTACTCCCTTTGTTTCAAATTTTGTGGAATACTTTCTATTTTTCAATATTCAAACCACTATCAATGAGTGTGCCACTTTTTATTTTTTGATTTTCAAACTACTACTTTTTAACTGCTCTTTAAGGCTTAAATTGAACTACATCAACTAAATATCTTCAAAACTAATATATTTAAAAACTAAAGTAACAAAATTAGTTCTTGGGAAAAATGTGCTAAAAATATCTGTACTTAGGCGAAATTTGCAGTTACGCCACCTTGAACTTTGCGGGAGTCCTACGACCCCCTAGACTATTTTTTACCATATTTAACTGGCATATATTTAGAACTTGGACCATTACGTGTATTTCACGCACATTGAACGCATAAGAAAAAATTGTTTGATAAGGAGCAAATATATGCCAATAAATGCGGTAAAAAATAAGTCTAGGGGGTCATAGAACCCCCGCAAAGTTCAGGATGCGTAACTACAAATTAGGCCAAAGTATAAGTATTTTTGCACCTTTTTCCCACCTTTTCCCTTAGTTCTTTCCATTCAATTTGTTTGGCCTCCTTCCATTTTAGTTGGAAAAAAATGATCCTTTCGACATGCTTAAGACCCCACTTTAAACAACAAATTAAAGGTCATTTCAACATAATTGAAATATCTTTAATTTAAAACCACAAGATTTAAAATTCTTTACTTAATTAATTATATGTTAAGTCAAAATAGATCAATCAAATTGAAACTGAAATGGAGGAAGCACTAAGTTATATTATGAAAAAATGGCCAAAATTCACATAATTTAAATCATAAAAGAACTCATAAGTTGGGATCGAGGGAGCAAATGCAAAATTTATGCAACAGTTTGTAATGTATGAAGAATGTTAAATTATTTAATCTACTTTGTTAGATCAACGGAATTTTGATGATTGACTTGTAAAGTAAACATGGAACTCAAGCTGGTCCAATCACATGAAGACGGAGGACAGATCTCACTAAGAGGACACAGACAAGATCACTTGAAGACAGGAATAGATAAGCTCTATTGATGGATCACGCGTGATAAGGAAGAAATTATAGTTAAATATAACACTTCAAGATAAGCTGAAGAAAGAGTTCTACTCGAATAAGGAGAGCAGGTTGAAGAAGGAGTTTTACCTATGCAATGAGTTGTTCTTCACTTTGAAGAGTTGTTGATAAATAGAGAAAGTGATCGACAAAATCACTCATGCACTTACAAAGACAGCAATATATCGACAAATTACCTCTGAAGTTCCAAAGCTTGAAGCAATCGAAGTTGAACTTGTTCCTATTACTTAGAATTAAAGAGTCTTAAGTCTTTATGTATTAGGTTGGTTCTTGAGTTGTTGTGTTTTCTAGTCTCAGTGAAGTATAAACTGAGTTAGGAACTTTGTCTTCAAGTTGGGGAACTCGAAAACTTGGGAACACTCCCCTTGGGAAGGTTTTTGTTTTGTTAAATAGGAGTTGGAGTTTAATTCCTAGATTACAAGAGTCTTGTAATTTGTTGATTGTTGAGGCTCGGTTGTTTTAGTGAAGTTGGGGCTAAATTTTGTAGAGATACGGGTCGTGCTTTTTTTACACCTCTCTGACCCGGGTGTTTTCCACGTAAACATCACTGAGCAATTACTTACTGTTTTAGATAGAAACATATTAGTCAACCCGTTCCATTAATAGGCAACTGTTAGACTAAAATAAGTAATCAGTAGGGCACGTACTCTAACAAGTGGTCTCAGAGGGAGGTTGTCTTATATATGGCTGAGCCTAAGAAAAGATCACTATGATGAATTTCGCACCTCCTACTGGTCACAGTGAAGGTCAATCCACTACTAGACCTCCTCTTTTTATGGCACTCATTTCAGTTGGTGAAAAGCAAGGATGTAAATGTTCATCCAAGGTTAAGACTATGAATTATGGGATGGGGTTAGATAGTCCAATTATTCCAATGAATCTGGTTGATGGAGAACAAGTCAAGAAAGAGAGAAGTAAATTCACTACGGATAATCTGGCTGCATTAAGGAAAAATGCAAGGGCCAAGAATATCTTAGTGTGTGGTTTAGGCCCTGCTGAATATAACAGGGTATCTGTCTCCACCGCTGCCAAACAAATTTGGGCTAAGGGTATTACCAAGTTCAAATGGGATGTTAAGGTTACTGCAATTAGGGAGGCAACGAATCTTGCTGGAAGAACTTTGGATGAGCTTGTAGGAAATCGGAAATCTCAAGACTTATGAGATGCAGATTGATGAAGCAAAAAGGGAAAAGGCAACTCCTAAAAAATTCTTGGCTTTAAAGGTTACTGAAAGTGATGAAGAAATTGAACTGACTGAGGAGCAAGTGACATTTATAACCAAGAATTTCAATAGTATTCAAAAAGAACAATGGAATAAGTAGCAAAAGGAGGTCCAACGACAATCCTACGAGATGTTACAAGTGTGGCAAGACTGACCATCAAATCCGAGATTGTACTGTATGGGAAGTTGAATGGAGAAAAGAAAGAGATGAGAAGGAGTGGAAAGAAAAGACTTAGAAAATGGGAAAAAAGAAATATGCTATGGTAGCTACTTGGGGATCAGACTCATAAGAAACAGATGAGAAGAGATTGATAAAACTGCTCTCATGTCCATTGGAGATTCAGAAATGGAAGAAAAAGATAACACCACTGAGGTAAGTGTTCCTGGACTTAAAAATAACTTGCACCTATTTTCTAAAGAAAAGTTTATTTCTCTGATGAGTATTTTAATTAATGACTTCCAAGAAGTAACTTCTAATAGAGATGAGCTATTCAACAGTCCTGCAAGTCTCAAATTTGACCTAATTGATATGGAAACTTGCAAAAATACTGTTGAAAAAAAAAACAACTCTCAAGGAACAAGTCATCCAAATTGGTTCTTCAAATCTGATTCTAAAATCTGAAATCTTAAAACTAACTCTTTCTAAAAAAGGAAAAAGAATGAAAAATGTTGAACAAGAAAAAATTGAGGTTGAGTTTGCTAGGGTCAAACAAGAATGCAATGATGAAAAAGATAAGGTAAAAAGGTTAAGTTAAGAAATTTCAAAACTGAAACTTGATCTTTACAAGGCTACTAGATGGACAAATTCCTAAAGAATTGTTCATCAAGTGGGTGAAAAAACTCACAATAAAAAGGCTAGATTAGGTTTTCATAAAAGCTACAATATTACTATAGGTCTATGCTATATATGTGGCAACCATGATCATCCTTCTACTAAATGTCCTATTACTGCTAAGAGTAGATCTAGGAGTACAATGTTGGCTATGAAATCTGACTACATAAAAATCCAGAAAAATAAAATAAATAACAGATCTGGTCAGAGGAACAGGTCACACGACTTGTTGCCTTGATGGGCTAGAAGAAATCTGATCCACCCTTTTTCTCATAAGAAAAAACCCAATCTTGTCTGGTATGAAAGTACCCAAGCTTGTCCGGGTTCCAAAATATAACCCCTGATATTTTTTTTTTAGGAAAACATGAAAGGAAGCAAGAAGCACTGGTACTTGAATATTGCTTGCTCAAGACACATGACTGGTGATAAGAAAAAATTCCTTTTACTCTCCAAAATAAGTGGAGGGGGAGTGTTTTTTGGTGATGGAAAAAAGGGAACCATTACAAGAATTGGGAAGATTGGGACTCAGAGTCAAAGGCATTGGAAGATGTGTACCTTGTAGAAGGACTGAAACACAATCTGGTTAGCATATCACAACTCTATGATAAAGGTAACAAAGTCATTTTTACTTCTACAGGTGTTGAAGTCAAAAGGGCAGATACCAAAGAAGTGGTACTTACTGCAAGAAGACACGAGAATGTGTACAAAGCTGATATAATAAACATGCCAGCAACAAGGCTAACTTGTTTGAGCTCAATAAAAAAATGATTCCCTCCTATAGCACAAAAGACTTGGGACAGGCAAGTCTAAAACAATTAAACACTCTTCCAAATACATGATGTTGGGTTTGACCAAAACTAAGCTTAAAGATGAGAAGGTTTGCAGTGCTTGTGTAAGGGGGAAAACAGGTAAGGTCCTCATTCAAATCAAAGAACTAGGTCAGTATTATCAAGTGCTTCGACCTGGTCCATATGGATCTTTGTGGACCAATGAAAATTCAAAGCATAGGGGGAAAAGGTATGTTTTTATAATTGTTGATGATTATTTCAGATTTACCTGGACACTCTTTCTAGCTTCCAAAGAATATTCCTTTGATGTCTACTTCATATTCATTAAGAAAATGGAAAAGAAGCTAGGCACTTCCCTACTTTTCATGAAATCTGATTATGGTACGGAATTTGAAAATGCAAAATTTTTAGAATTTTGTTCCACAAATGGTATAGATTATAATTTCTCCGCTCCTAGAACACCTCAGCAAAATAGAGTAGTAGAAAGGAAAAATAGGACATTGGAAGAAATGGCCAGAACAATGATGCTTTCAGGAAAACTTGCAAAAAATCTATGGGCTTAAGCAATCAGTACTGCTGCATATATAAAAAATAGATACACGAATAGGGCCTATTCTAGATAAGACTCCCTATGAATTACTAAAAGGAAAAAAGCCTAACATTTCCCACTTTAGAACCTTTGGTTGCAAGTGTTTTATTCATAATAATGGCAAAGATAATCTAGGAAAATTTGATGTTAAAAGTGATGACGAAAATATTCATATCATAGCAAAACTTATAGGTTTTAAATAAAATAACAAACTGTGTTAAGGAAAGTGTGCATGTGGTATTTGATGAATCCTACGCTAAGACTAACATGTAAGAAGAAATTGACTCTGAAGAACAATCAACGAAATAGGTTTCACAATCTGGTCCATCGACTCGAGAAACTGAATCTGGAGGCACCTCGACATGGGGGACTGAATCTAGAGGCATTCAGATGGGGAACTAAATCACCATCTATTCCTGCTCAAACTAGTTATGGCAATCCTAGAAGCTCTCTAAAATTGATCCCAAAAGGGTACAAGTATCAAAGATCTCATCCTATAAAAAATATTCTTATAGATCTCACTTAAGGAATCACCACAAGATCAGGACTGAGAAGTTTGTGTGCCTTCAAAGCATTCTTGTCTTTGATTGAACCAAAGAGGGTAAATAAAGCATCCTTGATGCTGATTGGATCATAGCCATGCAAGAAGAGCTAAATCAGTTTGAAAGAAGAAAGGACTGGCACTTAGTTCCACCTCCAAAAGACAAAAGTGTGATTGGGACTAAGTGGGCGTACAGAAACAAAGTTGATAAACATGGAACAATTGCAAGGAACAAGGCCAGATTGGTGGTCCAAGGATACAATCAGGAAGAAGGCATATATTTTGATGAGACTTTTGCACCTATGGCATGACTTGAGGCTATCAATCTTCTTGTGGCATTTGCGGCTTAGAAAGAATTCATACTTTACCAAATGGATGTTGAGAGTGCATTCTTGAATGGTATTCTTAAAGAGGGGGTGTATGTGAAACAACCTCCTGGATTTGAAAGAAAGGAATTTCTTGACTATGTGTACAAGCTTAACAAGGCATTGTATGGACTGAAACAAGCTCCAAGAGCTTTGTATGAGCGTTTGTAAAAATTCCTTTTGGAGAATGGACATACTAGAGGTAAAATTGACAACACTTTATTTTTAAAGACTAACGGAGAAATTTGTTAATAGTGCAGGTTTATGTTGATGACATCATATTCGGCTCAACAAACATCAATATGCCTTATGACTGTGCCAAACTCATGAGTTGTGAATTTGAGATGAGTATACTGGGAGAGCTAACCGTTTTCTTAGGCCTGCAAATCCAACAATCACCTTCTGTAACCCTGATTCATCAACAAAAATATGTGAGAGAACTTCTCAAAAAATTCTCCACGAAGGAAGCCAAGGAAATCAGCACACCAATTGCCACTGCTACTAAGCTGGATATGGATGAAATAGGTCCATCTGTGGATTAAAAGTTGTCTAGAGGGATGATTAGGTCACTGTTATATCTCACAGTAAGCAGACCTGATATTGTGTTCAGTGTAGAATTATGTGCAAGGTTTCAAGCAAATCCCATAGAGTCATCTAAAAGCTGTGAAAAGGATCTTCCGATATCTTAAGAGAACCATTGATCTTGGATTATGGTTCCCTAAAGGGAGTAATTTTAAGTTGGTAGATTACTTTGATGCTGAGTATACAGGGTATTTAGTGGACAAAAAAAGCACTACAGGTATGACACACTTCCTTGGATCATGTCTAATTACCTGGTCCACTAAGAAACAAAACTCAGTAGCCTTGTCCACTATTGAGGCGGAATATGTTGTTGTTGGTTCTTGTCGTGCCCAATTTTTGTGGATCAAGCAACAACTCATGGATTTTGGTATGGATGTGGGTTGTGTTCCTATCTTTTGTGATAATACAAGTGCCATCAATATTGCTAAAAATCCTATGCAACATAAAAAAACTAAACATATAGATATCAGACACCATTTTCTTAGAGATAACATTGAAAAGGGTCTTATATCAATCGTGTTCTATTTTACTGAGGACGAAATAGCTGATATTTTCATTCAAAGAACAGATTATAGCTAGAAATGATTAAGATTGCATAAACTCTCCTCGATGATTGACTAAAAATCTTAATTTCTGTTTATGTTCTGACTAAAATATTGAGTAATCAAGTTTTGTATATTAAGTTGTGTGTCCTAATTTTAGAATTTTGAATGACCTGACAAAATTGTGTATTTAATTATGCAGAAATATTAGTTCATACAAGTGATTTTGGCGTGTTTTGAAATCCACCAGGTATGATCTCCATTAATCTTTTCTAGATTCAGCTTAATGAAACAGCTAAGCTTATTTGGTCCCCAAACTATTCGCCTCTGTAACAGTCAAGTCCCTAGAGTCCATCTTTTTCAAAACACTGCAAACGTTCTCCCATTAGACATCTACTTTACCTAAAATTCCTTCATCTTCACATCTTATATACCACATATTCCCTCACTCACCAATCAACTCTCACACTGCTCTCTCTTTTTATCAAGAGTGTGTTTCCACTTTCTTCTCAATGACTTTCTCTTCATCCTCTTCCAATACAACCAAATCTAAACCTCCTAGTGACTCTCACCTCACCCAATCCATGCCTTATGCTTCTCCCCCCCACCACTAACCACATTCCTCCAACAAACCTTGGCATGCATTCAGATCTCTCTCCTAATTTTTTTCACATCAACAAAAAGAGGCATGTTGCAACACTTGTTACCATCCCTACCTTTTTCTCTATAGAAGTGTTGTGTGGTTCAATGTGATTGGGAAAATTAGTGGAACATTTTATGGTTAAACCTTCTTTACAATCCATTCAGTTAAAGTCTCTCTTCTGTCAAGAAATGAGTTATAAAATTGTTCCTTATATTCCTTAGATTCTGAAGAAAATTTGGATGCCATAGTTAAGCGAGATATAAACTTTAATATTAAGGAAACCTCTAAACCAATGGGGGAGTCCTGCTAATCCTATGCAACAGTTGAGAAATATGCTTGTTGAATTGGATCTAGAAAAGAAATTTGAACGCGAAAAATCTAAAAAGGGTCAGCCTACTTCCTGGGAATTTGGTCAAACTGAAATCCTCCTTGCTCGAACTGTTCGTAATAGTGAAAAAGAGTAGCTTCTTGCTAAGATTGATGTTCTCCATAGTTTTCTTTCTAAGAAGAGTAATGCATTGGCTAATCATGAGGCTGAGAGAATACTGCTTCCTGCCAAAATCAATTCCCTTCAAGATGATCTTGCTTGTGAACGCGCTCACAGTGACCACTGGACCACCTAGTTTTTTATGTTCCATCTACCTGCAATAACTCTTAAAGCCCTAGGATTTTTTTCTATTTTACTAGTCATTTTTGGATTGATTATTTGTTATCATATGTGGGTGGTTTTAATAATATGGCTTCTGTTTCTAGTTAAACTTATTCCTCGTACGTTTTTATGTATTATTTGTCTTTTCTTTCTAGTTCTGCTTGCTTTAGTGATAGCTCCAGTGACCCTGAATTATTAAACATCTATCTTTTTTGGTTTAGGCGTATCTTGAACAAACTTTTTGATGATGTCAAAAGGGGAAAGATGAGTTGTGCAATGTTTATAACCTAATGACTAATTTGTTTCATTTTTAATGCCTTTTCTTGACTAAGTGTTTCAGGGAATATAATGGCCGCATCAAGAAAGTAAGATTGTCATCATCAAAAAGGGGAATTTGTTAGATCAACGAAGATTTGATGATTGACTTATAAATGAAACGTGTCACTCAAGCACGAAGACGGAGGACAGATCTCACTAAAAGGTCATAGACATGGATAAGCTCTATTGATGGATCATGTGTTATAAGGAAGAAGTTGTAGTCAAATACATCACTTTAAGATAAGTTGAAGAAAGAGTTCTACTTGAATAAGGAGATCAAGTTGAAGAAGGAGTTTTACCAATACAAGGAGTTGTACTTGAAGAAGGACTTTGACTTAGCAACAAACTCTGATAAGTTGAAAAGTCCAATTGAAGATAAAAGATCAAGGACATTGACTCTTTGAAGAGTTGTTGATAAATTGAGGAAGTGATTGACAAAATAACTCATGCACTTACAAAGACAGCAACATATCGACAAATTATTTGTGAATTTCCAAATCCTGAATGTCACGATCCGAGCCGGGGCCTTGGCCGTGAAGGTCATCCCGAACCATCAAGGCCCGAAGACCTTTGTAACTCCCCAACCCACTAGTGATGTTGTCCGCTTTGGGCCTAGGCCTGTACGGCTTTAAAACGCATCACTGGGGAGTAAGGCTTGCTTACTTATATACCCAGCATCCCTTTTGTGTTTTGCCAATGTGGGACTCCTTATCCTAAGTTGGGGTGTTACAAATACCCCCTCATGGACTCAGCGTCCTCGCTGAGGTTTGCCCCACCGAATGGGATTTGCCTAGACTCAGGACTGAGTTTCCGCGACCGGCATTCGAACCATCAAGACCCGAGAGATCCCTGTAACTCCCTAACCCACTAGTGATATTGTCCGCTTTGGGCCTAGGCCCGCACGGCTTTAAAATGCATTACTAGAGAGTAAGGCTTACTTACTTATATACCCAGCATCCCTCCCGTGTTTTGCCGATGTGGGACTCCTTATCCTAAGTTGGGGTGTTACATTGAAGCAGTCGAAGTTGAACCTGTTCCTATTACTTAGAGTTAAGGAGTCTTAGACTTTATGTATTAGGTTGGTTCTTGAGTTATAGTGTTTTCTAGTCTCGGTGAAGTATAAACTGAGTTAGGAGCTTTGTTTTAAGTTGGGGAACTTGAAGACTTGAGAACACTTACCTTGAAAAAGTTTGTGTTATGTAGAAATAGGAGTTAAGAGTTTAATTCCTAGATTATAAGAGTCTTGTAATTTGTTGACTGTTGAGGCTCAATTGTTTTAGTGGAGTTGAAGTTAAATCCTGAAGAGGTACAGGTCGTGGTTTTTTTACACCTCTTTGAGCCGGGTGTTTTCCACGTAAACATCACTGTGTAATTACTTACTGTTTTAGCTAGATAGGCACACATTAGTCAACCTGTTCCATTGATAGGCAATTGTTAGGCTAAAATAAGTAATCAGTAGGGCACGTACTCTAACATACTTTAGCTCCAAAAAATTATTCAATGCGGCGGAGAGATTAATATCTTGTGCTCTAGTATTTAAGGCCAATACATCATTAAGCCTGATTTTACTTTTAGTGTCAGCTTGGTGATGAAACAAGGGAAACGTACATAGCAAAATAAACTTAAGTTCATAATTAAGCTAAATAACAACACTTTAATATAGTTATTTTAAATAACAAAAATAGCAATAATTTGATAAAATTCAGATTTTATGCGCTTTTTTCTTCTTTTTTTAAAATCCTTTTTCAAATTTTCATGTCTCTTACACTACCTATTTATCTCCTACAATTTAACATTAAACTTCGACACATATTCATCCGATTTCTATTTTCATATTTAATTTGTGATTTTTCTTTTCTTCACTCGATTTCATTCAATTTCTTCGATTTTAAATATGCTCCGACCATATCTGGACATCACCAAAGCTGTCATCAGAGGACATGGCTAGTGATTTGATGGAAGAGATTACTGCTGGTTTGTTGTTATTGTTATGGTTGTTCATCGGAGTTCGTGGATTTGCTACTACCGAAGTTAAAGGCGTGTCCAGTGAAGTTGGAGCTCGTTGGTGGATTGATTTCACCAGAAAAGAAAATGGGATCCATTTGGTCGAAACTCAGGGCTTCACCATTAAGGATGGGTCTCAAGAAAAGAGGATGATAAAAAAATGTGTTCTTGTGATGGTAGAAGTCATCAGAGAAAATGAGGAAAATGAAGAAGGGCAAAGTTGGAGGTTGCTTAGTGGTGTTGTACAAGTATTTTGTATATGTATTGAACGAATGATGGCAATGTTTTAATAGTCTACATGTTGCATATGTATTTTGTCCATGTATTTGATGTCAACAAAGTCCGAATTTATTGTGTATGTATTTCATAACAAACAAATGAATTTGTATATTCGTTTCAAAGAATGAGGACAGTGTTTTTAATAGATCTACGTATTGTAGATATATTTGATGTCGTAAAACAGTTATGTACGTTTTATGCGATATCAAACTACACATGCATGTTTATAAAACTTAAATCATACAGATACAAATCATACTTGTTTATATACAAAATAATAGTGACAAATATAAATACAAATACAAACAGTTTATTTAAAGTATATTGTTTGCTAAAATAAAATATAAAAAAAAAAAGAGAATATAAAATAAAAAGAAGGTAAGAGTGCGATAAGATGAATTAAGAATATGAATTACCTTTGTGGCTCGAGGCTCCAAGTATAGCAAATTGATCAAAAGCATGGAGATGGACGCTAGAAGATTGAAACCTTGAACCGCTTCAGCCGAGTTGGCATAAGGTCGACGTTTTTGGCTTAGAAAATGGGCGAGGAATGCTGCGCCAACGCAATAAGCCATGAGCTTGAAGTAGACAGGGTAAATCCTGCTTTGAACAAGTGCAAATTGCTGCCTTGGCAAAGCTCTAGCCAGCACATGACTTGAAACAAATGTTACCCAAATACACATCCCATAAGCCATTGTAAATCCCAGAAAATGTGTCAAACGCATCACAGGATACAAATGCTCCAGCGAGAAGGTATACGCAAATACATCACGGAAGAATAAACGTCCTCGCTCGAGGATATCTTTCAAGTCCTCCTTCCCACCTTCTTTCACTTGTTGTGTTTTCTCAGATATTTCTTCTTTCGCGTGCTCCATTTTTCTCTTTGTCGTGTCAACAACATCCTTGGCTTTTTCTTGAACTTGCTCAACTATCTCCTTCGCCTTATCTGGGGCTCCTGTAACGGCATCTTCAACTTGATCAGCAGCTTCATGGGCTTTTTCTGAAGCCTTGTCTTTGTTTCTTCCCAGAGCAATAGCAATTTTTTCTTTGCACTTGCCAAAGGCGTCACAAACTAACTCTCTAGCACTTGTCTTAGTATGAAATAATTCACCATTTTCTTCATCATCTTGACGACTCACATAGGCAGCCGGACTCGACATCCCTTGACCCATATTATTTGGCTCTACTTTTTCGTATAACTTGTCTTTGAGATCACAAATATACCCTGATTTTGATTTTCCCTTCGCAATTTCAGATTCTTTTGGGGAGATTAAGACCTTGGTGCCATCATCTTTATCAAATTCAACTACTAAAACAACATCATCCTTCTTATTCTTCGGACTGAAAAATCCTGCTGTAACAAGTGTGGACAATACCAGAGAAATGGCCAAAATATTCATCATCTTTTTTTTTTTTTTAGCAAAAGACAGCGTTGTACCAGGGATGGAAGCTAGTGGGAGGAAATCGGAGGAACAGTCAATTTGAACGTTTCCCACGTCAGGGATGAAAACGTATACGTGTTACATTGCATGCGGTCTGAGAATCTACGTGTCCGCTCCTAACGTCTGATCTATAAGCATTTCAGATGTGGACTAAAAGCTTTGTCCGCCTAATTTCACTTCGACTAACATTATAGTAAATCAATAAAAATAATTTTATTATATTAATTTTTAAAAAAATAAGTTAAATGATGAATAATATTTAATAGCAAAAATAAAATTAGTATAAAATAATAAATTATTTATTAATTTTTAAACTAAATAAATATTATTAGACATTTTTATTATAGTAAATTTAAATACCGTTGGATAGAAAAGAGTACGACTGGAAAAATTATAAAAATCATAATTTATATTTTTAATATTATAAAAAATGTCAACTCCCTAAATATATTACAAAAATATCAATATATACACAGAATACTATGTATAAGTTGACTATGTTTTATATATTAATAGGGAGAGAATAAAGTAATTAAAAAAGTGGGAGAAAGTGTAATTACTTCCAAAAGGATTGATATTTATGTTATTTATACTTAACTACGATAAGACTTTTTAAGAAAGTTCTAATATAATAATCGTTTTCTCCGCTTAGTTTTATTTACCATAATTTAACTTGATATATTGATTAAAAAAAATAATTTGTAACAAGTAAAACTAAACGGAGGGAGAATAACTTATAAGTTGGTAACGTAGCAGTAGTCACAAATGTTAGTAATCCACAAAATAACCATTTTATCAGCAAATCGCTTTTACAATCAGTAAAAGATTGATAATATTAATTTCAGGGAGAATACATCGTCAGGTCCTTAACTTGACGTCATCTTTCACTTTGACATCTTAAATAGACGTTGCTCACTTTTGGCATATCAAATAATCATAAAGTGTGTCAGTTTGACACCTTTTGCCCGAAGCAATAAAAATATATCGTGTGCGTGTATTACACGCTACAATAACGTGTAAAGTGATCAATAATAGTATGACATTTATCATTTTTCTTTAAATTAATTGTTAAATAACTATTTTTAATTAAAATGAGAAAAACACCAATCAAATATTGACACTTGGCAATTTTTAAACTTAAATAATTATAAAAAAATTATAAAATTTAATTTTTTCCACCCCCAACAAACCCCGTAAGTCATCTTCTCCGTACCCCCTCCCCGCCCCTCCCACCCCACCCCCACCCCCAAACTACCATTTTGTTTGGCAGCCTCCCCCCTCCCGTCATCTTCCTCAACCCACCCCACCCCCAAATCGAGACACCTACTTCGCCACCGAAAACGCACACACAACTTTCATTTCATCTGAATAGGCATACACACAGCTACACACATGGAAAAAAATAAATTAGCGGAAGAAAATTATTATATATTTAGTAATTCAGAAAACAAAGAACCTGAAATCCTTCAGCCCTTTTTGAGCCAAGATTTCACTATTTTAGTTCCAATTTTCAGTACTTTTGGAAAGTTTCAGTTCCAATCATGATTATTTCATTATCTTCTGGAAATTTTGACTATAAATTTTTAATATTTTTCCTCTTGAATTTCTTATAATTGGGTGTGTTTCGTTGATTAATGGAAGGAATATTATTTGGTGTTCATGATGTGTATTATTGTTGTAGGCATGTTAATGGAGTGAGTATTTTGTTAATGGAATGAAATTTATTTTTGAGTGTTGATTTCACCTCCATTATAGGAGGTTAAGATAAGAAAAAGTTGTGGAGAAGACAATGTGTGATTTTCAATAATTTTAAAAAAACTTAAAGATGAAAAATTACGAAAATACCCCTGAAAATTACGAAAATACCCCTCAACGCGCTTAAAAGCGAATGTAATACCCTCTCTTTGTTGATTCAGCAAAAGATACCAAAATGACACACTTTGTGACTACTTGAGGTGTCAAAAGTGAGCAACGTTCACTTGAGGTGCCTAAGTGAAAGATGGTGCGTACTTAAGGGTCTGCCGATGCCTAAGTGAAAGATGGTGTGTACTTAAGGGTCTGCCGATCTATTCTGCCGTAATTTTAACATTCAGGTTTGCATCGTTTATACATGTATATGCATGTTATTTACATATTTATAGAAGCTGATAATATTTAAAGATTACATAATTACAGAATCTGATAGCAGACTTAAGGTAACATAACATTCATGTTTGCAAAGTCGCCTGATTTCCAGCGCCCGTTCAGGAAAAGAAAATAAGTCACTCCATCCCACCAGTTTTTTGTTTCATTTGATATCTTTGAAGATGAAGTGTCTGATTTGGTATTTTACCTCAGAAAAGAAAAGTAGCCCTTCTGCCTCCGGAGTCGTGAAAAATGAGCGCATGCGTTTTAACATCCAATGAATAATCCTTTTGGGAAAGGGAGAAGATTCTAAGGACATCTTGAGAAAAATCGTATAGAATTGTTGGTCATTTTTGTTGCGTAGAGATGCCAATGGATGTGTTCAGTCATCAAAGATATGATGACCTTCAGTAATCTTTACCTGTCACTTTAGTCATAAAAACTTGATCCAAAATAAATCACTTTATAACTCAAGAAAGTAGGAGGTGCCCATCCACTCCTTAAGCTGGAGTGGCTAATTGACAATTTATATCAAGTCGAGGAGTTTCCAAATAATTAGCGTGGATCTATCAAAAACAACCACTTTACCTCTGAACTAGAGGTAAGGTATACTTACTTACACACTACCCTCCCCGGGTCTCACTTTGAGAATCCTCAAGTGATACAAAGGTTGGCAGTGCAACTTTCACTTTACCAAAGCAGATAAAATGCAGGTGAAAAAATACCAGCGCCCTTGAATTACTTTTACAGGAGCAAAGGAGAAAAAAATACCTACATTAGTCTATAGCCAAAAAGAAAACAACAACAAAAAATTACCCTAAAAAATATAATTCTAACCCAATAAAGTTAGCCCGCAGGTATTTTCCAGCAAGATTTCAAATAAAACTGCATTTACCTTAATCTAGAGAAAAAAACTGCATTTACCTTAAAGCTAGAGACATTTTCTGCACATCTATCAGTTTGCTTAAGGGAGAACTATAATGACATCTGTCCTGACGTTAACTTGATACAAAGGGAATTTCGACAAGGGCGAGGGAGAATATGGTAAGAAGAGAACAAGAACTAGAGCATCGGGTTGTTGACAAAGTACGTTGCTAAATTGTCCATTCTTTGAAACGAAGCCTTCTGCCAAGAGAATCCGATTCCTCCTATCATGACTTATGCATAATACATGTACAAGCTGTTTGCAGCAGCACATGCAATTGAATTTTCAGTTGGATGCCATGTAAGGTGGAGCAGTTTGGTTGTGAAATCATACGAGTTTCCACTAGCATCAGCCCCAGGACTTTCTGATCCTGTAATGCATCATAAAGATTCAGATATATTTCATAGTGATGGCGCAAATTTTCAAATATAGATAATGAACGTGCTCAGATATGGGAAAAAACTTTATAATTGTATCTAGAAAAGCATACCTCTCCTGACAACACGCGTTATACTGCTGCCCAAGGACCTGGAAGGCCTCGAAGGGGTCTGCACTTGTCTTCTAAAGGAAAATAATCAAAGACCAAAATCCATGACTTTACAACATATCCATATAAAATTTACATGCTGAAAAACTTTTAGTACAGGTACCTGGGGTTTTTGCTCGCCTCTAATGTAGTTGCTTCCGTGCTTCCCGCAGCACAACCAAACACACGAAACAGATTGCTGAAATAGTAGACAGTATTTATTGAGAAATAATCACTGGTCAAGAAGCAAAAGGAGAGAGAGAAAAAAGAAGAACTCTACGCACCTATAAGATCCAGTTGCTACCCGTGAACCATCACCACTAAGGCAACACTCAAATTTATCAAAGATGGAATCATTCTCATATAAATCACACAGCTGCATAGCAATACAAAAAATTATTAATCAGCTCAGACACAAATGAGAAACTAACCAAGCACAAACACCTAACTCTGGGAGAGAGCAATTCACCTTTGGTCTCAAATATTCATGAACCTGAAAAGTTGAAACTGGACCAGAATCCATGTTTATGTCCCATAGCTGCAAGGTAAGGTGAGTTTCAGTAACAAGGAACAATCTTTCTTTCATATAATTAGGTTAGGATTACCTAATCGGGAAAAAAGAATCAGTGACAGAAATAGCAGCAAATTCAAACTGAAGACCAGGTCCCATACCCCTCACATCTTCTCATTGTTTCTTTCCTTAAAAACAAAAAATTTGGCAAGTAGGCCCACCTAACCTAAAGCTAACAGAAAGTAGAGATCTTGCAGGAACTTAGCATAATAGTTACCCTGTTCTAAACAACTTTTTTCAAATTCACAAACGTAAGTTGCAAATGAAGCTAAACCTAATGGAACTTTGAAAAGTTAAATCTATTTTGAATTCTTTAGATATGTAAAATCATGAAAAGTTTTGCAGTACCCGTTTGGTACCATTTTGTGAAACAATACTTTTACTTGCAAAAAATAAACAGACGATGAGGAAAAAAAACACATGAAGATACAGTCCCATCTTCCAGAAAGTCTTCTAACAAAATATTTCAGTAAAGAAAACTCAAATTGCACTATAAATGTTTATCAATGTGCCTTTTCAGGAATAGGTAGGTATACTAGCAAATTAGATCCCACTACGGCAGTGAAGAATTGCCACAGCTCATTCACTAAACGTGTTCCCAAACAAATTACCAAGAATGGACCTAGAGATGCAGTGGACCAGAGTCATGTTACCTTTTGAGAAGTCTGTTTTCCTTACTTCTACATATCAGACAGTACTTCAGAGAGTCAAGAATGTGATACGCAATTTGCACATCTCTCATATCAGTCAACTGAAAAGGATTAGCCCTAGAGAAAAGAGTGAAAGACCAACCTTAAGGGTCATATAGTCACGACTAAGTATGTATCTTCCAGTCTTTGCAAATTTTATATCTGAAATTGAAGCAATTATCTCGGTAAAAAAGGATCTTGAGCCAGGAGTTTCCTGTTCCTCAAACCTGCACGTAGGAAAAACCCAACATTTCAACTTATTAAAGCTACGAGAAAGTAATTTTAAAATAAGTATCTCTCAACTTGAAGGATATCATTTTTCAGAGCCCTTTATACGGGTAACAAACTAGTGCTCTTCCAGAATACTTCTTTGCAGGTGATATCTTGTTTTGTTTTACAGGATAAAAAAGAAAAACACTCATCAGCAAAGGACGACAAGTTAAGTGTGATTCTTACAGTTTAGAGTGCGAGTCGCACAATGCTGACTGCCGCATATCTACCAAACGTATTGATCCTTTTGAACTGCTATAAGCCAAAATGTTACAATGAGTAGGGTGAAATTCAGCTGAAGTTATCACCTCTGCAATAACAAACAAGTAAGCAAATTTGAGCACTAATAAATAAATAAGAAAACTATCATGTATTGAGGTGACCACAACAAAATGGAAGTTAAGATCGATATACCAAAAACTCACCAGTTAGATCTTCCATATTTACAGGCTTGAGATCAACAATATTGAAACTTTGATTGCTTATTTGCAAGTTCCAAAGGTTAATACGGAGATCATCAGCTGATATAAATGTTTCCCCATCACTAGATGGAAGAAAGAAATGAACAAAAATTACTATTACACGCTCACAAATGAAAGAGACATGGTAAATCAGATCTCAAAGTAGCATGGATCTTCACCAGTTATTTGAAATAGAATTGATATGATAGTCATGTGCATGGGCATACACTCTTCTACATCTAGCAGCAAGGCTGCTCTCACCGCTAGTAACCTGCAATTCAGATTCCAAAGCTCTTAGATGCAGATGAAATAACAAAGAAAAATATTTCAACAAACAGCAATTGTCAGGGAGAACATGAGCTAAAGCCCCATGAAAATCCCTACAGCAAAGCGGAAAATAGTCAAGAACAAAAGCATTAAGGGTTTTCAGTTACCCAGCCTGAGAAGTAGAAAATACACGCATCTATGTGCTGACCCATATCCATGCAAGCACAAATACACACGTGTACATATGTATTAGCTTGAACGCATAGTTAAAAAATATTCAAAAGGTGCAACTTGGAATATACTAAAACGTGAAATACAGCTATATTTCTGGCTTCTTGTATTTTGCACCAAAACACGGACGAATAAATTAACCAAAATGATACACCTTAACAGATATTTTGGAATAATATGCAAGTCATCAAAACAGATTCTCCAAATAAACCAAAGTAAGGAGTATCATATATGAGTTGAGCTCAAACATTAATTTGTGAAACATTCTCCTCTCTATAGTAATTTCTTTCTGGCAATTATATGCAACCTTTTACCAATAAAGTTGCTGTTTTTATAGGTATTGTTGGACATAATTAAGAGAACTAATCTACATACTTGGAGAGGTTACAAAAACCAATGCACATAGAAAAAATTGACATCCACATGCAGTAGAAGATAGGCAGTTGCGTATATAGCTTAAGTACAATACCACAGGTAAGCGCAATGCAGAAAGACCCCCAGGTGGAAATGACAAATGATTGCTTAAACATTGGGAAGATCCATCTGTGTAGCAGCCATTTGCAAGATGCTGTTTTTGACTGGAAGAAACGCTTGAACTGGGCATGCTGCCATTTGCAACACCTAAGTAAGGTTCCACATTCAAGTCAGATATTTTCTGAACCTTCTTCTCTTGGACCTGAAAAATTTAGAAAAAATAATTAGGAAGCAAATTAGCATGTTGATAGGCAGCGTCACCCTCAACAAGCAGAACTAGGTGCTTCAATAGTAGCTTGTCAAAAAATTGCGCATCTCAACTAATACGCAGTCCACAAGAATGGAAGACGAGTTCTATCCATGGCTGATGTACAACTATAAAGAAACAATATTCCCAACAAAAGACAACTTCTCCAACGCATTCAACCAAATTTCACTTTTCCCAGGCATCCCACCACACAATTTTTCTCAGCCTCTTCCTAATACAACAAATTTATACTACTATCATGAATTCGAAGATGAAGACATGTCAGACTACACACTTGAAATTGCTATTAGGATCACTCTCCCATGTAACAGTACTTTGGGAAAGGTAAATAAGGAAAAAGATACATTTTCTTTTTACTTGATAGGGGTAATCAAACACCTATGCTACATTTACTACCACTAAGAATTGTGGAGAAGCAAATCGAATGAGATACCTTACCTTCCAGAACTTTATAGTTTTATCATTCGTAGACAAAAGAAAGAGGGCACCATTAGTCATTTGGCACCACCGGATCTTATTGATCTTCTCCTCAATCTCCAAACTCTTCAAATAATCAAACTGAATGATGCAGAACAGGAAATTAGAGTTCCACTTGAATCAGCAAAAGGAGGAAATAAGAGCAGATGAAGAGTGAAAACTAGCAGTATGAAAAGCAATAATCTACTTGCACTCAAGGGTGTGGGACAGTGGTTAATGAGGTGGGTTAAGAACCATGAGGTCTCAGGTTGCAATGCAACCGGTGGGAGGTATAGCAAGTATCCCGTGGAAAAAATCAAAATGTGTGAAGCTGGACTGGATACCACAGTTATTAAATAAAGGGCAGTAATCCACATCTCTTACCAGGACAAGGGAACCTGAAGGTAAGCTCTTTTAAAAACTGTTGCCCGATAAGTACTCGATGCAAGAGTTCCTAAGCAAAAAAACCAGCAGGAAAGAAGGTTACGAATAGAGATGTGTCACCTACCTCAGGCTCATGGCTTTGAAATTCTGTCTTGTAGTGGAATTCGGGATGCCGGGTGACTGGATAAGCCATTCTCTCTAATTCTCTTCGGCTTCCAACATGCTAACAAAAAAATAGTGCACGGTAAAGATCTGATCAATTAAAAGAACCTCCAAATCTGAATAACTACAAGGTTGAAGAAACAACCTCCTTTGTATCGGTCCTTTCAAATAATACCACCCTACCCCCGCGATCCCCAGTGGCAAGATGGTCACCAGTTCTATCAAACTCAATAGCTGAGATGACATCAACTGCAATAACAGAGACAGAAAACAAATCATAAGACCCCAAAGTGCCAAAATTTTCTAGGAAAGATTTTCCCACTATTTGAGAAAGTTATGCAACTGTAGAAAGATCAACAGCATTATTGCATGACATCAAGTTATGTAATATTGATCCGACAATTCCGTGGCTTCACAGGAAGGTTCATCTACGTGCAAAAGTTTGACAGTAAACTGTCAACAACTATCTTCATGTAACACGAACTGCCAAAACTACTAGTCAAAGTACGTTATACACCAAAGGACAAGCTGTGTATTATTAAGAGGAAACCATGCCCAATATTGAGAGACAACCCTCTGTCTCTTTCTTTCACCTGGATATTGCAATATCAGCATAAATGCTGCAGTATCCTAAACTGTAAAATCCTATATTAAATGAACTCAGATGAAGGCAACCATAAAAAAAATTCCTGCAAAACAGTATTACTGGCAGCAAATTCACGAGTCACGAAAGGATGGATCTAGGGTATCAGTCCCCGGAGCCTGTAACTTCTGCGTAGACCCTATATTTATATTGAGAAATTCATTAAATATATAAAAACTATTTGATGGGAACCCTATAGCAAAGTAAACTTTTGGTCCAGCAGAAGAATTGGAACCTCACTTATAATAATGTTTTTTTCTAATTTGAGACAGTTTTAAACCCATAAACTTTCTATCCTGGATCCACCTTGTAGTCATGTGCTTGAATTCTTGATGTAGATGCTACATAGTTGGTTCTCATCCTTCCGAGAGTCTTGAGCGTAATAAGAGCATCTGTCAACATAATGATCACCTAAGATGATCATCTCGTGGATATAGAGTGTGAATTAAATCATATGGTTACATTTCTCAATCTATCTAACTTGCTCCTACAAAATCAAGGTCGAAGAGATTGGAAAAATTGTGAATGAGTGATGGAGAAGAATTCCTTGAAAAGTTAAGGATTAGTAATCCTTTTTAGAAATCAAAACGATTCAGTTTTATACATACGCTAGAAAGGTAATCAAAAAGAAGCAAAATTGTTCTTCTTTCTTTTATCCCTTAGGAGCAATGTAAAATAGAAATCCCGTGCACGGTTTTGAGGGGAAGGATGACGATAGGTTAGCCGAAAGATGATTATCGGTTAAAGAACGTAAGCTGTCCCTTCCTAAGTTGATCGGACTCGGGTTCGGGTGTCTGATACAGGTACGGATCTAGAGGTCGGTTCCTTCACGGTCTCACTTCAAAGATTCGGGGATATGGATCTAGAGATGAATACGGGTGCGGGAATTCGGTAAAAAATAATTTAAATATCTAAAAATAGAATTAGAAAACATAAACTATGAGATATTATGTGGAAAACTTGAGGAGAAAATATTGTTCAAGAAGAAAATCCTGAAAGGAGATAAAAAGAAAAGCAATAACATAGAAGTTCCTATATACAAGGTATTCCATCTTCTTCAATTTCACCTTATTTTGTTTTGATTACAAAATTTCTTAAATCTATCCGGACTCTCCCAGTAAATTTTGGTGAAAGTACCCAAAATCGGTTGACCAGAACGGGTACGGGATCCCACACCCATGTCGTGTAGACACAAATGCGGCACCGAAAGTGAAGAGTATGAGTAACTTGGGTCCCTTCAACATATGCATTTCAAACGTCTGATAAATTACGCTTCAACATCAAGATAAGTGCAACATTGTTGAAAATTGTCCAAAACCTACATTTTCTTTTATAGGTAACTATGCAAAGCCTACACTAAATGAACTCGCTCAAATACCACCCGAAGAAAGCTCCTAAATGACGAGCCTATCCTTATAAAGAAATGAACATTTGCATGAATTGCCGCTTAATGCGACAAAACGTTGCGAAGTTAGAGGGTTATCTCTTCATAATGAAGCGGTGTAGATGCTACATAGTTGGTTCTCATCCTTCAGATACTACGAATATAACAAGAGCATCCTATGACATAATGATCACCCTAAGATGATCATCTCACGGCTATTGAGAGCAAATTAAATCACATTGTTATATTTCTCAATCTTTCTGACTTGCTCCTACGAAGCAAAGGACAACAAGATTGAAAAAATTATGAATGAATGATGAAAGATTCCTCGAAAAGTTAAGATTAGTAATACTTTTTAGAAATCAAATAGATTTAGACTTATACATACGCTAGGAAGGAAGGTCATCAAAAGAAAAGAAAAGGGGTTCTTCTTTTATCACTTAGGAACCACGTAAGGTGAAAGTCTCATGCACGGTTTTGAAGGAAGGAGGAGGCTAGGTTAGCTCAAAGATGGTTATCAATTCAAGAACATGAGGTGTCCCTCATACAATGCATTTCAAACATATGATCATTACGCCTTAACATAAAGCTAAGTGCAACATTGTTGAGAATCGTCCAAAGCCTACATTTTCTTTTATATGTATCTTTACAAAGTCTACACTAAATGAACTCACTCAAATACCATGCAAACAAAGCTTCGAAATGACGAGGTTATCCTTAGGAAGAAATGATGAACGTTTGAATCAATTTATTAACACAACTACTACAGAAGGAAGTTTTTATTAAATGCCATCATTTTGCCGCTTAAAGCGCCAAAACAATGTGAAGCGAAGGGGGTTATCGCTTTATGAGTGAAGCCAAGAGCTTTAGAGAAGTTTGCGCTTCAAACAACGCACATAAAATGATTTAATAAGAATCCATTGATTATTTGAATCTCAACTTTGAGGAGTTTGATTAATATACCTGAATTCTTAGTGTCGATACTATACAGTGGGTTCACATCCTTCAGCTATGAGTTTAACAAGAGCATCCGTCAACATAATGATCACCCTAAGATGATCATCTCGTGGATGCTATTGAGAGTGAATCAAATCATATGGTTATATTTCTCAATCTTTCTAACTTGCTCCAACGAAACCAAGGTCGAAAAGATTGAAAAAATTTGTCAATGACTGATAAAGGATTCCTCGAAAAGTTAAGGATTAGTAATCCTTTTTAGAAATCAAAAGGATTCGATCTTATACATACGCTAGGAAGGTAATCAAGAAAAGACACAAAATGGGCTCTTCTTTCTTTTATCACTTAAATGCTATCTAAAATGAAAGTTTCATGCACGGGTTTGACGGGAAGGATGAAGATAGGTTAGCCGAAAGATGGTTATTAGTTAAAGAACGTAAGGTGTCCCTATTACATTGCATTTCAAACATAGGACAAATTATGCTTCAACATCAAGATGTGTTGCATTGTTGATAATTGTCCAAAGTCTACATTCTTTTATAGATAACTATACAAAGGCTACACTAAATGACTAACTCAAACACCATGCAAACAAACAACAACAACAACAACAAACCCAGTGTATTCCCACACCGTGGGGTCTGGGGAGGGTAAGATGTACGCAGTCCATACCACTACCTTCGGAGAGGTAGCAAGGTTGTTTTCGATAGACCCCCGGCTCAAGACAGAGAATAATAAACAAATTCATAATAAAAGCATGAAACAAGATGGCACAACAGAGATAATACACCCACACATTAATATCCTACACTAACGTATCAAAGGCACCCCCCACATGCACTAGCCTTCTATCCTAATTCGCGTCCTCCACACCTTCCTATCTAGGGTCATGTCCTCGGTAAGCTGTAACTGCTCCATGGCACGTCTAATCACCTCTCCAATACTTCTTCGGCCTACCCCTACCCCGCCTGAAGTCATCCAAACCTAGCCTCTCACACTTACGAACTGGGGCATCCGTGCCCCTCCTCATCACATGTCCAAACCATCTCAGTCGAACTTCCCGCATCTTGTCCTCCACCAAAGCCACTCCAGCCTTCTCACGGACAGTCTCATTCCTAATCCTATCACCCCTAGTAAGCCCACACATCCAACGCAACATTCGCATTTCCTCCACCTTCAGTTTTTGAACATGAGTTCTTGACTGGCCAACACTCCGCTCCGTACCACATGGCCGGCCGGACTGCCACTCTGTAGAACTTGCCTTTCAGTTTGGGCGGCACCTTCTTATCACATAACACTCCTGAGGCGTGCCTCCACTCATCCAACCTGCCTCAATACGATGGGAGATACCCTCATTAATCTCACCATCTCCCTGAATCATTGACCCGAGATACTTAAAACTATCCCTCCTACAAACAACCTGGGACCCCAACCTCACTACCCCGTCGTCTTCCTGCCTCAAGTCATTAAACTTGCATTCCATATATTCAGTCTTGCTCCTACTCAACCTAAACCCTTTAGACTCAAGGGTTTGTCTCCAAACCTCCAATTTATCATTCACACCTCCTCGCGTCTCATCAATCAAAACAACATCATCTGCAAAAAGCATACACCAAGACACCTCACCTTGAATACGCCGCGTCAACACATCCATCACCACCGCAAACAAAAACGGGCTAAGAGTCGATCCCTGATGCAACCCCGTTAAAACCGAAAAATGCTCTGAATCTCCTCCTGCCGTCCTCACCTGAGTCTTTGCTCCCTCATACATGTCCTTAATCGATCTGATATACGCCACCGAGACCCCACTCACCTCCAAACATCTCCAAAGCACCTCCCTAGGGACTTTGTCGTATGCCTTCTCCAAGTCAATAAACACCATGTGCAGGTCCTTCCTTTCCTTATACTGCTCCACCAGTCTCCGCACCAGATGAATTGCCTCCGTCGTCGAGCGCCCAGGCATAAATCCAACTGATTCTCCGAAATAGACACTATCCTCCTCAACCTCCGCTCAACCACTCTCTCCCAAATCTTCATCGTGTGACTCAACAACTTAATACCCCTATAGTTGGTGCAACTCTGGATGTCACCCTTGTTCTTATATAAAGGCTCAAACACCGTGCAAAGAAAGATAAAAAATGATGAGCTTATTCTTATAAAGAATGATGAACATTTGCATGTCTTTATCAACACAACTATTAAAGAAGAAAGTGTTATTAAATTCCATCACTTCGTCGCTTAAAGCGACGAAACAATGCGAAGCGAAGGGGTAATCGATTCATGAGTGAAGCCACGCGTTTTAGACAAGTGTGAGCTTAAAAATATGCACACAAAGTGATTTAATTTAATTAGAATTGCTTGATTATTCTAATTTCAACTTGAGGAGTTAGATTAATATACTTGAATTCTCGATGTAGATGTTACATAGTTGTTTTCATCCTTCAGAGACTACATGGGTAACAAGAGCATCTGTCGACATAATGATCACCCTAAGAGTATCATGTTGTGGCCATTGAGAGCGAATTGAATCATATGGTTATACTTCTCAATCTTTCTGACTTGCTCCGACGAAACCAAGGTCGAAAAGATCAAAAAAACTGTGAATAATTGACGAAAGACTCCTCTAAAAGTTAAGAATTTAGTAACTCCTTTTAGAAATCAAATCGATTCGATCTTATACATATGCTAGGAAGGTAACAAATGGATTCGATCTTATACATATGCTAGGAAGGTAACTAAAAAGGAAAGAAAATGGGTTCTTATTTCTTTTATCACTTGGATTTGTGTGAGATGCCAGTCTCATGCACGATTTTGAAGGGAAGGAGGAGGCTAGGGTAGCCAAAAGATGGTTTCACTTCATGAACGTAAGGTGTCCCACATACAATGCATTTCAAACATATGATCATTACGCTCCGACATCAAGATAAGTGCAACATTGTTAAGAATTGTCCAAAGCCTACATTTTCTTTTATTTATATCCATACAAAGCTACACTAAATGAACTCACTCAAGACCATGCAAAGAAAGCTCTGAAATGACGAGCTTGTCCTTATACAGAAATGATGAACGTTTGCATGAATTTATTAACATACTATTAAAGAAGGAAGTGTTATTAAATGCCATCACTTAGTTGTTTAAAGCGATGAAACGATGAGAAGTGAGGATGTTATCATTTCATGAGTGAAATCACGCGCTTTAAAAAGTGGGTGCTTTAAACAACATGCGCAAAGTGATTTAATGAGAATCACTAGATTATTCGAGTCTCAACTTTGAGGGGCTATGCGCTTTAAAGAAGTGGGTGCTTTAAACAACATGCGCAAAGTGATTTAATGAGAATCGCTTGATTATTCGAGTCTCAACTTTGAGGGGATATGTTAAATCAACATATAGAATGCTAAAAATGTGTGCGCTTCACTTCTCGCGTTTAGAAGCTCAACGTAACATGTCGCTTCTTCGCACTTTCACTTTTAGAAACATTGGAAGCAAACATATAAAATCAAAACCTCAACAATGCTAGAGCGAGGCAAAATTACAAAAGAAAGAGATAAGATACTTTAAACACGTAATAAGATCTCAAAGCACCTTCTTTAAAGAGGATTACTGTTGATGGAATGCAACTCTTCTACTTAAACAGGCATAGCTGCCAAGATACATAGTGAATTTGGTAGTGCCATGGATTTCCACAGAGCCTTGCAACTTAAAAGAAGTCTTCTGGCTTCCAAATTATAGAAACTACGACTTTAGACAGAATAAGAAGACCGCCGCCATAAGTCAAGCAAACTAGCTCCATGAACTAGGACTTCTGCAACTATAAGTGTTGTTTCTAGGCACTCTTTGGCAAATTTCGTTGATCGACAGTATCAGTCAGTGCCTCTTTTCTTCCACTGTGATATTCTGCATGCTTGATCAATAAACCATGAGGATTGAAGGAAAAGGATCCAAGCACAAAAAGCATAACGAGAAGGGATCTTGAGTGTGGTTTCTATTGAGGGGAAATGACTTCAACGACAATCCATGTTCTACAAAAAAGGAACCCTAATGGCTGAGTAAAGTCAGAAAGAAAATCCTAATCTGGATTTAACTTCTGTAGGAGTCTCACTTGGACCCAAATTGTGAAAAGTACGAAAGAGCTACCAGTCGATCCAACTTCTTATTACTTCCTCCTTTTACGTTTTCACTCTCTGAGGTACTTCAGTAATTATTTAACGGGTACAATGAACTAAGCTATACCAAAGGTCATAAAATATACTTCTCTTTCATAAATTAAATTTTCAGCTATAACTAACAAACCAATTGTTATAGGACAGAGCTTAAAACCCAGAATCTGGCCGAATCCTTGGTTGGACTTAAATTCCCATGAAACGGAACTTCCCTGAGATTTTGGTATGACGTTGAAGCAAGAAACAACAATTTTTCAATGCTGGAGTAACCAAAGTTGGAATTTTGGCTTGGGGAGAAAGTTCTATGATTGGAAAGTAGAGAACTTCAGGTAGCTGTTATCCAGACTAGAGGGAGTCCGCAGACAGGCAGATATTCCTGATTCTCTAACACAGACAGAGGACAGAAAAGGAAAGTTAATAAAATCTTGCTATTACCAGATAAATCTCCAAAGGGCAGGAAATATGGCCATGGAAAGCAGTGAGGAAGAAATGAAAATTACCAAGAGCACCTTGCTTTGGCTCGCTGGCAGTACAGGAAGCATTCCTAACACAGAACAATTTACTAAGAAGGTTTCCAGCTATGCAGTAGGTGTTCTCTACGTGAAGCCAACAGTGGATCTCCCGCTCATTTTTTTATTTTTTGTATAGTCAATATACATGGGAGGCATGGACCTTGTTCCTTGATGTGTTTTCGATGCAATGGGTGCATCCAGAAACACTTTGGGGAATAGAATCAGGATTTCAATGGGTATGTTGTTGTTGTTGTTGTTGTTGTTGTTGTTGAGAAATGGAATCAGGAAAGTTCTAAAAGAGGAAGTTAAAGCACAAGGATAGGAGATGGAGGAGGCTGAAACACTCAGCAGATGGATATGAACTTTTGCCTGGGAGATGTCAATCAAATTACAATAAACAACTTGACCACCCATCAAGAGTCCAATGACGTCGCATCTCAGGGAAGAAAAAAAGAGGCAACCTGATGAACAAAGCACCCGCGTTCACGCAGTGTCCGGGGAAGGGCCGCATCCCAAGGGGTGTGATGTAGACAGCCTACCCTAAGAAAAGCATTAGTGGCTGCTTCTACGGCTCGAACCGTGGCCTATACGTCATACGGAGATAACTTTCCCGTTGCTCCAAGGCTCCCCTTCATGTAGCATCTTGAAACCACAATAGAAAACTTAGCTGATACAAAATACTATCAGGAAGCCTAACAGCATTGAATAAATTCTCATCGAACAACTTTAGAAACTACATGAAATGGACAAGTTCTAATAACAGAACAATTTGAACCAAAGTCTTCTCACTGGGACAGTCTCCATTTGTCATGGTGCAGTTAAGCACTTGGCTGGATTCAAGCCAAGCCAACACCCCATGGGCAATCTCCAATCTTTCCAAAACTCAAGAAAGGTGTTTTGTCTACCTTGACCATTTAGGCATCTCAGCCAGTATGGATTTGGATTGTCTGTCTGGGCAACCATCCCACGGAGTATTGACGTATGCCCTGCAATCTCTAGAAACTTATTATAGGAGCTAAAAAGATGTCTAGTGACTGCATCATAAAAGGTTGAACAACCTTAAACAAGAGGGTACATGTTCCCGAAACTGATACCGAGGTAGAGTATACCTAGAGGCAAAACACTTAACTACTTTGTCACAAATACATCATATGAGAATTCAGGACTGTAACAAGCAATTCATGCTCTTATAACTTAAACTGAAGTATGAAAGCTCTACACACTTAATCAATAAGTTCATACATCACCTACACCATCAACTAATCACCCTTGCAATTGAATAAAGTTTAACAAGTAATAATTCAAAAATCTTCAAAATTAGAAAGAAAACACATAAACTTAAGCTAAAAAAGTGAACTTGGTCAGTTCATTTACACGATACTGTTCATATCCAGTGAGTTTGGCATGCAAATCCGTAATCGAAATCAAAACAGATTTTCTCAGCTTTCAAACAATGAACTAAAAACCTAAAAACAACAAATGACACAAAGAAAACAAGTATGGATCCAGCGTAACAGATGAATTTTTACCTTCCTGAACTTCTTCGCCGGCAGCACGTTCACCAAAAACCTGTGAGAATTTCCACTCCAAATGAGCTGGTGATACCGCCGAAGCTCCAACATCACCACCAACATTCATTTTCTTTCCCACACCGATTAATTAAATCAATAAAAAAAAAAACACCAATAGAGAATTCACCAAGCAAGCAAAGCAAATGATCGAAAATTGATAAATATAGAACAAAATTAATAAATATAAACAACTCCAATCGTCTAGAAATCTCCGTCAGTCGGTTGAAGAGATCGGTTCAAATCCGACTAAATTACAAATTCGCAAACGTGACGAGTAACGCCACATGGCTATTCGAACACGAGATTTTCGCTGATAATGATGATGATGATGAGGATTGAGATAATGCAAACAAACACAAATTTGGAGGTAAGCAAAACCGTTTTCAGCACAACACTCACTGTTTTCTTCTGTTCTCTCTCTAAAAATAAAAAATAAACACAACAAAGGTTTGTAGCTTTCTCTCTCTACTTTCTATTTTTTGCATAAGCCCTGCTTTAACCTTGGCATTTTTGAGTCAAAAGAGATGAAAAAAGAAAATGGATTTTAGTGGGGGATTGATTCTTTTCTGGGAAAATATTTTGTTGAAGATGGAAAGAGGTAAAATAAAGTAATTATGTTACCTTGTTGTAATTAAGTGGTAAATTGAAGTAAATGTACTTAATTAATTAAAATTATATGGTAAACTTTATTAGAACACACATTTTATGGAATATGCTTTTGGGGGAGACTTAAGAGTAATATTTTTATTTTTATTTTTTTTAAATGAGGGGATAATGACGGAATCGAATCTTGATCAACGTTCAATGATATGAAATTTCAGATGGTCAACCTACTAAACTCTTAAAATTACTTGTTATGTTTTTATTATCAAGTAGAAAAAATTTGCGTAATAAAATCTTATGCATATATTGACGGAGAATAAATACAATCTTTAGATTTTTTGTTTGTTCATATTTATAACTTGTGAAGTTGTAATGTTTTGAAAATAACATTTTTAAAATAATTTGAAGGTAAAAGTTCTTTAAATTATATATATACATTAAGTATAAAACATTTAGCATTATTAGCAAGATAATAATGCAATGACACTTTTTACTTATTGATTAAAACTCTTTTTAATTTTTTTGTTAATATGTGTTTTAAGAAGTTAATGTTCGTTGTTATTTATCGATCATAGCTATAGTTATATTTATGATATTTTATGGGAAAATATTTTGTAGAGGATGACAAGAGGTAAAATAAATTAATTATGTTACTTTGTTATAATTAAGTGGTAAATTGAAGTAAATGTAATTAAATTTAATTAGAATTATATGGTAAACTTTATTGAAAGACACATTTTATGAAATATGTTATTTTAGGGAGATTAAGAGTAATATTTTCAAAAAAAAATAAAAATTAGAGAGATGATTATGAAAATCTTGACCAATAAAATGAAACTTCAAATAGTCAACCAATTAAGCAAATAAGATTCTCATTTATACTTTTATTAACAAGTAGAAATGGTTCACATAATATAATTTTATGCATAAATTGATTGGGATATGTATACATTCTTTAGATTTTTTATTTGTTCCTATTAATAATAAGTTGTAAATTTTTTATTTGTTCATATTTTATTTTTTGTGACCATTAATGGGGGGTTGATTCTTTTGTGGGAAAATTATAGTTGAAGATGAAAAGAGGTAAAATAAATTTATTATGTTACCTTGTTATGATTAAGTGGTAAATTGAAGTAAATGTAATTAATTAATTAGAATTATATGGAAAAATTTATTAAAAGACGCATTTTATGGAGTATATTTTAAAAAAAATTAAGAGTAATATTTTTATTATTTAAAAGAATTAAAAAATGATTATGAAAATCTTGAACAATAAAATGAAACTTCAGTTAATCAATCAACTAAATTATTAAGATTATTCATTATATTTTTATTATCAAGTAGAAAAGGTTCACATAATAAAATCTTATGCTTATATTTACTGAGGATGTATACATTATTTAGATTTTTTATTTGTTCATATTTATTACAAGTTGTGAAGTTGTCAAAATGTTTTGAAAATAACATTTTAAAAATAGTTTGAAGGTAGAAGTTCTTTAAAATATATATATTCATTAAGTACAAAAACATTTCTCATTTTAGCAAGACAATAATGCAATGATACTTTGTACTTATTGATTAAACCTTTTTTTAGTTTATTTGTTAATATGTTTCATCTACTAGAGTTTTAAGGAGTTAATGTCTGTTGTTATTGATCAATCATGGATATATCTAGGATATTAGTCAAATTTAGTGAAATTAATTTGAATATATACTGAGAAAGTTAAAACTCGAACAAATAACATAATTTTTGCATTCAATAATATGATAGTAGAACACAAGATTTTCAACTATTTATTAGCTTCTCATATAGTTATTTTATGAAACATTTTGATGTTTAACCTTAGTACATAAACATAAAACCTTTATAGAGAAAAAAACCATGAGGACTAAATTGTTATTATTAAAATTCTCTTTTCTTGAAATAGAGATATCATTTAGAGAATTTGTTAGCTAAAAAACATAACGTATATGGACTCTAAAGATTCTTTTTCCTCAAAAAGTGATTTACAAAATGAAGTATAATGTGATTTCACAAAAAGCCAAACAAATAAAGAATGCAAAAGCCTCGTGAAATTTTCTATTTAAAAATTGAACATATCCTTTTTTTAAAAAAATATATATATTATTATGTGGTTAATTGAAATTTTTAACAAAGCTACAGTATTTTCTCTGATTTTGCTCTAAATAATATTTCGGTATTTGAAACAATAATGATATTGAAAAACTTTTTTGATGCGTATTAAAATTAGAGATTTTATCCCATAAAATTTTCGTCATTTTTTTCAGATGAATTTATGTCTTAGGGAAACTCCAATTTCTAAATATTAGTTGTCATTTTTTAACTTTAATAGAATTTTTTTTTTGAAGTTTCAACTAATCTTGTCCAAATGCTTAGAGATTTTACAAGTTCAATTTGTTCCATTACCGTATACATATTTACTTACTAAAATGAGTACAATGGGTAAATTAAACAAAATATTTTTTTGACTTATCTAATTACTCTTTTTATTTGTATATCATTAATTACTCAAATAATTCAAGACTGACAAACAAATTAGCTGAAGCACTATGCTCGTGCTTAGAGACAGCTTCCTTTATTTCCTTAGCTGGCCTTGGAGTCTTGTACAAGTTCAACAAAAATAATATTTGATTTTAAAAAGGAAGCTCAAACACGAGTCTATTATATTTCTTGAAGTTAACGATACAATTTTCTCTTGTTATGTGCAGTATAATATATTTTTTCCAACAATTCTTTAAATAATTTTTATATTTTCCCTCTTTTTGTTTTTTAAATATAAAAATAGAAATATTAGCAAATAGCAAACCATTTTTGGACTAATAAAACTTTAAAATAAATCAACAAATAAAACAACTACGACAAGAATTAATTGAAAAAAATATATTAGATTCACTATTTTACAATTTAAAAATTTTATTAATAAGAAAATATATTTTTACAAAAAAAATATTCTACAAATGAGAATAAAATGTGTATCTAAATATGACTTTATTTTTTATATTTTTTTACAAGTAAAAGTTGCTAAATGATATAAATTTAACATATCAAAACTAAACGCTTTTTTTGTTTGTTTCTTTTTTTAAATAATTTGTTTAAGAAATGATCCAGTACTCTGTGATTGTATATTAGTATACAATATATATCATGGGTGGTCACATAGAAGACTAAACTCCTTTTGAAGGAATGAATCGATCCTTTGTGATACCATATTAGTATACAATATAGTGTGTGTTATGGAAAATTAAGGAATGTTTTTTTAAGAAATGAGTTAGCCGACTATGATAATATATATCATATGGATGTTATAGAGGACTGAGAATTATTTTAAATGAATGAATTAACGCTCTATAATATTCTATCAGAAAATAATATATATCATGTGGATATCATAGATAGCTAATTTTTTCTTATGAATAAATCAACAATTTATAATACTCTATCAGTATATAAAATATACTATGTGAGTATATAGAGGATTAAATACTGTTTTTAAAATGAATTTAATTTGTATATCATTTATTACTCAAGTAATCCATGAGTCACAAACAAATTAGCTGAAACACCATACTCGTGCTTAGAGACCACTTCCTTTATTTCCTTGACTTACCTTGGAGTCTTGTGCAAGTTCAAACAAAAGTATTATTTGATTCGAAAAAAAAAGCTCAAATACGAGTCTATCATGTTTCTTGAAGTTAACGATACATTTTTCTTTTGTTATGTGTAGTTTAATATTTTTTTTCAACAATACTTTAAATAATTTTTATATTTTTTTCTCTTTTTTTGTTTTTCAATAGAAAAAAATACATATAAGATAGAAATATTAGCAAATAGCAAACCATTTTTAGAATAATAAAACTATAAAATAAACAAATAAATAAATTGACTGCAAGAAGAATTAGTATACAATATGATTGTTTATTAGTATACAATATATGATTGTTTAAGAAATGATACACTCTATGATTGTTTATTAGTATACAATATATATCATGTGGATGATCACATAGAAGATTAAACTCTTTTTTGAAGGGATGTATCGGTCTTTTGTGATACTATATTAGTATACAATATATACAATGTGCGTGTTATAGAAAATTGAGGAGTGTTTTTAAAGGAATGAGTTAGCCCTCTATAATAATATATATCATGTAATTGAGAATTATTTTAAATGAATGAATTAACGCTCTATAATATTCTGTCAGAAAATAATATATATCATGTGGATATCATAGATAGCTAATTTTTTCTTATGAATAAATCAATAATTTATAATTCTCCGTCGATATATGAAATATACTATGTGAGTATATAGAGGATTGAATATTGTTTTTAAAATGAATGAACCAACACTCTATGACATCCAATCAGTATATAATATATACCATGTAAATATCACATATAACAAATATTATGAATCAATTAATTACTCCAATAATCCACGAGTAACAAACAAATTAGCTGAAGCACCATACTCGTGCTTAGAGACCACTTCCTTTATTTCCCTAACTTACCTTGGAGTCTTGTGCAAGTTCAAACAAAAATGATATTCGATTCAAAAAAGAAGCTCAAACACGAGTCTATCAGGTTTCTTGAAGCTAATGATACATTTTTCTTTTGTTATGTAGTTTAATATAATTTTTTTCAACAATACTTTAAGTAATTTCTATATTTTTCCTCTTTTTGTTTTTAATGTAAGAAAATACATAAAAGATAGAAATATTAGCAAATAGCAAACCATTTTTAGAATAACAAAACTATAAAATAAACAAATAAATAAATTGACTACAAGAAGAATTAATTTGAAAAAAATAATTAGAATCACTATTTTATTACTTAAATTTTTAATTAATTAATAATAATTTTTTTATAAGAAAAATTATTCTACAAATGTGAAAAATTTGTATCTAAATATGACTTTATTATATTTTTTTTTACAAGTAAAAGTTGCTAAAGGATATAAAATTAACATATCAAACTAACTATTTTTTTTTGTTTTTTTAATATTTTATTTAAAAAATGATCCAGTATTATACGATTGTTTATTTGTATACAATATATATCAAATGGGTGGTCAGATAGAAGACTGAACTCTTTTTTGAAGGAATGAATCGATCTTTTGTGATGCTATATTAGTATACAATATATACAATGTGTCATAGAGAATTGAGAAATGTTTTTTTTAGGAATGAGTTAGTCCTCTATGATAATATATATCATGTGGATGTCATGGAGGACCGAGAATAATTTTAAATGAATGAATTAACGCTCTATATTATTCTATTAGAATATAATATATATCATGTGGGTATCATGGTAAGCTAATTTTTTTTTTCTTATGAATAAATCAACGATTTATAATACTCTGTCGATATATGAAATATATTATGTGAGTATATAGATGATTGAATACTGTTTTTATAATGAATAAACCAGTATTTTGTAACATCCTATTAGTATATTATACATATCATATAAATATCATAGATAACAAATATTATGAATTGTTAATTACTTCAATAACCAACTAATCACAAACAAATTAGCTGACGCACCATACTTGTGCTTAGAGACCGCTTCTTTTATGTCCTTCTCTTGTATTGGAGTCTTGTGCAAGTTCCAATAAAAATGTTATTCGATTCAGAAAAAAAGCTCAAACACCAGTCTATCATGTTTCTTGAAGTTAACTATACATTTTTCTTTTATTATGTGTAGTTTAATATATATTTTTCAACAATAATTTAAATAAATTTTATATTTTCCCTCTTTTTTGTTTTTTAATATAAGAAGATATATAAAGATAAAAATATTAGTAAATAGAAAATCATTTTTGCACTAATAAAACTATAAAATAAACAAATAAGTAAATTGACTACAAGAAAAATTAATTGAAAAAAAAATTAGAATCATCATTTTATTACTTAAAATTGTAATTAATAAGAAAAAATATTTTTATAAAAAGATTATCCTACAAATGAGGAAAAAAAATGTATCTAAATATGATTTTATTTTTTATATGTTGTTTACGAGTAAAAGTCGCTAAAGGATATAAAATTAACATAACAAACTAAACTTAAAAAAAAAAAATTGTTTAAGAAATGATACAGACTCTATGATTGTTTATTAGTGTACAATATATCTCATGTGGGAGATCACATAGAAAATTAAACTCTTTTTTTGAAGGAATGTATCGGTCTTTTGTGATACTACAATAGTATACAATATATACAATGTGCGTGTCATAGAGAATTGAGGAATGTTTTTTAAAGGAATGAGTTAGCCCTCTATAATAATATATACGTCAAACGCATCGATAGGCTCCTTAACTTGGCACAATTTTTCACTTTGACATCTCAAGTGAACGTTGTTCACTTTTGACACCTCAAGTAGCTTACAGATGTGTTATTTTGGCACTTTTTGTTGAGTCATTATGGGATGTGTCTTACACGCATTTTATGCGCGTTTCAGGGGTATTTTCGTAATTTTTTCATCTTTCTTCTCTTTCTTCTTCACTCTTTCAATCCATTAATTTTCCACCATTTTTTTTTCATTTTCTTAACACATCCGTATGCTAATTTTTCCTTCATTGATCAAACTAACAGAGAAAAAAAAAAGAATGGTTAAACCAAGAATCTTCCTTCTTTAATGAGAATTTTCTATTTGATTTTGTATTACCAACAGTACTTTGTTGGAGTTAGTAGCTTGTTATGTTTTAATGTTTAAAGGCATTATCAAACAAATGGAACTACTGCATCAATATATTTGTTATCTTTGAAGTGCTGTAACTTGATTTTGTGTTGAGAAAAGTTTTGGAGATGGAGAATAATATGGGAGTTTTGGAGATGGAGAATAATATGAGCTCTTTGAATCATTTTAAGAAAAAAAAAAATCAAAAAACAAGAATGGTTAAATCAAGAATTTTCCTTCTTTAAGAAACAAGAAATCAAGAATTAAAAATGGTTGCTTTTAAGAAACAAGAATGGTTGATTTTTTCTTCTGTTGATTTTAACCATTCTTGTTTCTTAAAATGATTTCTTTTTCTTTGATCAAATTAACAGAAAAAAATGACATATTTTATAACTTGTGTCTGAAATTCGTGAAACTTTTAATGCGTATCTGTCATCCTTAGAGAATGGGGAGGTATGTTTATCATCCTTAGAAAATTTAACCTCCATTAATGGAGGTCAAGAAGGTTGGGTGGGGAAGACATTGTTGAGAGTTTTTTTTGTAGTTATTTGGTCAAAAAACACATGTCATTCATTCATTGGACATAATTGTCATGTGTTTTAGTCTTTTTTTCAAAAATAAAAAATTGTAGGTGCATATAGTGATGTGGCAATTTAAATGAGTTGGAACATGTCAATTGGTTGTTTTGTCCATGTTGGCAGCGGTTGAGATGCAGCAGTAGAGTTGATGCCGAAAGATGTCAAAATGACACATTTTATAATTATTTAGGTGTTTAAAATAAATATCGTTCACTTGAGGTGCCAAAGTGAAAGATGGTGCCAAGTTGAGGTGCATGTCGATTTGTTTGGCCTAATATATATAATGTGGATGTCATGGAAAACCGAGAATTATTTTAAATGAATGAATTAACACTCTATAATATTCTGTTAGAAAATAATATATATCCTGCACGTGGATATCATAAAAGGTTGACTTTTTTTTCTTATGAAAAAATCAATAATTTGTAATTCTCTGTCGATATATGAAATATATTATGCGGGTATATAGAGAATTGAATATTGTTTTTAAAATGAATGAACCAACACTCTATGACATCCTATCAGTATGTAATGTATACCATGTAAATATCATAAATAACAAATGTTATGAATCAATTAATTACTCCAATAACTCACGAGTAACAAACAAATTACCTGAAGCACCACACTCGTGCTTAGAGACCACTTCCTTTATTTCCCTGACTTGCCTTGGTGTCTTGTGCAAGTTCAAACAAAAATGATATTCGATTAAAAAAAGAAGCTCAAACACTAGTCTAACAGGTTTCTTGAGGTTAACGATACATTTTTCTTTTGTTATGCAATTTAATATAATTTTTTTCAACAATACTTTGAATAATTTTTATATTTTTATATTTTTTTGTTTTTTTAATATAAGAAAATATATAAGGATAGAAATATTAGCAAATAGCAAACCATTTTACACTAATAAATTATAAAATAAAAAAAATTGATTACAAGAAGAATTAATTGAAAAAAATATTAGAACCACTATTTTATTACTTAAATTTTAATTAATAATAAAATATATTTTTATAAAAAAATTATTCTACAAATGAGAAAAAAAGAGTATCTAAATATGACTTTATTTTTTTTTATGTGTTTTTTACAAGTAAAAGTTGCTAAAGGATATAACATTAACATATAAAACTAAACTCATTTTTAGTTTTCTTTTAAAAATAATTTGTTTAAGAAATAATCCAGTATTCTATGATTGTTTATTAGTATACAATATATATCATGGGGTGATCACATAGAAGACTGAACTTTTTTTTAAAGGAATGAATCGATCTTTTGTGATATTATATTAGTACACAATATATATAATGTAGGTGTCATAGTGAATTGAGAAATGTTTTTTTTCAAGGAATGAATTTGTCCTCTATGATAATATATATCATATGAATGTTATGCAGGATTGAGAATTATTTTAAATGAACAAATTAACATTCTATAATACTCTGTCATATAATATATATCATGTGGATATTATAGAAAATTGATTTTTTTCTTATGAATAAATCAACAATTTATAAAACTTTGTCAGTATATAAAATATACTATGTGAGTATATAGATGATTGAATAATGTTTTTGAAATGAATGAATCAATACTCTATAATATTTTATCAGTGTATAATATATATCATATAAATATCATAGATAACAAATATTATGAATCGATTAATTCCTCTAATAAACCACGAGTCACAAACAAATTGGCTGAAACACCATACACGTATTTAGAGACCGCTTTCTTCATTTTCTTGGAGTCATGTGCAATCTCAAACAAAGACAATATTGATACAGGGAAGAAGCTCAAACATGATTCTATCATATTTCTTGAACTTAACGATATAATTTTCTTTTATTATTTTAGTTCAATATATATTTCTTTGGACAATTCTTTACATTATTTTTTATAATCTTTTTATCCTTTTCCTATTTTCTTTTTATTTATATTCAAGATAAAAATCAAATATAAATACAATAATAAAAGCGAAGCATTTCTAGACTAAGAAAAATATATAAAAAAAAACTAAGTAATGAAATCACAACAAAAATTAATTGAAAAATATTATTAGAATAACTATATTACTATCACAAATTTAAATTATAACAAAATATATTTTTACAAAAAAATTAGTTTAGTTTACACATGAAACAAAACTTGTATGTAAAGTATGATTCTATTTTTTTTTCACTAGTAAAAGTCGCCAAATGATATAAAGATTGAAATATCAAAATAAGATTAAGCTCTTTATTTGTATTTTATTATAATTTTGTAAGTGAAAAACTTAGTCCTCTATGATAGTCTAACCGTATATGACATATATCATGTGGGTGTATTATAGAAGACGAAGATCTTTTTTGAAGGAATGAATCAGTCCTCTATGATACTATGTTAAGATACAATATATAATGTGATGTCATAAAGAATTAAGGAGTGTTTTTTTTCTAAGGAATGAATCAATCCTCTATGATAATATATACCATGTAGGTGCATAAAGGATTGCGATTTTTTTTTGAATAAATAAATCATTACTCTATTATACTCTGTCATTATATGATATATAGCCACATGATATCATAGGGAATTGATATTGTTCTTTTAATAAATGAATCGACACTTTATAATACCCTGTCAATATATGATATATACTATGTGAATATATAAAGGACTGAAGAATGTTTTTCGAATGACTAAAGTAGCACTCCGTAACATTACATTACTTTATGATACATAACATGCGGATATCACATAGGATAGATGAGTTAATTTTGCGAAGGAATGAATCTACCTTCAATAATATACTTCTAGTACACGATATAGATACAAATTGATATCGTAGAGGACTACGTGTTTTTCTTGAATGAATGAATAAGACGTTTGTGATACCCATCAGTATATAATATATACCATCTGCATAGAACATAGGACTGAGAACTATGTTTCTAAATAAATAAATTAGATCTTTATAATATCCTATGAGTATATAATATATGTCATGTGGTAACATAGCATACTGCAAGAGTATCCTACAACTGCTGCTGATTTACATTATTTTTTTGATATAATATATGCTAGACTAAGTTGTTTTCTGATAATTAATATAGAAAAGCATGAAACAAATTTTAGAAGGTACACTATCAGCTATATTTTTTTTTCCAAATGAGGAGTCAAAGTTTTATTTTGACTACATATTTTTCTCTTTCAAATGAGTTTTATCTAGTTAGTTAGATTTTGTTTTTAAACAATGGAGGAGTCATTTTTATAGAAATTTGTGGGAGCATTTATTGGGAGATTGATTAATATTGTTATATTTTCCATGATCTACGCTACCCACGAACATGACAAGATGAGATTGTTCCAATGGTTAGCATAATTTTGTAGTTGTGGATCTTTGTCACCAAGGAAGCAAAGAAAAAGATGAGAGTTTCTACGAAGGGGTTAAATTTTATCATCATTTTTTTAGAAAAAAGCTAATCGCAGACACGATTCCTTTTCTGACTTGATTAACTATAACACTGGCTAACAAAGTTTATAGCTATATGTAATTAGGGCTAAATGAAGACAAGTTGTACTTTAGGCATGGTTAATTGATTTAGGAAGGAATAAGTTGCCGCTCCTAAGAAATAAGGGGCATTGATCCCTAGTAATTCGTTGCCTCTTTACTTGATTGACTATATAGTGCTAATATTTTTTAGGGCCCTGTACATGGACTAGCCACCTATTTGGGCTAAAGCTATAAAAAGGAATCAGAAATATGAATGAAGCAAATAGAAAAAGGGTGGACTTTCATCATCAAAATGACAAGTGAAGTGTGAAAAGAGAGGAAAAAGAGGTGAAGTTTCACATCTTGTCAAGAATACCTACCATTAATTTTGCCCAAACATAAAGATATTCTTGTAGATAAGTAAAGTATGTTTAATAGTAGTACCATTAGCCCTTCTGTCATAAGCCACAATAAAACATCCACCAAAATATTTGGGCTTGGATTTTACTAGCCATTGAGTTTGGGCCATTTGAAATTGGTGCAGCATAAGTGATTACAAAAGCCTGGTTGTGGAGAAGCCACACAAGTTATGGGCTGAGTAATGTCCATACGACACTGCTACATACAGTTATATTTGCACAAATAGGATAATTTGAGTTCATTGTTTAGTTTTTGTGCAAAATTAACCTTGGTACACCACGAAAGGATGTGGTGTAGTGGATGAGGCTACTCCTCCCTTAACCAGAGGTCTTGAGTTCGAGCACTAGGTATGAAAAAATCCTTGGTAGAGAGCGCAACCCCCGAAAAGGCACTGCCTGGCGCGAATCCGGATTAGTCGGGCTGCAATGCGAGTATCGGACCGAATGTGAAACCAAAAAAGAAAAAGCCTTTGCACAACACAATTGGAAGAATGAAATACTTCTTCACAGATTGTGTCAGTTAGGACATAACTTTAGTGCAATCTTTATCCTATATATCTTGTTGGATTTACATACCATATGTTGTTCACAAGTTACAACGTGTGTAACTCTGGTACAAATCATTCACAAGTCTTATCGGATTGGAAAATAAACTCTTGTTCGCCAATTATATAGATGAGGTGTAATTATGGTACTAATCATCCACAAATCTTTTTGCATGGCAGATCATGTCTTGTCTGCAAGTTATGTCAAAGTGAGGAATCACTTTGATAGCAATTGTTAACTAATTCCGTAAAATAGGAAAAACTTATCACGTCCACAATTTTTGGTAAGCGACCGTAACTTTGATACAAATTAGAGTTATTCACAAGTTCTGCCGGATGAACAAATTTTGCATATACTGTTCACAAGTTTGTATACCTTGATTGGAAGAACTATACTATATTCATTCTATCTATTTGTTAAATTATTCACAAGTCTTGTCGGATCGGAAAAACTTACATTTGTTGTTCAAAAATTTTGCCTGAGTAGTAAGCCTTGGTATTACATCCATTCCACTTGCCTTATTAAATCATTTGTAGATTTTGCCAGAAGTCTTGCTACTCCAATAGGCCCCAACAGTGCTAATCCTATATGCATTTCAGTAAAGTATGAAGCCCAATATAGTACTAGTAACATAAATATTTATTAAGTTGTACTATATGATGGAATAAATAATCTTTTAGAATTGTTTATGTATTTATATATTAACCGGTTATATCATGTTACTTATCGGATTCAAGGTTATCACTTCATGTTTATAATATAAAACAGTTACGTGTAGCTGATAATTCATATTGTTCAAAACCATTATACCGTCCATATCGAAAGAGTAAACATTTAGAATTTATAAACATATCACATGATAATGGTGCATTAGAAAATCAAATGAATCTGGCATGGCAAGATGAGTGAAAAATAAAAGCAGGAGTCATGCTATTGCCCTTTATCTAGTGGATGTGCCAAATAAAAGAATCTGGATGCTTCTAAATCAACAAACTCACTACATAATTTCATTGTTCTTGGAATATTCCAGATGTCCCCTTAAAATTTTCTTTCTATCTCAGACAGTTGCCACGTAATGACAAACCACGATCATATTACTAAGAACTCGTGGTAAAAGTGAGTTTTGTTCTAGTGTTCGAAAATAACATTTCAAAATATTCATTTGTTCTCCGTTATTTATGTGGATAAGCCTATATTCTAAAATATACGTATGATTTAATTTTGATCACATGAATCACATTTCCAGTCGCGTAACTTGATAACAATTCTGCAAAACGCTTCCGCTTAATGTCTTTCGAATTGAGCCGATATTTGTTAGGATCATCATTCAAAATGTGAATATTTCTGCTCCATTCATAACTTTAATTCCATAACCCCTTAAAAAGTGATTTTGTCCATCATTGAGAAACTCTCATTTAGACAAAATTGTCTTTTTAATATTTTATTTAATTATTTTTTATTATATTAACTAAACTCCTAAAATATATAGGACTACTAAAATATATGGAATGAGAATCAATTAATATTTTCCTTTATACCGATCAATTTAAAAAATACCCAATTTTGTTCTTCCTAATACTATGAGAAAACGTAAGATAGAGTAGTATATTGTAGAAAATTTTCATTATTCTATATATAGAATAGAATAGGTTAGATTTATGATTATGGAAATCTATTTTGTCATTATCGGTAATGACGGCGTGCCTTTAGAGATTGAACCTAAATTATTCTTTTGGACAGTATCATGGTAACATTGATAATAGTACTCTACTAAAGAAATACTTTTATAAATATTGAGATGTGTTATAAATGTATTTACATTATAGTGAATGTCTATCAAGATCTAATAACATCTAGTTGATATCTAGTATCTGACTATTAGTCAGAAACTAGGAGTATTTTTTCCTATAAATAAAAGAGTTTTGTTCATTGTATTCTCAATCTTATAATCTCTCATCCTCGACAGAAATAAAGAAACCTCCTCTCTTCTCTCTCTATTTATTTTTATTTTTGTTCTTTATTATTTTATAACACGTTATCAGCACGAGACTCTGTCAAACAAGGTGAGATTATGTCAAACAAAGTGAGATTATAAATCTTAAGGATTTCAAGATTAGTAATTTCTTATGTTTTTTATCTTTTGCTACTAATAATATAATTATTGTTGGATTTGAGGAAAAATAATTGATTTCGAACTATTTATGTTTTAAATTTATTCCTCAAGAACAATATTATCAAAGGGGATGATAATATGTTGGGTTCAAGTCCCATCGATTTATGCCTGAGACGCCTTTATATGGATAAGACCTTGGGTTTGAATCTCAATGCACTATATTAATGATATTATGATGGCTAATGCAAAATAATGAATATTTAATGAAACATGTCTCATTAAATATGCTCCATTCCTTGAATTGAATGTGGTAGCAATAAATCATATGTATGCCTTAATTTGCTTTTGTAGTAGCTATCATAATTTGATACGCTTAAGACATGATTATATTCTATTTTTTGGAATGAAAATTTTGATTATTATAAATATAGATCTATACCCTGGGGGTGAATGTGACTGTATATATACTTGAACATATTTTTTGTTGTGAAGACGTCACAATGCACCTCCGAATGAGGAAGATTAATTGGGAATTGATTGTGATGATATCACAACTCACCTCCGAATCAGGAAGAATAACTGAGAATTGATGGTATCACAACTAACCTCCGAATGAGGAAGAATAATTGAGAAAAGTTATTTTGAAATCTACTTCTGAAGTAGTTAATATGAAATTTATTCATGTCATAGTAAAACTGAAATTTACTAACTCAAAAGCACATGTCATGTCAACTTGAATTTTACTAGATTAAAAGTTCATAAATTGACATGAACGATTGCGACATCCCAAAGATGTGCATACCGAGTATGTAACAGATATTGAAGAATTAGAAAATTCTTCATTACTTTTAATGTTGCTTGTTCTCATAATAAGTTGGTTGGACCAATTAATATTGGGATTGGATCCCTTAAAATCTGAAAAGTATAAAAGGTGAATATGGGCCCGTTCACTAGTCAAGTGATCTATTAAGATGCATCGATATAGGTAATCACATGTACATACATTATCAACCTCCAGTTTGACATTCATAATGTTGCTTGCTCAATAAAATTGAGTTAAGAACATAATTTTCAGATTATGTAATCAAGATAATTCATCTTGATATCTTGATGAGAATGGTTTGTCATTGAATGCCTTCGATAAATAGCTAAACCATTGCTAATGAGAACAAAGCTTCATGTGTTGATCTAAAATATGATATATTGCATACAATAGCACTTGTTTGCATTAGATCAACAAATTATGATTATTTCTTCCCTCTCAATTAGTTCTAAGTTAGGAATCACACGTTGTCCATCTAATAGTTGATGTGCGGTATACGATTAATGAATATACCATGATGCACAAAGATTGATTCCTCAAAGAAGATGGATGATGTATGTTAGTTTTCCTAACATAAAGGGGGGATTATAAGCAGCTATGAAGTATGTTAGGAATTATCATCAGATCCTCATTCATAAGATAATTCAAGTCATATGCCGAAAGTATCTCATATTTATGCTGCAAGTGCTCCTATTTTGTGTCCTTGAAGGACAAAGTCTATGCATGCATGAAACATGGTAGACTAATCGGTTTCAAATGAAATAATCCTTGAAAAGGATAAGGAGCAAATAATTATCATAAGAAGACAATGTGCTCTTGAAGAGTCTACTACACAACACTTCATGAAACCTTATGAGAGGTTTAAGTACCTGAACATAATGAAGTGATGAGATCTCAAAATATTATGTCACATTGTGAACCGATACAAAATAAGAAATCGTCGATGATATCTTTGATACAATATTGGCGTAATATTGTAAAAGATCACAAAGATCTGAATTCTACATTTATTTAAGCATGCTGACGTAGAAATATTTATCAAGTGAGATGAAAGGGTGCATCTTGGTAAGTGAAAACTTATTTGATTTGCAGTCCAGACACTTGAAGATGTCACACATAAAATGTTGAATATTGTCACTTGACAAAATTTGTATGAAAACTTCTTTAAGGATTCAAAATATAAAAATTTCTGCAAAACTTATTGATAATCCTTATATTGTATACGCTTATAGCTTGAAAATTATTGAAACTCTTGGAGAGTTTTCAAAGCAATAAATTATCTGCTGAAATGGGAAATATACTGAATTAGATTGGTTATGAAGTATCATATCTTAGTGCAAGTGGTGCACTCATGTATCTTGCAAATACTACAAGGTCTGATATAGCCTTTTCAATCAATTTGTTAGCAAGGTATATTTCTGCTCCTACTATGAGTCATCAAAATGGGATAAAACACATGAGCTTGTTTTATTCTAAAGATTGCAGTCCCGATCTTATTGTTCATGCGGATTTTGGGTACTTATCAGACCTACATAAAGCTCAGTCTTAAATAGGCTATGTGTTCATATGTGGTGGTACTACAATATCTTGGAGATATACAAAACAGTCTATTGTAGCCACTTCATTGAATCATGTTGAGATAATAGCTATTCATGAATCAAATCGAGAATGTGTATGGTTGAGGTCCATGATACATCTCATTTGAGAAAAATATGGTGTGAAATGTGATAATGTACCCATAATTTTATACGGAGATAATGCAACATGCATAGCACATCTTAATGGAGGATTCACAAATGGAGATAGAACGAAGCACATTTTGCCAAAGCTTTTCTACATATATGAGCTACAAAAGAATGATGATATTAACGTGCAACAGATTCGTTCAACTGACAATGTGAGTAATTTATTCACTAAATCTTCCCCAATTACAACTTTTAAGAAGATGGTGCACAAGTTCGGGATGCAAAGGTTCAAGGATGTTCTCATTAGGGGGAGTTAATACGCGTTGTACTCTTTTTCCCTTACAAGGTTTTGTCCCACTTTTTCTTGTAAGATTCTTAATGAGGCAGCCTATATGCGTATTGTTAGAGATGTGTACTCTTTTTCCTTCACTAGATTTTTTTTCCTACTAGATTTTTTCTAGTAAGGTTTTAACGAGGCACATTATCAAGATTTAATAAGATCTAGTTGATATCTATCAAGATTTAAAGTATCTGACTTTTAGTCAGAAACTAGGAGTATTTTTTCCTATAAATAAAGGGGTTTTGTTCATTGTATTCTCAATCTTATAATCTAACATCCTCAACAGAAATAAAGAAACCTCCTCTCTTCTCTCTTTATTTATTCTTGTTTTTGTTCTTTATTATTTTATAACAAGATGCATGTTAAACTAGAGAATAAATCAATTTACTTATTGGAAAAGTATACTAGAGAAGAAATAAATTTACTTATTGGGAGAATATGATTGATGCTCATTAATTTACTTAGTGGATGCTTAATTTTGTAACTCTCAACTTCTTCACTATTTTTGTAAACATAATAGAATTCAACGTGTGTGTATATATATATCTTCTTTGTTTTCATTCATGTCATTTTTAGAGTCAAAATTTTCACTTAAACAAGAATTATTTTAATCAAAATCAAAATTTTGTGATCACTATTGTTTTGTTGTAGTTTACAAGTCACAGATGAATGTCGGTTGACTTTGAGAGATTTCTTATATAAATATTAGGTTTAGTTATATTATTTTGATGTCTTTATTATCATTTTGTTTTATTTTAATTTACAGGTAGTAGATGAATGTCAGTCAGCTTTGAGAATTTTTTTTTAGATAAAGATTAGGTTTAATTGTATTGTCTTAATATATCTCTATTAGTTTATTATTTTGTGGTAGTTTACAGGTCATAGATGAATATCGATCAACTTTGAGGAATTTTTGTGTGTAAATTTTAAATTTAATTATATTACTTTGATATCTCTTTTATCGTATTATTTTGTTGTAGTTTGCAAGTGGTAGATAAATGTTGGCCGACTTTGAAGAATTTTTTTAGGTAAAGGTTAAGTTTAATTCTATTGCTTTGATATCTTTGATTTGAGTTTTTTTTGTGTAAAGATTAGGTATAGTTATATTATGAGAAAAGACATCTTTTCCTCCCTAAACTTGTCCTCCCAACTCACTTTAACACTTAAACTTAACTTCTGTTTATTTACCCCCCTTAATATCTTTAAACTGTATTAGTTTCACCCCTAATGCTGACGTGACATTTTCAATAAAAAAGATGCGTTTATTTGTAAAAAAAATTAATTTCAATAATATTAGATTTAAAATATAATAGAAATTAAAAATAAAAAATAAAAAAATGAACACCTTTCTTCTTTCTTTTGCAAAACATTTTCCTCCATTGGAATGTCACTGAAAATAGTCACTGGAAATTCATAAATACATGGTGTCCAAGATTTGGTGGTGGTGGAGGAGTATAAAAAACATCATGAGAAGATAAAGAAGAAGAGAAGGGGTTAATGTTTGAAGAAGGGTCCATGTCGTTGTTGTGGTTGTTCTGAAGAAAATGGAGTCGGATCATATGATCGGAGGAGTCTGTAGTAGTAGAAGTGGTGGAGAACATATTACAGCGAGAAACGACTCTTTCGCGCTTACGAGCATTCTGGTGTCCTCCAAGTGCTTGAGAAGTGCAAAACTTGC
>NC_061116.1:199423709-199427768 GCF_002878395.1 Capsicum annuum | reverse complement strand
TATATATATATTATTTTTTATGAAAATAATGTATATATTTGATTACATAAATATATAATTAGGTGTTACTACAAATTATTTACTTTTTAATTTTTTTATTTTAAAAATCGACCACAAGTGGTCGTTTTTTTAAATTATTTTTTTATTTTAATTAAAAAATCGACCACAAGCGGTTGGTTTTTTTATTTTTTATTTTTTTAAATTAAAATTTAAAACCGACCACTAGTGGTCGATTTTTTTTAAAATAAATTAAAAAAAGAAGTGGTCGGTTTTAATAAATATTTTTTAATTATATTTTTAAAAAAAACGACCACAAGTGGTTGGTTTTGTTATTTTTTTTAAATTTTTATTTGTAAAATAAATAATAATTAATATTAAAATTATTGAAATAATTTTTTTGATTTTTTAAAATATAAAAACGACCACATGTGGTCGCTTTTTAAAACTGTGGTAGGTTTTTTATGGTCGGTTTTTTCGATTTTTTTAGTAGTGCATAAACGAGATAAACTTTTAACGGATGGCATAAATGAGTCATTTCTGATAGTTCGATGGCATATTTGAGTCTTTTTTCATTATTTTAATTAGTGATGTGGATCTCTAATAAAACGACATGTGGCAAAGCTGTTTTTGAAAAATCATCGTTAAAAAGTAATGGCATGAATAGACCTATTTTGTAACGGCGATGGCGTAAACAAGCCAAATTTTTAACGAATAGCATAAATGAGTCATTTTTAATAGTTCGATAACATATTTAAGCCTTTTCCCTTGAAACTATATGGAGATAAAATTTGGAGATTCTATGAACATAGATTCATATTGAATGGTAAATTGGTGTAAAAACAATGTATAGAGGCCAGTGCTACAAAGCCTCCTCTTTCGTAGAATTTGTTAAAGAGTATTTTGAACTAAAACCACAGGTGTAAATACATTGACGACTTTTCAACTTTTGATAGGAAAAAGCCATAGATACACAAAGTGGAATTCTAGATATCTTGTAGCCCGCTTTAAGTTGATCTCTTTCATGAAGTTGATCAACAGAGAGACCCCACTCAACTACCTACAATACAAGTCAGGTACTCAATGGTAATGACTTTGGCGGGCTTGCCGTTAGTAAGGTACTGGAAGAGCCCCTGACAAAGCTCCATTAGCTGCTCTGGACATCGTCTGGAATTTGCACTCGACTGATACCAATTGGCTTTCTTCCGCTATGATTATGTTAATCAGTTGTAGAAGAATGTGCTCAAGCTCTTCCCCATCAGTCCACTCATGGACCGCTGCTTTTACTAGTGTCCTATTTTTGTTTATCAGATTCCAAGCTGGGAAATCTTTTCTTGGCATGACGAGATCTCCTTTTCTGAGCTTCAGACTGGGGCAGAAATCGCCGATCCCATCACCTAGATAGACCATTCTTTTCTTCCCTTCCTTAGCCAAGGAGGCTTGTATTCTTTCTACTATCAGACCCTTGCACATGTTGGGAGGGCAGAGATTGCAGCCATGTGGGGCTGTTTGAAAATCAACGTAAGGGAGGATTTGAAGCCTGCCTTCCTCATTGACGCAGCCTGGATTCGTGTTGATCTCCGTGAAACAATCCCCAATTCCCAGATGTCTCAAGATTGTCTCAATGAAGAATACATTTGCATCGCTTACTACTCGCAAATCACACCTGATCAGTTGACACGAAATTGAATTAGTTAGAACTCTAAATTATAGAACAACAAAGGAAATACAGAATTTACAGCAGCGTACGCCATGAAAAAAACTGTAACTGAGAGATACATACCCTAATGCATGAGCTGATTTAATGGCTGGGACAATCCTCTCATGTATGGGAACCCGTTTCAGCACCTCTTCAATGTCTCCAATAGTTTTCCCTCGTGCATGAAGCTCCTTCATCATTGTATCCTGTAATTTGAAACAGAACAGAAATCATCAGCCTCGAGCAACACAGAAAACAGACGGAAACTTTAGGCAATGCAGGGAAACCAAATACGTCCGAATGTTGTTACATAGTACTATCTTTTCTAATGTCAAAGACGAGAAGCTGTACATCGCTATTTTTATTAGGACCATTGACGATTAAATTTGTAAATGCATTAGAAAATTTCGACGTATATAAATTAATCTATCCATGCAGGATCTTGTAAGCCAAAAAGATTACGATTCAAAACCCATATATTAAAGATCCTAAATCCACATACTAATGGACACAATGATATTGTAGAAAAAAGGCATAACATGAAAGAAAAAGAAAACTAACCATGAGAGAGTTCCATGGCATAGTGGGCATAAGTTGATTAAACAATTCAGTGTCACCTAACTGATCCACCACCCAGTTATCACTATCCACATCAATGATTGTCTTGTCAAAGTCGAAGACCACCACAATTCCAGCCATTACTAAATAGTTATTGACAAGAAAAGTGTTGAATCTCAGAACACAAAACTATTGTTAAAACTAGAGAATGAATTGAGAGAAAAACCACATTGCCTTTATATAAGGAGAGAAAATAGGGAATTAGGTACACAAAAAAAAGATGCCGAGAGAATATTACATAAGTTTATGTAAAGTTAACGCAAAGCCGCACAAATTCCTATTTTCACTTGGTTCTAGAAAAGCTATTTCCAATATTAGCCGTTAGATTTTTGTGGTACTTGATTGTCACGGATCATCGTACGGTGGATACAGGCCTTTTACTTGATGGTATAAAAAATTAATTCATTTACTAGTTGGGAGGCTGTATGGGAATAGGATAGAATATTCGATGCAGGAGAATGCAGTTCTCCACAAATTAGGATTGAACAATTCCTTCAATTTTTTTTACATACAAATGTTGAATATTAAATAATAATAATTTAAGATAAATTAAAGAAAAATTTGATTGTAATAATTTGATAGTCATACAAGGTGTATCAAAATTTCCGATTCAAATCTAAATTAAACCCTTCATTGTTGTAAGATCAGATAAAGATTGGTGCATGTAAAATTAAGAACATATCTCTAAGATTAACAATTTAATTGAATATTTTTTGACGAGTAGAGAAAATTAAGAGGGTGTTAATTGTTAGTTTACCAAATCTTTATGGTCAGAATTAGGTGTCAATTGTATTATTTGGACAGTTATTTATAAAACTTATATCATATCAACTTTTTAATTATTTTATTCTGTATAACTAATACTATGTTTTTTGGAACCATTTCATCATCTTGGTTTTTCCTAGTATCGATACAGTTCGATTAATTTTCTGTATTTATTTAAAAATGTATATAAGTTACAAAACACTACCATGTATACTTATGTGCGGTTTTAGTAAAAAAGTATTTACACATTTTTATTGTTTAAAATGTGATGAATCAAGAAAACGTGAAAGAAAACAAAAATGGAGATTCATTTCTTTATTTTATGGTAGATTAAAATAATATTAAGCAAAGACAAAATAAATATAATTTAGATTATGCGGGAAGAAATCAGTCAAAATGAAACTTAAGAATTGTGTCTAGGCAAATTAAGTATCCAACAAGAGAAATTTAATTCACAAGATAGGGAAAATACTCCTCCTGTTCACTTTTACTTGTAACTTTTTGACATGGCACAGTTATTAAGAAAACAATTATTGATATAACTATTTTACTATATTACTCTCATTAATTGATGTTTAGAGTAATATATCTTAAAAATGGTTTGGAAAACAACCGATTAATGTTAAGAGTAAAATTATATTGATCTCGTAAATGAAACAACTAAATTGAAATAAATAATTATAGAAAGAAGTCAAATAAAACGAAACGGAGGGGCTATAATTAGTTGAATGACCATCTAAGATTTCAATTCACTATATTGGTGTAACTTTTATTTTATGGCGTTATCAAAGTGTTTGTATCACCTGAACACTCTCGACAAATAATAACACTGCATACATAAGACGATTAATTTTATGTATGTATTGATTTTGAATCTCCTAAATACAAGACTAGAGATTGGCTTGACACATCATTTAGGAAGTTCAAAATTTATGTTGAGATATTCAATTTCAAATCTCATGACCATATTTTTATTTTTC
>NC_061116.1:199417453-199423609 GCF_002878395.1 Capsicum annuum | reverse complement strand
ATATATATATATATATATATTTTATATAAATAAAATAATATATATATTTTATTTTATTTAAAAAATATATAAAAATAATAAGTGGGGGATTAATTTTTTTTTTTAGGAAAATAGTAATTTCTTACGTGGCAATGACATGACTTCGACGTGGCATTGACGTGACCATGATGTGTAGGCGAGTGTAACACACTCTCCGTTGTGAGAGTGGTATTCAGTTTTGAGGGGTGAAACTAATATACTTTAAAGATGTTAAGGGGGTAAATAAAAAGAAGTTTAGTTTAAGTGTTAAAGTGAGTTGAGACGACAAGTTCAGGGGAGAAATCATGTCTTTTCTCTTATATTATTTTGATATCTCTATTATCGTATTATTTTGTTATAGTTGACAGGTGGTAGATGAGGGGCAGATGCTTTGAGGAAATTTTTATGTAAAGATTAGATTTAATTTTATCTTTTGATATCTCAATTATCGTATTGTTTTGTTGTAGTTTATAGGTGATACATGAACGTCGATCGGCTTTGAGAATTTTTTCGGTAAAGGTTAGGTTTAATTAAATAAATATCCCATCTTTACATATTCAAAAGATGTTGAATTTAATTATTGTATTCATTTTTATTATTAAAACACATTTTCTATCTAGTTTAATGTTTGAAATCATTAAAGTAAGGTACACGCGCAAGGCGCATACACCTAAACTACTATATATATATATATATATATATATATATATATTTGTTAAAAAGTTATATTATACATACAAAATTTATATATTATGATTTTTTGTCAAAAAAAATATATTGTACATATAAAATTAAATATACAAAATCTATTCTTAATTTTCTTTTTATATTTATTTCTTTCTATTTTAAAATCATGGTGGAACCAGAATTTCTATTAAGGGGTTCAAGAAAATATCTAAGCATATTAACAGGACCTCAAAAATAAGTGGGTCGGATCAGATATAAGCGGGTCAGATTTGATTTGAGCGAGCTAGACAAAGTTCAACTCTACCTCAACATGAACAACAAAACGGGAAAGTTAAGCTTCTTTATTTTGATCATGCGTTCAAACATACAAACTTTAAACTTTTTAAAAATAATTTACATATTTAGAAACTACATAAAGGTACAATAAGTTACCAGAATTGTACTTTACATTTAGGTTTGTTTATACATTAACTTGATAAAATAATACTAATTTTTCCTTAATTTTAAGGAGAAAAGATGTAAATTATTTTAAATCAGTCAAAATAGATAAATAAATATAATTTTTTTGAAAAAAATAGAAAAAGAAGTCGATCATCAAATTAGTAACCATGAAAGTGAGTGAAGAGAAAATAAAAGGGGATAGAACAAGTGAGGGAGAAAGTGAAAAAAAAGGGGATGGAACATAAGAGAGCTAGAAAATAACTAGGGATTTAATCCAAAAGTTAATATAAAAGATTGAAAAAACAATGTTATTTAGACTTGAACCCACATGGATTGAGAAATTTTGTACCCCTTCATCACTAAACTAAGCTTTCGCCTTGTGTTAAGGGGGTTCGGCACTTAACATTTATACCGTAATTAAAATTTTAATCTTATATATACAATATAATTTTCTGATGAAAAGTATTCATATGTAACTCCTGGATTACATGTAGATCCGCCCATGCCTCACCGTTATTGCCATGATAAGAAAACGTGCCCACTTGTCGATCCTTTTTTCAAACACTCGTACACTCCCCCTACTTTCATGAACATAACGTGACACAAATACAATCTTTATTGTTGTCCTTAAAATCGCAATTGGGATTATGCTAGAATATTTCCTAATCTAGAACCATCATTTGTACTCTTGTTCACTTCATTAAATCACTAACTACAATAAATTTATATGATTTGCTAAATATTCAAATTCACTACTAAAAAAATCTGAAAAATCGATCACACAAAACCGACCACACATTGTGGTCGGAAAAAATCGACCACTAGTGGTCGAAAAAAATCGATCACTAGTGGTCGGTTTTTAAATTTTTTTATTTTTATATTTTTTTTAAAAGCGACAACATGTGGTCGCTTTTATATTTTAAAAAATCAAAATAATTATTTTAATAATTTTTATATTAATTATTATTTATTTTACAAATAAAAATTAAAAAAAATCGACAAAACCGACCACTTGTGGTCGAATTTTTCTAAAAAATATAATTAATTTTTTTTTTAAAAAACTGACCACTTGTGGTCGGTTCTTTAATTAAAATAAAAAATAATTTTAAAAAAATCGACCACTTTTGGTAGGTTTTTGAACTAAAAAAATAAATAAGTAAATAATTTTTAGAAACAAATAATTATATATATGTAATCAAATATATATATATTATTTTCATTAAAAAATAATGATATATATAATCTAATATATATATATATATATATATATAATTTTTTAAAATTACACTGATCACACGTAGTCGATAATCAATATAATAATAATAAAAATCAATCAATCTTAAATTTTGTGAAAAAATTTCACTAAAAAATATATCAAATAAAATAAACAAACTACGTTAAACATAATTTTTATCTTTTACTTATATTTCAATATTTAAAATTAATATTTTCCTTTGTATATATATTAAATGGCGTTAAACATGCATAATATTTGTATAATGAATGTCTCTCTCTCTCTCTCTCTCTCTCTCTCTCTCTCTCTATATATATATATATATATCATTTCGTTGAGATAATGATATTATATTACTCTTGCAGTCATAATAATGTAATATATAACCGATAATTCATTAGAATATAATGAACATCTTCTATTATAAGGTAATATACTTGTTGATTTGATATATATATATATATATCATGTAATGATCGATTGATGAACGATGTAGTCAAAACCTAGTAGAATATAATTAAGCTAATTAAATATAATTAATTGATCACTCATCAGAGTATGTATATGAAACACGTCGCATTATATTATTGGATAATATACCTGTGTACATATGTGATATATATAGTACGTATTTAGAACTTGATATAGTCGATAGTATGTGTATGTGTATGTATGTATAGGTATATATATAGTATATAGATATTATATAGTGAGGTATTTTAATGACATAATCTAATCTAATCGATAATTCATCTGAGTATTTGTGATATACGTTGTATATTATTATGGGTAGTAAAATTGTGTATGTGATGTTTATAGTACGTATTTGAAAACTGATAGACAATTGAATATATGTGTATATATGTATATCTCGTGTAGTGACGTATGCAGTAATAAAAATTAAAGCTAGATAACTGAATCTATATATCAAAATATTTTGAATAATACGTTGCTTTATCATTTATTGACAAAGCTGTGGAGGAAGACTTCATTAGTACCAATGCTCGCCAAATCATCGTATCTGCACCAACAACAATAAAGCTTGTCGAGAAACTTGAGGAATATGTTCCTTGTCATGAAAGAGTTGCTTCGAAGTTGAACTGGGAGACGGAGCAGCAGCTTGGCTACCCTCAAGCACAAGAAATTGGCGATGATTAAAAAAGGGGATTTGCAAGCATATAATTTCTCTATTTTTTGGCGAGTTAGAATAGAAGGAAATATAAGGGTGTTTGCAAGCATATAATTTCAAACGATTTCTTTGTTTTCCCTCATTATTAGTAAACATGCACATTCATAATTATTATACAAAATACATTATCTATTATTTTATTATTTTTCGTAAACATGCATATTCACAATTATTATACAAAATACATTATCTATTATTAGTGAAATAACGGACATTTTTAAAATTTGTGTATTTTCTAACTCAATTGTGCCAATTCATAACAATTTTAAATTAATTTTACCCGATTTATTATAATTCTAGCCAAATTGTATCTAACTAGACTCAATTTATTTACCCTTTAACCTAATTTTATCCAAGTTCTTATAATTTTAGCCTGTTTTATTTAATTCATTACAATTGTAGCCAATTTATTACAATCATAGTCAATTTGTGATTCAATTTTTAAATTTTAGTCAAATCCTAATTAAATTCTCAACCTCTAGATCTCAACCGTCGATTAAAAACCGATCTAACGGCGTTTGACGCCCAATTTTGACCTTCCGATACTACATTTAGGCTGCTATTTTAGCAAAATTATTAATTTTTAAATGTTAGTATTTTTACACATTTTTTCTTGCATCAAACAGATTTTGACGTGTCATATTCATTATTTAAAATGTACAAATTATTTTACGTAACATTAATTTTACATTAATGTTTCATTATTTTTTCTCTTTATTATTGCAATAGCATTCTAAGTCAATTCAATTACCTCCAATTTAATTAAATTCTAGTCATCCTTATACTCAATTGATGTCAATTCTAACCTATTTTCAATTTTAAAATAATTTTTATCCCCTTCTCAATTTTAATCACAGCCACTGATCTCATCCGATCAATGGCTGAGATCGAATCCACCATCTATCACCTTTTTAAATAAAATAAACCCTAATCCCTCATCTTTAACCAAAACAGCCGCAAAGGCTCTCCTTATCTCTCTTCTCTCTTCTCTCTTTTCCTCTCTCTAGACCCAACCTCTAAACTGCCGATGACCACAACACCAGCACCGCTCTCTCTCTCCATAGTCGCCGTCTCCACAGCCGCCAAACACCATAACACCATCGCTATCAACCGCTACGAACCCAGCCTGCAAAACCACCATCTCCTGCTGCCATCGCCATCAACACCGACGAAGCTAGCCACCAACCACTGCGAATCCAGTCGTCGACACAGCCTTAAGTGCCACCATTCGCTGCTTAAGCAGCCATGCATCCGTCGGCGAACCCCTTCACCACAATAACGGTATCAGCCGCCTTGCCCGTCGAAAAATGATGGATTCTTAAGAATCCATTTTAGGTTTGATTTCGAATGTACAATGTTAATTTTCTTCTACTCCCTTTTTTCTTCTCTTTTGACAGATTCATAGACCTTAAATTGATAAGACTCGGTTAAGATCTTATGCGATTTCTTGTGATTAGTGTTTGTGTTTTGCTTAAAATATCATTCATGAAAATACATCTTTTATGAAATTTTAGGCATGCAGCTTATAACTTTGATTCCAAAAATTTAATCTAGTTGATTGAGTTAGTAGATTTATCCTATTGATATGCTGCGAATTTACCCATCTTTGTGTCTTTGTACTGTTACTTTGATAGCGGGTGTTCCTTGATATGGATATGGACTGTTTGTTAACAGAATGTTAGGATAATTATGTGTCTAGTTATAGGAGTAGTCATGTTGCTGGACGTGTTGGTGTATTGATTTGAGTGGAGAGTTAGGTTAATTAGGTGTAAAAGTTGGCAAGTGTGGTAATCATTGAAAATTATTAATAGATTCAGGTAGTATGAGTAATTAAAACTTATATGCTCTAGTTAATGGTGTTTTTCTCTTGGGTTGGTGCAGATTTGCACGACTTCAACTTTAGTTTAGTATTTTTCTTATAATATTTCTGTTTTGATTCAAGTTTCGATATGGTATATGCACTTAAATATTAAATACATTATATGGTACAAATATTGTGAGATTTAAGAAACTGGAAGAAGATTAAGCCTTAGACTTAGACTTGGAATTTAAAAGAATACATGAGGTTTGGCCTATGAGAAAGGAAAGGCTTTTGCGAATTAACTTGGTTATCTTGGATTCTTCGATTGAGGTAGGTTATGGTTTAATTGAAAAAGTGAAGTGAGTTAGTGAGTCGAAAATGTTTTAAGTGTAGTTACTTGAAAGGTGACTTGTGTTTTTAATATAGTTAAGTGTGGTCACTTGAGAAGTGAGTCGAAAATGTTTAAGTATAGGTACTTGAAATGTGGACTTATGTTTTCAATATAGTTAAGTGTGGTCACTTGAGAAGTGAGTTAGTGACTTCAAAATGTTAAGTGTAGTTACTTGAAAGTTGGACGTGTGTTTTGAATATAGTTAAGTGTGTTCACTTGAGAAATGAGTTAGTGACTTGAAAATGTTTAAATGTAGGTACTTGAAATGTGAACCTGTATTTTGAATTTAATTAAGTGTGGTCACTTGAGAAGTGCATTAGGGAGTCGAAAATGTTTTAAGTGTAGTTACTTGAAAGGTGGACTTGTGTTTTGAATATAGTTAAGTGTGGTCACTT
>NC_061116.1:199416643-199417353 GCF_002878395.1 Capsicum annuum | reverse complement strand
TTGAAATGTTTAGGTGTAGGTACTTGAAATGTGAACTTTTCATTTTGAATTTAGTTTAGGTTGGTAACTTGAAAATGTTTAGGTACTTGAATTATATATTAGTGACTTTTATTTTGAATTTAGGTACTTGAAATGTGAACTTGCGTTTTGATTTTAGTAAACTATGGTCACTTGACAAGTGAATTAGTTACTTCAAAATGTTTAAGTGTAGGTACTTGAAACGTGAACTTTTCATTTTGAATTAAGTTTAGTTTGGTAACTTGTTAAGTGAATTAGTGACTTGAAAATATTTAGGTGTAGGTATTTAAAATGTGAACTTTTGTGACTTGAACTAATTATTTGAATATGATTGATTGTGTAGATGGAACCTGATTATAGCTGGATATATCAACGAAATATTGATAATAGAATGGGTGAGGCTGAGAATGAAGATGTGGATGATGAGTAGTAGTTTTTAGTCTTTTGTATGTTTTATAGTTTGGATTTGTAACCTCAATAAATTTTGTAAATAATTTGATTTTTAATGTTTGTATTCTTATGGTGGTTGGTTGATTGTATATTAAATGATTGGTGGGTTGTATTGCATATAATTTGATTTGATTTTCAATATTTGTAAATAATTGGTGGGCTGTATTGTAAATAATTTAATTTTTAATTTTTGTATTTTGAAAATTTTCAACATTTTTTTTTTACAAAATTATAAAAAAAAA
>NC_061116.1:199402258-199413643 GCF_002878395.1 Capsicum annuum | reverse complement strand
CTTGAAAATGGTTAAGTGTAGGGACTTTAAAGGTGTTTTTCTTATTTTGAATGTGGTTATGTTTGGTGATAATTGAATTTTTGTGACTTGATCTAATTAGTTGAATCTAATTGATTGCGTAGATGGAACTTGATTATAGCTGGATATATCAACGGAACAATGATAATAGAATGGGTATTAGGGAGGAATTTGTTGAAGGTGTCAAATGATTTATTGAACATGCTAAGACACTTAATGTTTGGACACATTTTCGAGCTATTTGTTGTCCTTGTGTTAGTGTGATGGTATAAATATTGTAAATGAAGAAGATGTAAAGAAATATCTTTATAGAAAGGGGTTTCACGAGGACTTTTTAAGATTGCGTGGTATTCATGGTGATGTTGCGCAAAAAAACTTTGTTGTTGGAGAAAGTAGTCGGTCTGTAGGGCATAATGAATATCAAGATACTAGGATGATAGAAATGGTGCACGATTCTTTTGGGATGCAATATGGGGGCGACTTTAGGGAAAATGTCAAAGCTGTTCCTAATAGTGAAACGGGCAAATTCTATGAACAATTGCATGCTTCTAGTCATCCTTTGTTTGATGGGTGTTCGCACTCTCGTTTGTATGTTACTGTTAGATTATTAAGTATTAAGTCTGACTGGAATATTGCTGAAGGAGGAATGGACTCAATGATAAACCTTATTAAAAAGTTAGTTGACTCCAGCTTGGATGTTCCTGATTCTTTCTATAAGGCAAAAAAATTGGTGTCAAAGTTAGGTATCTCCTCGGTTAGAATTGATTATTGTGAAAATGACTGCATGTTATACTTTAAGGAAGATGCTGACCTAGAGTCCTATAAGTTTTGTCAACACCCTTGATATAAGCGTGGTTCTAGGGAAAATCAAATTTCTATTAAATCGATGCATTATTTACCTCTAATACCAAAGTTGAAGAGGTTGTATGCTTCAAACAGCTCAGCTCAGCTCCTCATATGGGATGACACAGTGAAAATAGAAGGCCCACTGGTGTTCTATGTCATCCATCTGATAGAGAGGCTTGGAAGCATTTTGATACAACTTATCCAGATTTCGCAGCTGAGCCATGAAATATTTATTTGGGATTATGTGCGAATGACTTCTCTCCTTTTTCAGTTGGTGCTGCGCCATATTCATGTTGGCCTGTATTTATTACCCGTAATAATCTTTCTCCTGAAATGTTGATGACTAGTCCCTATATATTTCTGAATTGTGTTGTTCCTGGTCCGCCTAATCCAAAAAGTGATAGATATCTACTTGCAACCTTTGATTGATGAATTTCAAATTTTATGGCATGAGGGGGTTGAAACTTGGGATATCTCACTTAAACTGAATTTCAATCTACGTGCATATCTAATATGGATTGTTAATGATTTTTTTATTTATGTAATGTTGTTTCGATAGATGACAGCTGGAAAGCTGGCTTGTCCATACTGCATAGAAAAAACAAATCTCTCATATTGAGAAACGGCAGGAAAAATTCATGGTTCGATTGTCATCATTGTTTCTTGCCACTTGATTATGAATTTAGGAGACTCAAGAATGCATTTAGAAGGAATAGAAGGGAATATGATGGTCCACCTCCAAGGCTGTCCGGTCATGACATCTGGGAGATAGTTCAGGATTTGCCTAAAGCCAACGAGGAACCATTGTACAGGCTTGATGGATACGACGTTTCACATAACTGGACTAAGTAAAGTATATTTTGGGAGTTAGAATATTGGCTAGATAATTTACTTTGAAATAATGTTGATGTCATGCATACTGAGAAGAACTATTTTGACAACTTGTTCAACACAAACTATTTTGACAACTTGTTCAACACAGTTATAGATGTCACCGGCAAAACAAAGGATAATCCTAAGGCCAGACTTGACTTACCAAAATATTACAAACGCAGAGAATTACACTTACAGGAGGGCCCAATGGCAATGTTCTTAAGCCCAAGGCTAGTTTTACATTCAAGTTGGACCAAAAGTGTCAAATATGTGAGTGGGTCCAAAGTTTGAAGATGCCCGATGGATATGCCTCAAATTTGTGAAGGAGAATTGATATGACACAAGGAATCTTGCATGGAATGTTTTTATGGAACAATTACTTCCAATTGCTTTTATTGGTTTACCTGAAAACATATGGAAACCAATAGAAGAGATCAGTTTGTTCTTTAAAGACTTATGTACCACCACATTAAAAGAAGAAGATCTGGCGCGAATGGGAAGTAATATTATTGTTATCACCAACAAGCTGGAGAAAATTTTTCCGCCAACGTTCTTCGATGTGATGGAACATCTTCTTATTTACCTTGTGCACGAAGCTCGACTAGGCGGTCCTGTTCAAACTAGGTAGATGTATCCATTCAAACGGTAAGCAATTGCAACATATTTAAATTCATATATATCTTTTTTAAATATAGTAAACATCTAATCTTAAGATTGTGCAGGGCAATTGAAAAATTGAAAAGTGTCCCAAAAACAAACATAGGGTGGAAAGCTCTACAGTTGAGGCATATCTTGCAAGAGAAACGTCTCAATTTTGTTCATACTACTTTCATGATGAAGTTGCTTGTTCAAGAAACCAACCGAATCATCATCAGGACGATGTGAATGATCCTCATTTGCAACCGATATCAATTTTCAAGCAATATGGTTGTAAGGCTAAAAAGACCATACAGCGCCGGCTCACTCCCATGTAGCGCAAATCAGCAACTTTGTATGTCTTGCTGAATTATCCGAAAGTTGAGCCCTTTCTGAAGTTAGGAGATTAAAATTTTAACATATCTTATTGAGCCCTTTCTGAAGTTAGGAGATTAAAATTTTAACATATCTTATTTTCTTACAAATTCCCTTAAAAAAACTAATTGTGTTTCGCATGTTGGATCTTCAGTTTATTTAAGACTCAATTCCACGAAAATCAAGTGTATGCATCCTTCGCAATATGGTTTACATTTGAGGTTCGTAAGTGTATTAATATATTTACAAATTTTAAAAATTTACATATTGCTCAACTAACATATATATATATAATATATATATATATATATATATATATATATAATATTTTTAGGTACACCAGTCACCAAATGCAGCCACATACGATCAACTCTTGAGAGATATTTCTTTGGGTCCAGTTGAAGCTCATGCAATGTCCCATTACACAGTAAATGGGTTCAAATTTTGCACCGAACAACACTCCAGAACAAGGAAAACAAACAATAGTTGTTTTTGGGTTAAGGGTGATGATGATGTTGATTACTTTGGCATCATACACGAGATCTTAAAATTGGAGTATGCTGGTTTTTTAATAAAAAATTATCCTCTTTCGATGTAAGTGGTTTGATCCAAGTACAAGAGGCACAAGAGTGCATAAGGAGAATAACATCATTGAAGTGAAGCACAATAGATCGTATCCTGTTTACGATCCATTTGTTCTAGTGCAAAATGCTAAACAAGTATTTTGCTCCTTATCCGTTGCACAGTGATAAATCTGATTGGTGAACTGTAATCAAAACAAAGCCTATAGGATGGGTGAAACTTGAGAATGTGCTGGAGACTGCATATCAAAATGAAATGAAGATTGATCACCAGCTAGTGGACGTTGACTTAGTGGATACTTTGAATCACCCAAAAAATATATTTGAAGAGGTTAATATTGCGGAAGAAGAGGCTGAGTGGGTAGGATATGAGGAAACTTCCAAAGAGGGTGAATGGTTTAGTGGAGAGTCTTCTGAAGAGGAGGATTAGTTTGTGTAGGTTGTATTTATTATGTATTGATCATGTCTTTATGCTTTGTACTATATATTTACCTTTATGTTTCTTGTTTAAGATTGATATGCAATATACTGTTTAAGATTGTTGTTTTTGCTTTTCCATGATTTATATAATAATAAAAATATTCTTTTCTATCTCGTGTTGTTGGAGCGATTTGAAATGTGAATTAGTAACTTGAAATTAGTTACTTGTAATGTTTTCTTCTATATTCATGTTGTAGGAACTAACTACTTGTTAGCTTTACATAATTTAGATGTCAGGCAGAGGTGACACAGGTAAGAAAAAATTTGTTCTTACGAAAACAAAAAGGAAAAAACAACCTCCGCCGTATAGACGACCGACAGGAATTCATATATCTGAGGGTCGATTTGCTGACGCGATAGCACAACCCTTATATTCTAGGTCGTCTCAGCAATCGGTTCCTACTCCTACGTATGTGAGGCCACTTAATGGGTCTACACCAACTCATTCTGCTCCTATCACCGTGCCACCGTCATCGCAGTACTATCAGACGACCGCTGACCTATCCAGAGTACTACCATCGTTAGTACCCCTCTATAGCAGTCACACAGTTTTGCACAGTGGTTCTGTAGAATCTATTGGATTGTCGTATCTTCATCTTGGAGTCACTCTATCTGGTGCTTTAGATTCGCCCACGGCAGTGCATCCACTATCACTTACTCCGCAGCTAGGCGATACAGATATTTTTGGGAGGCGTTATCTTATTCCATATGCGACAGAGTAAGATTTCTAAATATAATAATATTATTTATTTTCTCATTACTATATTATTATACTCTATGAAATTACTGTTTGATCTTGTATTGTAGGTTTAGGACGGATGCTGGAGTTGGAAAAACTGCGAGAAAATGCATTTGTCAGAACTTCAACGGCTACTGGAACAGTTGGCAAAAGGTTCCAGAAATTGATAGTGAAAGAATGTTTCAAGAACTTAATGCAAGGATTTAACTTATCGACTACTTAACACTTTATTAGAACAATAGATTGAATATTATATTTTTATTTTTGTTATAGAAATTTTACTGGTGGGATGATGCGAATGCATGTTTTATTAAGAGGAACTTTTTTAGAAGATGTATATCTAGATTTAACGGTCTGTTGGATTATGCTCGAACCAACTTAGTACGACCTGACTGGATTAGTGAACCCTTATGGCAATACTATATTCGCTATTGAAATAGCGAAGAATACCAATTGCTGAGGGACAAAGAAAAGAAAGCCCAAGCATCGTCTAGGGGTGGCTCCATACATATTGTGGGTGCCAAAAGTATAATGCCGTGAAGGAATAAATGGTATGCAACTTTTACAGTTTTAATTATTTGTTTCTATTTGCATTTTTAATTATTTGAACATTGATAATTTTTTCATATGCAGGTAAAAGAAAAGGGTAGGAGCATACCACAAGGTGAGCTATTCAAGGAGGCTCATCTAAAAAAGAAAAAGAACCCGACTGATGAAGATGTCTGGGTTGAACCTCGTGCAAAAGCTGCCCATGTAAGAATCAAATTTTGAATTTATGAATCTTTTTCTCAAAGTTGTTATTATTCAAGTGTAAGTACTTTAATATTTTTCGACTTTTAATTTTAACTTTACTTTGAATATAGGACAAATATATGCAGCTCGTTAGTGAGTATCGTAGTACTCAGCCTCCTGATAGTCAGGGTGACCCACTACCCCAACATGTAGAGGAGGAGTTATGGAATAAAGCTGTGGGTCCTGCAGTTAAAGGCCATTACTACGGATACCACAAAAAAATTTTTGGCGAGAATATTAGGTGTTCGTCTGGCCCTACATACTCTAACTCTTCAGTTGATAGAAAAACCATTGAAAGACTAGAAAATACGATTTCCAAACTCACCGAAGAGCTTGCTGAACAAAGAGAGAGAGGGCGCAGAAGAAGGAGGAGCAAACATCATCACAAATCAGGATGCTGCATGAGTAGTTCAACTCTTTCATTCAGACAACAAGGATTATTCCTCCGTTTCCTGGTGATGCAGTTCGGGCTGCAAAAGGTGTACGCCCCCTAAATGATATCAACACAAATGAGGATATCGAAAACGATAAGGATGAATTTGATGAAGATGAGTTTTAGTTTTTGACTTTTGTATGTGTTGTACTTTGAATTTAGACATTTTGCTGTAGTTTATACACTTTTGAAACTATTATTGTAGTTTTTACACTTTCACTTTTGTTGAACATTTTGTATGTGTTGTACACTTTTGAAAGTATTTACATTTGTTTTTTTTTGTTGTTGTTGTTGTATTGCATGTAGGACCATTTGTTGATTTTTATTTTTTAAAAAAAAATTCCAGAAAAACCGACCACAAGTGGTCGATTTTTTTAATTTTTTTTTCATAAAATTGACCTCAAGTGATCGATTTTCTAATAAATTAATTAATTAATTTAATAGAAAATCGACCACTTGCGGTCGTTTTTTTGGAATTTTTTTTAAAAAATCATTTTTCCAATTTTAATTAAATAATAATGAATTTTAAAAATATATAAATATTTTTATAAAAACCGACCACAAGTGATTGGTTTTTAAAAACTACCACTACTTTACCGACCACGCACTTTGGTCGGTTTTATGGTCAAAAATTGGGGAAAATCAACCACTTGTGGTCATTTTTTGTGGTCGATTTTTCCCCTTTTTTTAGTAGTGATGCCATCGTCGTTATAAAACAGGTTCATTCATTCCATTTCTTATTAACTGTGGTTTTTCAAAAACAGCTTTACCATACGTCATCTTATTAGAGGTCCACGTCTATAATTAAAATTATGTAATTGTTCCAATTAAGTTAACTAAACAACTGGATATATTTCGATATGTTCTTCGGCCAAGCTCCAATAATTGTAAAAACAAGTGAGGACTAAAATATTCTTTTGCCAAGACTTACAAACTTCAAAATGACTAGTCAATCATTCTCTGTTGCATATATTTTGGTCGATTAATGTTTATGCTTCAGGGATTTTTCAAATCAATGCTATGACGGGTGATCTTCCTTTCAGATTCAAGGCACTGACTAGTATGAACAAAATGTAAGAGAAAATAAATCAATTCTTATTTATTTATTTTAATTAATAACGTGGACCTTTAGTAAGACAACATATGACAAATCTATTTTTGAAAAACTACCATTAACAAGCACTGACACGTATGAACCTGTTTTGTAATGAAGATGGCATACACGAGCCAAACTTTTTACAGATGACATAAATGAATCATTTCTGATAGTTCGATGGCATATTTGAGTCTTTTCTCTTTGTTTTAATTAATGATGTGGACCTCCAGTAAGAAGATACGCAGCAAAATTGTTTTTGAAAAATCACCATTAACAAGTAATGGCATGGATGAACTTGTTTTGTAACGGTGATGGATAAATGAGTCAAACTTTTAACGGATGGCATAAATGAGCCATTTCTGATAGTTCGATGGCATATTTGAGCCTTTTCATTGGTTCATGTAGATGAGTTTTCAAAATTTTCCAAGCTTCAGTATAGTTGCACTTTATTTTCTTGGTCTACCAGAAAGAAGCACAAACTTTTATAATCAACAAAAGAGTTGCCTATTGTAGGAAGATAGATGGTATAATTCGTAAGTTGCAAATAATATCCAAATAACACTTATTCAAGACTTGGATATTTGAATAATTCTTCAATTTTGCATCAACCAATCAGCTCAAGTTCAATCACCATATGTGGTTTCAATACAGTCCCTCAACGGCTCGACAGATCTTGGCCCTCCAATCAATCTATCTTCGACTCCATCACTCAATGCTTTTCCTTATAAAATACCGTTAAGGTGGTTAATCCTGGCCTATACGTCATTGTTACACTAATTCCTCCCCTCTTTCCATTTCAATACTAGGCCAGGTCATAACCCAATTTTAGGACATGACCATGCCACTGAGGAACAAACTTGCAAGGGCTTTGCAAGCTGTTATTTTAACTAATTGGAGTTTTGAAGGGAAAAATTCCAGGTTCACCTTTTATAGTGGGGATAAAAATGTATCACCAACTTGAAAATTCCAAGTCCATCAAAAGTATTGGAAACCCAAAAACCTCTAAATTGCAGCATCTTGTGCATATAGCTTGAATAAATTCCTTGTCCAAAAATGCATCATGGAGGTGAAACTCTAGCAAAGATGAAAATTTTATTACACCATCAGGGGGCAATTTAATCTTAAATTCAGCACGTTAAATGCTTTGGCATTAAAAGTTGCCTCAGGTAACTTGTTATAACTATGTTTTTCTTGATAAATAGGTATGCTTACACTTATATTCATCAACTCATTGAAATTACAAGCTACAAATGCCAATTATAGTTGAATTTATATCTATAATCTATATCTATAATGTATAATATATTAAAAGTGTGAAGATCCTTAGAAAAGTGATTTGAACTTTTTACCCTTCATTAAAACTCTTCGCTTTAGATAAAATTGTCTTTTCACTTTTTTTCTCCAATTAAATTTCTCAACATTAAAAAAAAAAAACTAATCAAGTAAAAAAAATTCAGTCAACATTTTTCTTTTAAAATTTGTGTCCTATATGGTATTTTTGTACTATTAAAACAAGGACTTAATAACTATTCAAGTTAAAAAAAATTCAGTCGATATTTTTTTCTTTTAAAATTTGTGTCCTATATGATATTTTAGTACTATTGAAACAATGACTTACAAAAAAATAACTGTTCAAGTTAAAAACAATTCAGACGACATTTTCCTTTTAAAATTTGTGTCTTGTATGATATTTTAGTACTGTTAAAACAAGGACTTAAAATTTTCCTTATAATCACAAAATCTCCTCCACAAAATCATATTCTTCTTTACAATTAAAAAAACACAATGGAAGAAACCCTACCAATCCAACAAGATCCAATCAAAAAGTTTATTCATATCTGATCGTTTTCTTGGATGTGATATAGTCAATTTATTTTGGTTATAATTATTTTTGTTTTGTTTTGCAGTATCTGTTTCGACAAACATGTCTATCCATTGATTTGATTATTTTTACTATTATTTGTTGATAATAGATTTATGTACAAAGGCAGGAATAAAAGGCTTGTGTACAGGTATATTGTTGTTGCCACTAATATTATATCACCGCCAGGATATTCTTATCCATGATAAATTCTAGAGAAAATTGAAGGAAAGATGACTTTTAAGTCTTGAATGAAGGATTGATGACATTGACCAACTTAAAGGGTCAAACATAATTAAAAAACTTTATTAGGTTAATTGTGGACTTGATTAATATTTTCTAACCTTTTTAATCTTTCCAAAAATACAAATCAACCCACACCCATCAAACTTTCCTCTCTCTGCCAATCAATCTCTCTTTTCTCTTTCTCTCAATAGTTTCTCTCTCTAACTTCTCCCAACCAACAACTTTCCAATTTTCTCCCTTCAATCTTATGCAACTTCAACCTATGATGACAAATAGTATTGAGTTCTTGCCCGTTCCTTTTTGACTTTCAACCATCAATCAACGTGACAATATTCTCCGACGACAACAACTTTGAATTTTTCATCTTTTTTTTTCGATTTTCACAGGTAAAAAATTAGGGCTTTTTAGTTATGATGAAAATGAAGAACTTAATATCTTGGTGTTTTTTTTTTTTATGTTTGTTATTTTTTAGTTGAATTTCTCGTCTGGATGTATCTGCTACTGTTGTTTTTTCAATAATAGATAAAATATGTAACGTGAATCCAATAGATGAGTAATCTGTTGCAACATATATGACTAATCTGTTGCGCAGATTAGTAATCTGTTGCAACATATATGACTAGTTGCAACATATATGACTAATCTGTTGCACAGATTAGTAATCTGTTGCACAGATTAGTAATCTGGTGCAACATATATGACTAATCTGTTGTGCAGATTAGTAATCTGTTGCAACATATATGACTAATCTGTTTCGTAGATTAGTAATCTATTGCAATATATATGACTAATTTGTTGCAACTTGTAACATATATGACTAATCTGTTGTAATAGATGAGTTATCTATTGCAATATTTATGACTAATCTTTTGCAACAGATGAGTCATTTATTGCAACAATATGTGGATAATATGTTGCAATAAATGCGTCATATGTTGCAACAGATTACTCATTTGTTGGATTTGCATTATAGTATTGTAACATGAATCCAACATATGGGTCATCTGTTGCAACATATTAGTCATATGTTGTAATAGATTAGTCATATGTTGTAACAAATTACTCACTTATTGCAATAAATGACTTATATGTTGGATTCATGTTGAAGGTTCTATCCATTATAGCAGTAGCAGATACATCAAATAAGAAATTCAACAAAAATCATAATTTTACTTATAAAATCACCTATGAAGTAATGTCCAAGTGATATACGAACAAAATTTGACCTAACAAAATTTCAAAAATTTCAACAGAGGCAAACCGAATAAGTAAAACACATGAAAAAATTCATGAAACAAGTAAAGAAGATAATATATCATACATCAAATGCAAAAGGATCAAGGGGACAAACGTTTGAGTTCTCCTAAAAAAGTTCAAGTTTTCGAGTATTTTAATTGCTTTCTAATAGTTGACCCATCTGGTACAATAACTTTTCTATCTATTTGATAATTTCCAATAGGTGAATCATCTGATGCAACATGTTAGTCATTTGTTTATTCAAATTAAGCAATTATTAGAAATAACTAAAATGATTTAGCTAAAATTAAAGACGTCTCTAAGACAATGGGACAAACATTTGAGTTCTCCTAAAAATATTTGAGTTCTGTAGTAATTTAATTATTTTCCAACAGATGACCTATTTGTTGCAACAAGTTAGTTATCTGTTGCAACAGATGTTTATAACAGGTTAATCATTTGTTGATTCAAATTAAACAATTATTAATAGTAACTAAATTAATTTAATTAAAATTAAAGACAAGTCTTTTATACAAGACCTTAGACAAGGGGACAAATATTTGAGTTCTCCAAAAAATATTTGAGTTTTAGTATTTTAATTGCTTTTCAACATATATCTTGTCTATTTAATAATTTTCAATAGATGAGTCATATGTTGTAACAATTTAGTCATCTGTTGCAACAAATGTTTATATTTGTTTGATAATTTTCAATAGATGAGTTAGTTATTCCAACAGGTTAGTAATCTGTTGCAACACAACAAATGTCTATATCTGTTTGATCATTTTCAACAGATGTCTTTAACTATTTGTCTTTTCCAACAGATTACTCATCTATTGCAACATGTTAGTTATCTATTGATTCAAATTAACCCATTATTATTAATAACTAAATTGATTTAACTAAAATAAAATATGAATTAATAAGTTCAATTATAGTTTTAATTAATCTCATGGTAATTACACGATCAGCTAAGTATGTTCGTCCTGAGTAGAGTGATCAATTGATCAATTTTATTTGAAATGATTCAAACTAATCCATTATTAGAAATAACTATATTGATTTAACTAAAATTAAAGATAATTAGTAAGTTCAATTACGATTTTAATTAATCTCATGGTAAAAATGATGTATTGATAAATGATGATTTGTTATAATACATCAAACCCCCCC
>NC_061116.1:199326030-199402158 GCF_002878395.1 Capsicum annuum | reverse complement strand
CCCCAACTTACTTTAGCACTTAAACTAATCTTCTATTTATTTACCCCCTTAACATCTTTATAGTGAATTTATTTCCCCCCTTATGCTGACGTGGCATTTTCTTAAGAAAAAAAATGCGTGAACAGTATTTTTTTTAAAACTAATATATATATATATATATATAAAGAAAAAAAATCCTCCTCCTCTTCACCCAACCCCGCCAACAGCGCCCCCCCACTTCTCCTTAGCCAACACCTCCACCCCACTTCTCCTCCAATTATGAAAGTCGCCATCCCCACCTTTAATTTATCCTCCTTCGACCTCTTAGATCAATAAAAAAATGAAATTGAATTTAAAAATTAAACAATCTACATGGTTTGGATGTTTGGTTGTTGGTTTTAGAGAATTTGGTATTGATTTGATCGAATTTTTCATGTGGGTTGAGTTTTTTATTACTATTTTATGATATTTTTCGATGATGGTAATTAAATTTTTCAAGTGGGTTGAGTTTTTTGGCGAAAATTCATCAGAATTTTCATCCAAAAACCTGGCAGGCGTGGTTGTGTGGGGGTGGATGGAGGTGGATGGGGTAATGTTTAGGTGTGGGAGTGTAGGGGTAGATGAGGGCGTGTGTGCAGGTGGGGGTAGATGGGAGGGGTGGTGGTTATGAAGAAGATGAAAAATGAGGGGTGGGGTATTTTTTTAATTTAAAATATTTTATATATTTTAAAATATGTATATATATATAAATAATATTTATATATATTTTTATATATATTTTATATAGATATATATAAAAATGCTTTATTTACGTGGCTATGACGTGGCGGTGATCTGGCACTGACTTGGTGCTGACGTGTCAGCGAGTGTGATGCACTCTCCCCCATGAGAGTGGTATTATATATTAAGGGGGGGAATTAATTCACTATAAAGATGTTAAGGGGGTAAATAATTATTCGTAAAGTTTAAGTTCTAAACTAAGTTGTCAGGACAAGTTTAGGGAGGTTTTGGTGTATTATCTCTTGTTTTTATTGAATAAATCTTGCTATTGATTTATTTTTCAACAAATGAACAATCTGTTGCAACAAATGAACAATTTTTTGCAACAGATGAACCATATGTTGCAAAAATGAATCAATTACTACAACAGATGATTCATATATTGCAGCAGAAGGGTCATCTATTGTAACAGATGGACCATATGTTGCAACAAATAGATCATCTGTTGGAAGAACTCAAGGGTCATGGCTTTTCGATCATTTAACTAAAAAAAATGATTCGTAAATAAATAATATAAAAAATATGATTAACACAATTTTGTAGCTATTTAATTTAAATAACTAAAATACCAAAAAGCTGAAAAGTCATGACTTTATACCTTTTTTGTATTTAAATCTTTTTTTTAATTTAAATAATCAAAAAGTCACCAAGTTTGATTTAATTAAGAGATATAATTATTAAAAAAAAGGTGAACGGTCGTGATTTTTTGCCTAACACACTGCACTACTCACTCATTCAATTTTTTATAAATAGGTCTCCTTAGCTCTATCTCTTGCATCTTGTCTTGCATAAAACCGCCATTATATCTTCAATCACTTCTCTTTCAAAAATAAATTTCTTGTTCGTCCATTAAGATTTGTTTTATTTTCTTGTTCTAATATGAAAATTATTAACATGCATCTATTTTCTAGTTAAGTTTCACATTTTTTTCTTTTAAACTACTAGTTGGTAGTATATGTGGTTTAGTCTTTTACGTTATTTGTTCATGCATGTTCTAGATATGATTGATCTAATTTGGTATATGGCGATTCTACTTGACACTATGTAGGAACTTGAAAGGCTGGTTCATGAACTCGAGTGAGAGTTGGGCACCGCGAGAGCAAGGGTGCTTCGTGGGATTTGAAGGCTAAGAGGTCTGCTGCCCAATGGATTTTCGATTGACAAGAATAATAATAATAATTAGGTTATATATTTTGTTTATCATATGTATTTTTTTTATCGGATCTACCTAATGTTGTAAATATTTTTTATGTAATGAATGAGAAAATCTATATTTGATTGACTGAGTTTATTCTTATTTTTTTCATTCAGCTTATTTTTAAAGATGTTGTGAGGTGTAGATTTTTGAGCGTTCGGGAGTGGAAAGAATCAATTACAAGAAAGAATTTGTTTGGTTGAGAGCAAGGTCATAGACTAAAATTAAATAACAACAGAAGATTATTTACTCTTACAATAAAATTAAAGATAGATTGATAATAGATGGCCCATCTGTTGCAACAGATGAGTAATCTATTGGAAATGACCAAGTAGATAAAGACATCTATTGCAACAGGTTGATCGTCTGTCGCACCAAATTAGTAATATGTTGAATATAACCAAACAGTTAAAGACATCTATTGCAACAGATTAGTCATCTATTGCAACAGATTAGTAATCTGTTGGAAGTGACAAACAGATAAAGTCATATGTTGCAACAGATTGGTCATCTGTTGGAAATGACCAACAGATAAAGATATTGTTTACAACAGATGACTCATCTGTTGTAATAGGTTATACACTTAAATGATCATGCAATTACTATGAGATTAATTGAAATTATAATTATTAAATCAATTTAGCTATTACTAATAATGACTTAATTTGAATCATTTCAAATAAAATCAGTCAATTGATCACTCTACTCAGAAGAACACACTAAGATGATCGTGTAATTAATATGAGAATAATTGAAATCATAATTGAACTTATCAATTCATCTTTAATTTTAGTTAAATCAATGTAGTTATTACTAATAATGTCTTAATTTGAATCATTTCAAATAAAATTGGTCAATTAACACTTTACTCAAGACGAATATACTTAGATGATCATGTAATTACTATGAGATTAATGAAATCGTAATTAAAATTATCAATTCATCTTTAATTTTAGTTAAATTAATTTAGTTATTACTAAAAATTTCAAAATTTTAATTATTTCAAATAAAATTGGTCAATTGATCATTCTACTTAAGACTACACACTTAGTTGATCATGTAATTACTATAAAATTAATTAAATTTGTAAGTGAACTTACTAATTCATCTTTAATTTTAGTTAAATCAATATAGTTATTTCTAATTATGGCTTGGTTTGAATCATTTCAAATAAAATTAGTCAATTGATCACTTTACCCAGGACGAACACACTTAGTTGATCAAGTCATTATCACGAGATTAATTGAAACTGTAATTGAACTTATTAATTCATATTTAATTCTAGTTAAATCAATTTAGTTATTTCTAATAGAATGACTTAATATGAATCAATAGATGACTAACATGTTGCAAAAGTTGAGTAATCTGTTGAAAATGACCAAACAGGTAAAGTCATCTGTTGCAATAGATTAGTCATTTATTTCAACAGATTAGTAATCTGTTGGAAATAACAAATAGATAAAGTCGTATGTTGCAGCAGATTAGTCTTCCGTTGGAAATGACCAACAGATAAAGACATTTGTTACACCAGATGACCAATCTGTTGCAACATATGTGTATATCTGTTTGATAATTTTCAACATACAACTCATATGTTGTAACAGGTTAAATCTGTTGCAATAGGTTATACACTTAAATGATCATGCAATTACTATGAGATTAATTGAAATTATAATTATTAAATCAATATAGCTATTACTAATAATGACTTAATTTGAATCATTTCAAATAAAATTAGTCAATTGATCACTCTACTCAGAACGAACACACTAAGATGATCGTGTAATTACTATTAGAATAATTAAAATTGTAATTGAACTTATCAATTCTTTTTTAATTTTAGTTAAATCAATGTAGTTATTACTAATAATGTCTTAGTTTGAATCATTTCAAATAAAATTGGTCAATTAACACTTTACTCAAGACGAATATACTTAGATGATCATGTAACTACTATGAGATTAATTGAAATCGTAATTAAAATTATCAATTTATCTTTAATTTTAGTTAAATCAATTTAATTATTACTAATAATTACTTAATTTTGATTATTTCAACTAAAATTGGTCAATTGATCATTCTACTAAAGACTAAACACTAAGTTGTTCATGTAATTACTATAAAACTAATTGAAATTGTAAGTGAACTTACTAATTCATCTTTAATTTTAGTTAAATCAATATAGTTATTTGTAATTATGGTTTGGTTTGAATCATTTCAAATAAAATTAGTCAATTGATCACTCTACTCCGGACGAACACACTTAGTTGATCACGTAATTACCATGAAATTAATTGAAACTGTAACTGAACTTATTAATTCATGTTTAATTTTAGTTAAATCAATTTAATTATTACTAATATAATTGTTTAATGTGAATCAATAGATGACTAACATGTTGCAAAAGATGAGCAGTCTGTTGAAAATGACCAAACAGATAAAGACATCTGTTGGAAATGACCAAACTGGTAAAGACATCTGCTGAAAATAACCAAATAAATATAGACACATGTTACAACAGATGACTAACCTGTTGCAATAAATGACTTATCAATTGAAAATTATCAAACAAATATAGACATTTGTTGCAACAGATGACTAAGTTGTTGCAATATATGACTCATCAGTTGAAAATTATCAAACACATAGGATATATGTTGAAAAATAATTTAAAATACTAAAGCTCAGATGTTTTTAAGAGAATTCAAATGTTTGTCTCCTTGTCTAAGGTCTTGTCTTTAACTTTAGTTAAATCAATTTAGTTATTACTAATAATTGCTTAATTTGAATTGTGTTAAATAAAATTTATCAATTGATCATTCTATTAAGGACGAATACATTAATTGAAATTGTAAGTGGACTTATCAATTCATATTTAATTTAGTTAAAATCAATTTAGTTATTACTAATAATGACTTAATTTGAATCATTTCAAGTAAAATTGATCGATTGATCACTCTCCTTGAGATGAATACACATAATTGATCATGTAATTACTATGAGATTAATTGAAATTGTAAGTGAACTTATCAATTCATCTTTAATTTTAGTTATATCAATTTAGTTATTACGGATAATGGTCTAATTTGATTTATTTCAAATAAAATTGGTCAATTGATCACTCTGCTCATGACAAATACACTTAGTTGATCATTTAATTACTATAGATTGATTGAAATTGTAAGTTTATCTTTAATTTTAGTTAAATTAATTTAGTTATTACTAATAATGACTTAATTTGATTCATTTCAAATAAAATTGGTTGATTGATCACTCTACTCGGGACAAATACACTTAGTTAATCATGTAATTACTGTGAGATTAATTGAAATTGTAAGTGAACTCATCAAGTAATGTTTAATTTTAGTTAAATCAATATAGTTATTACTAATAATGACTTAATTTGAATCATTTCAAATAAAATTGGTCAATTAATTATTCTGCTAACGATGAAACACTTAATTGATCATGTAATTACTATGAGATTAATTGAAATCGTAATTGAACTTACTAATTCATCTTTAATTTTAGTTCAATCAATATAGTTATTTCTATAATGATTTAATTTGAGTTATTTCAAATAAAATTGGTCAATTAATCATTCTACTTAGTACGAAGCACTTAATTGATCATGTAATTACTATGAGATTAATTGAAATCGTAATTGAACTTACTAATTCATCTTTAATTTTAGTTAAATCAATGTAGTTATTTCTAATGATGACTTATTTTGAATCATTTCAAATAAAATTGGTTAATTGATCACTCTACTCAGGACGAACATACTTAGTTGATCGTGTAATTACCATGAGATTAATTAAAACTGTAATTGAACTTATTAATTCATATTTTATTTTAGTAATCAATTTAGTTATTACTAATAATGGCTTAATTTGAATCAATAGATGAATAACACGTTACAATAGATGATTAATCTGTTGGAAATGACCAAACAAATAAAAACATCAGTTGAAAATGACCAAATAGATATAGATCTGTATGACTCACTTGTTGCAACAACTAATTCTTCTTTGAAAATTATCAAACAGATATAGACATCTATTGCAATAGATGACTAAGTTGTTGCAGCATATGACTTATCTGTTGGAAATTATTTAAGAGACAAAATATGTGTTGAAAAATAATTTAAAATACTAAAGCTCAAATGTTTTTTAGGAGAACTCAAACGTTTTCCCCCTTGTCTAATGTCTTGTCTTCAATATTAATTAAATCAATTTAATTGTTATTAATAATTTCTTAATTTGAATCAACAAATGACTAACCTGTTATAAGCGTTTGTTGCAACAGATGACTAACTTGTTGCAACAAATAGATCATCTGTTGAAAAATAATTAAAATAATAGGAAACTCAAATATGTTAGGAGAGCTCAAATGTTTGTCCCATTGCCTTAAAGACTTGTCTTTAATTTTAGGTAAATGAATTTAGTTATTGCAAATAATTGCTTAATTTGAATCAACAGATAACTAACAAGTTGCAAGAGATGATTCATCTGTTGGAAATTACCAAACAGATAGAAAATATTTTATAACAGATGGGTCATCTTGTAATTCCCTGAAATCTCATCCCGAGATGTCACACGCTGCTTAAGGCTACGAGTAGCCCTAAGCTAACCCTTTGAGCCTGATACTACTCCCAACTTTTACATTAGGTCAATTATAGCAAAACAAACGTACTATCATAGTATATCTCAATTGAAATAACGAAGGAATACTATCCGAATAGTAAAATACTGACAAGACTAAAACATCACTAATAGTCTAGTCTGACAAAGCTCTCTACTACTCAAACTAGAGAGCCATTGAGACAGACCCCTAACTGACCCGAACGGATCTAAAAGTAATGCTCAAAACACTATAAAAGCGGACTGACTGCAGATATAGGTCGTCGAACCATGAGGACTCACCAAAGATAAAGATGTAGATGAGATGCTCAAAGATCACTGTCGCTGCTGAGACTGAGCACCTGAACCTACATTATAAGATAATGTAGCACATAGACATACATGTGGATCAGTACTTTGAGGATGTACTGAGCATATGGGGTGAAATTCAATAAGTAAACAATATCATAAATCCTTATAGAAAAAATGCATGTTATGATAGATGACTCACATAGCTTGAATTAAATCGTCATAAATTATGGATAGGAAACAGATAATATAAATCACGTGAGTCATTTCATTTTATTCTAAATCTGTATTCTTTCTTTGTTCTCGAACTTGTGAACTAGATAAAATCTCAAAGTATCAACTTTCAGGACATATTCTTTAATATTGTGAGAACAAGTAACTTCCTTAAGACTTAAACATCATGACGCTTGAAAATCATAGAAATCTTAGAATCATAGCTTTCGAAATACTTATACTTTCAATACTCATGCTTTTAACCTTAGGAGGGTAAAACTTCTATAAAACTCAAGAACTTGGTACTTTAGGAACTTTATGACTTAAGACTCTAGAAAACTTAAGAGACTTTGGGACACTTGGGAGTTTCTTCTAACCAACATAAACAATGTGAGCTACATGGAGTCCAACGTCTTTCCCACGTTGGGGAGAGCTATTCTATCCTTGCCATCGGAGTAGAACCTTAACTTTTTAGTGATCACTAGCTTAATCCACTTGGGGTAAATTAGAAACCTATAGGGGCACGTAGTTCTGGGGCATGAGACCTCAGAATCAAGCCTAACTCGGTGCTAAATACTACTCCCTTACTTAGCTCAGAACTTTAAGAAAAATTCACCTTAAACAATTCAATAGTATGTAATGGGAGCCAATATGCTTCCCCTTTTATCTCAAATAAAAATGATGTGGATTTCTTTCTTAGCTTCGGATCAAAACTCAATTCTTTTCTTGAAATCTTGGTAAACTTGTCATGAATAAACTTTAGAACTTCAACGACCAGGGAATTTAGGTACACTTCTTGAAACACTTTAAACAGTATCAATAACTCATTCTCAAAGGCTCACAATTTCACAATAAGGCTAAATTCATGATAATAAATCTTGGAAATTCTTGAAAATACGATATCAATATAGGAGTATGAAAATTATAACATAAATTCTCAATTCAAATCATATTTAAACAAGGTAATCATGCAATTCAAGGCTTGAATAATCCCATAACCTCATAAACTTGAAATATAGCAAATTAGATATGAACTCATCTTGGAAATACGAAAATGTTTAAGAAAATGAAAACTTTTGGGCACAAGAACGAAAGAGTGTTCTTGTTCAAACCACACATACCTTAAAATTAAAGCTTTGGATAAACTCTTAACTTCGAATTGCTATTCTTGAAATTGATGGGCGCATCTTGTAGCCTTCGGAATGAGGATTCCGAATCTTAAAGAATTATCAAAAACTCACGGCTAAATCTTGAGATATTTGGATGTTTAGGTTGAAACCCTAGTGATGTTATCGGTGAATTTTGATGAAAGTGATCCTATTTTGGTATTCTAGGGATTAAATCCCGTGTTAGAGATGATAAGGGGTTGGAAAAATACCACATTACCCTTAATGAGTAGGATAAAGAAGCTGAAAATTAGCCTAGAATGATCTACAGGGCAGCGCCCTGCCTAGAGCACTGGAGTACCTTGGGCGCGGCTTGCTTAGAGCGGTGGTGTTACCTGGGCGGTGCCCCCTTATCGCCTTTAGATACTATTTTTCCAATCTAAACATGACCTTAATCTCGTCTAAAAATTCCAAAACTCACCTGACACGTACTCTTAACTTGCCCCATCGTAACGCAATAAAAAAATCAAGAAATAAAGGTCGGAAAGGTCGTGAAATAATTCAACAAAGATTGAAGGCTTAAATTAAACTAAGTGTTGGAACGCTTAGCTAAAACTCTAAGTGTTAAGCTTCTTTTATCATTCTCTAAAGGCTTTAACGACACAGAAACTTTACGGGGTCTTACACATCCATTAGAAAGCAATTAAAATACTAGGGAACTTAAACGTTTTTAGGAGAACTCAAACGTTTGTCCTCTTGATCATTTTGCATTCGATGTATGATATACTATTTTTGTATTCTTTACCTGTTTCATACAAATTTTCATGTGTTTTACTTATTCGTTGTGCCCCTGTTTAAATTTTTGGAATTTTTAGGTCAAATTTTATTCGTATATCACTTGGACATTACTGCATAGGTGATTTTGTAAGTATAATTATGATTTTTGTTGAGTTTTTTATTTGGTATATCTTCTACTGCTACAATGGATAGAATCTACAACATGAATCCAACATATGAGTCATTTGTTGTAACAAGTGAGCAATCGGTTAGAACATATGACTAATCTGTTGCAACAGATGACCCATATATTGGATTCATGGTACAACACTATAATATGAATTCAACAGATGAGTAATTTTCTGCAACATATTAGTCACATATTTTGCAACAGATTACTCATCTGTTGCAATAGATTAGTCATATATGTTGCAACAAATTACTCATCTGTGTAGTAGATTACTCATCTGTTGGATTCACGTTACATATTTTATCCATTATTGAAAAAATATCAATAGAAGATATGCCCAAATGAGAAATTCAACTAAAAATTATAATTTTACTTACTAAAATCACCTAATAAGTAATGCCCAAGTGATATACGCATAAAATTTGACCTAAAAAAATTTGATCAAGTTGCAACAGTAGCGGTAACAACAACAATATTCAACAACAATAAGAAGATGATGATGAACAAGAAGCGATGATAACGAAGAACAAGATGATGATAATGAAGAAGATGATGAATAAAACAACAACAACAATGAACAACAAAAATTGCGAAGAGAGAGAAAACTCCAATAAATGAGAAGAGAGAGAAATGTGTCTTTTTTTTCCTCCGTTTCTAGTTATATTAGGTTTTACATTGGATCAAAGTATAAATTTAAAAACTTGTGGGTTATTTTCAAACTCCTCTTACTTTCTTAATCCTTAATAAAGTAATTGTCACTTCCACTTAATTATTAAGAATTGTGTTACCCACACCTCATTTTAAAACTCTTTTGTCACCTACAGTCCAAAGTCCCTAAATTCTAACATATGTCTCTTGTATTTTCATTATGTCTTTTTTAGACTATTTTTGTATTGAGTGAGGAATCTATCGAAAACAACCTATCTACCTCACCGTTGAGAGTTGAGATAGTGATAAGGTCTTAGTATATACTTTATCCTCCTCAAACTCCACTTCATGGGACTACACTGGGTATATCATTGTTGTTGTTAAATTCAACCATACATTATATTCTATATCATCACTATTTGCTTGAGTTTCAAAAATCTCATGTGTTCTTTTTATCCTTTGCAGAAAAAGAACTTAAACATAATCTTATAACGATGTTTTTTGTTTATGGTGTTTATAGATTGGGTTATTTGGATGACAACCCTTCCCAGAGGAGGTAAGGTTCACATATTGATGTCAATATACTATGTTGTTCCCTACACCAAAGTAATATAAATTCTCAGCACAAACAATATCGTAAATAATATTCCAACCTTCCGTTATTAATTGTTTTCACACAAGTTTATTTTAGTTCCTAAAATATTTGCATCATGATATGTTCTAACTCTTACAAGTCTGATTTTAATGTTATGATTATTGTTCTCCAATCATCGAATTTATTGATATTTTAAGGCACATCTTCAGGCCACTTGATGTTGATTTTACTGGTAGTTGTTTTTTATTACAAGACTCAAGGGAAATTGTATGTTTAAATTCCATGAATATAAGTTTCAATTCTAACTTTATTCTTGTGAACTAAATATTTTTTTTGTCACTCAGATTTCTACTTGTCTTAGGTGGAGACTATTTGCTATGAATTTGACTGTCGGAGGAGGTGCAACTACACTATTTATTACTCACCAACTATTTATGTGTGTTTCCTTCAATTTTTATCTTAAGGAGTTGGTTGTTGGTGGATTTGATCGTGTTTATGAGATAGGAAAGCAATTCGACAATCAATTTAACTCGTTAGCACGTGACAGTAAATACTCTTTAGATATGCATGTTCATTTCGGATAATGTCATCAAGTCATTAGTGATGATTATATTCCTCTCTGAAGGACCATGGTAGCAGCAGGTGAGGAAATTATCTCCTCTCTATAGTGTTTTAATCAATCAACAAAATGTTAGATGCTGCATCAAAGTGTTAGGCGTAAGGTCAAGAGATTTAACCTCATTCAGGAGATTCAAGGAACCATAAATACTTTGAGAAAGTGAATGTTGTTACCTAGCAACATCCAACAAAAAGCTTCATGACTTTTGGGTTTGAATATTTGAAAAAGAGATGCATAGATGTCCAAACGTGGAGGTGTGAGAGATTAGTTATGAATGTTTTAGGAGAAGTAGAGGTACACCGAAGAAGTGTTGAAGAGAGATGATTAAAAAAAGATATGATGTAATTACAGTTTACTGGGGACTAGGGAATATTGAAATGTTTTTCCTTGAGACTGAGGGTCTATCAAGAACATCTCTACTTGAGGTAGAGATAAGGTCTGCATACATGCTAAATATATTATTATTGTACTAAGACGTCATCCTACACTAGAATAATAAAATCATAAAAAGGTAGTTCTATTGGTACCTTACAGCTTGAAAGCCTAATTTTATTTGTATTAGTTTTAATTTAAATATCTTAAATCACAAATGATACTCAAAAAATGTGAAATTCATATACTAACTCCTAGAGAACCAATACCTTTTTGTGTGAAAAATTATGTTTGGTATACTGATGTGAGAAAAATATTGAAACTTTTATTGGATCGATTTAAATTTAGTTATGAATGTAAAATTCATAATATTGTTAAAACAAAGAAAATTATTTTATACTTTTTACATCGAGAACTTGTGATAAGTAAAACAGAAATATTACGTTTTCTATCGATAAAAATGATTTCACTGTTTTTTCCTAATATTCAAGATTTGAAAATTAATTAAATATATTTATGGTAAAAAAATTTTTATTAGAAGTCATCAGAATTAACGACAACTAAAACTTTTTTCATTAGTTTAAGAATTGTAAATCAACTAAATTTGATTTTAAAAAAATTTGAAAAATCTAGAAATAAATGTAAAAGCGTTAGAATAAGAAAAATTTAAGAAGAACCAAATTTTTACAAGTTTTAAGTATGTAATAAGAATGCAATCCATTATTTTGTAAAGATTTGACTTTAAAAATAAGAAAAGATTTTAAATATATAAAAAAAAAGAAAAATAATCATACCACAAATATGGTTCAGATTGATGCGTCTATCTTAGCCTATGGCAGTAAAGGAATGAGGTACTACATGCCAAACGTAAAAGTGATGATCTATCAACCACTTGAAACTTCTGGTGGTAAAGTATATGAGCTTACACTAAAATATATGTTTATGATTATATTATTATATCAAAGTGTAAAGGATCTTTGAAAAGTGATTTGAACTTTTTACATTTTATTAAAAATCTCGACAATATACAAATATGTGTTTTTTCTTTTAGCTGGAACTTTTAATTTAAAAAAAAGAGAAGAATCATTTGATGTTGCTAAGAAATGAAGTGGATTAGATGATGATAATCAATTGTTATATGTCGTAAAAATCAAAGGTTATGTTTCTAATTATAATTCATAGAAATTGTATGTGACACTCAAATGATGATATGCATGTTCTTATTTGCTTTGGACCTAAAGTTCTTACTTCTTCTTCATCCCCTATGAACTATGGACAGAAGAAGAAAAATAATTTTAAAGAAAAAATAGACAAAGAAAAGACTATCATTGTCATGATAAAAGAATCCACGCTTACAAATTGATCATTTTTGTTTCTGCGAATTTCTTAACTCTGTTTTCTATAATTTTCATCGTATCAATATATTCTAAGTAGTTATTGGATTTAAGTTTGATTTATGCTCAACATAACAACATGTTTTATGATTGACATTTAAATTATTTGTGATACTTAATTAAAATTATATTTATTTTAATTTTTAAAATTATTTAATACAATATTCAAGTTAGTCTTTATTGATTTAAGTAATAACATAATTGGACTTCAATGAATAATAAATTTATATCTATCTATACTATATTAAAAGTGTGAAGTGTCTCAGAAATATTGTTTGAACTTTTTGTCCTTCATTAAAAGTCGTTGCTTTAGACAAAATCGTCTTTTCACTATTTTTCTAATATTTAAAAATTAAAAATAAATATTTATAGTAAAACATTTCCTGATTAGAAATCATCAAAACTAATGGCAATTAATACTTTTTTCATTAGTTTAAGAATTCTAAATCAACTTTAACTTATTTTTTAGAAGATTTGAAAATCTAGAAATAAATATGAAAGCGTTAGAATAAGAAAAATATAAGACGTACCAAAATTTTAAAAGTTTTAAGTAATCAAAGATTTTCTAAAGATTTAACTTTAAGAATAAAAAAAAAATTAAATATAGAAAAAATAAAAAAATAACCGTACAATAATCATGGTTCAAATCGATGCGTTTTTCTTGGTCTCTAACAGCAAGGAAAAGAGGTACTGCATGACATACGCAAAGGTGACGATCCATTAACCACTTGAAACTTCTGGTGGTAAACTATATATGTGCTTATAATAAAATATGTGTTATCTTTGCATTATTTTATTAAAGTGTGAAGGATATTTGAGAAGTTATTTGAACTTTTTGCACTTCATTAAAAATCTTCGTGATAGATAAAATCTTCCAATTTTAAATAATCAAAAGTTATACGTGCGAGGCACGTGCGGTTAAACTAGTTTAACTAAAACTACTCCTCCCATAAACTCTATCCTGATGTTATAAGTACTATAAATAAATTTTATTTTATAGTTAGAAATTTTAATGTGGTCTGTCATACGTATTTACGTTTCTTTCTTTCTTTTGTGTAAATTGTAAAACTTAATAAAAGCAATATATAACAATATTTGTAGACTCCTTAATGACAGACACTCTTATGAATATTTTCACAGGCTTAAGGTTAGGGTTTTCAAACGCCAGAGAACAAATTTTGGGGGCAATGGAAGAGAATAGTGATGTAACATGTGATGATCGAATTTCGAAATTGCCAGAGCCAATTTTGCATCACATACTGTCTTTCCTACATGCTAAAGATGCTGCACGAATGAGTACATTGTCCAAGGTTTGGGATAGTGCTTGGAATTCACTCCCCTACTTAAATTTTGGTGATAAATCATTCTCCAAGTCAAAAGACATACTACGTCTTCTGCGTGCTGTGGATCAAGCTCTAGCGAATCGGAAAAAGCACAAGATTTCCATTCAAAAGTTCTCTCTATGGTTACCACATCATCATGAGCTTTGTTATGTCAGCAGCTGGATTAATATGCTCATAGCTTGTAATGTCAAAGAGTTGAATCTAGAAGTGAATATACCTATTTATAAAGGCATCTACCTATACAACAGGTTGCCAAAGGTAATATTTGCTGCCAAAGCACTAAATGTGCTGACTTTGGAGGGATTTAACATTGAATTTCCCACTGGTGATGGTGTGATAAAGTTATCATCTTTGCGAGAGTTGAACCTCTTATATGTATTTTTGGATGAGCAATCTATGCAGGCTCTGTGTACAAGCTGCCACAATTTGGAGCATCTATCTTTGTGGTCTATTTGTGGACTTGCCAGTTTTCAAGTTGGCGAAAATTCTTTACCTAAACTAAAAAAGGTTAACTTGGAATATTGCTCTTCTAAATTCCAACTGGTTGATATTGCAGCAATTAATCTCGAAGACCTTAAGATCTACAGCCTTGATCGGAGTCCAAAGGTTGTTAAAATAACTGCTTGCAAAGCCCTCAAGACTTTGCACCTCAAGGGTGTTAACGTGACCGAAAATTGGTTAGAGGACCTATTTAACAGACTGCAAAATCTTGAGAGTTTCAACTTAACTCGTTGCAAGGACTTGAAGAATATGAAGATCACGAGTGGCAGTCTCAAATGGCTGACAGCCTTACGTTGTGGTGATCTGATTGCTGCTGACTTAGACACTCCTAATTTATTGAAGTTACAATGTAGTTTTTATCCATTGTCAACTTTCAAATTGAAAGCTTCAGTGTTACTGGAAGCCACTTTACAATTATACCCAAAATTTGGTACCTGTGGTTGGCACTCTAAGCTCATGGAATTTCTTGCTAACTTCAATCATTCCAAGGCCATTAAGTTTTCTTGTTTCTACGACAAGGTACTTCTCACAAATTCTCTAGCTAAACCTTCTTAAAGAAGCACTTTGTTCGGTATTTCTAATATATTGATTCTTTTTATGGATGCAGGAAATAGTTATACCGAAAGACCTGAGAGAAAACTTGCTTCCGCCCCTTTATGGTACTAATATTTTGCACGTAACCTTTCAGAGGCAATCAAATTATTCAGTTGTTGACATTATTGATAGTATGCTTTGGATTTCTCCCCACCTGGACACCCTATCTTTTACCCAAGCTCACAGCTTAAAGACCGTAAAGGTAATATAGTTTATCCTTTAAAGGCTCTAAGTTAATAAAAGATTTAAAATAGTTATTATTGAGGTTTACCTGAACCTTTAGTATTATTTATGGTTTCTGCTGTTTTTTAATTCATCTTTACTTGTCTTTTGAATCTTTGTTTGGAGACTATAATTAGTTCAGTGACCAGACAATTCAAAACTATAATTCCTGCAAACTAGAATATATTTGGAAACATTAGTTTAATTGTCTGGCAATGGTTTTGGGTTCTCTTGCTTATTTGTTATTATTAAGAGAAAAATTGCAGTGGGATAATTCATCAAGAACAGTGTAAAATTAACTGATAAGACAAAGGAATTCTTCAGGCCTCAAAGTAACAGTATGGGTGTGTTCGGTATGGAGGAAAGTGTGTTGCATGGAAAGTATTTTTTAGGAAAACAAATGATTTCTTACTTATCTTCTTTTGTTCGATATGAAAGTAAAAAGTATTAAGTATTATCTTAAAAGCATTTATGTATATCTAACACAAACTATGAGGATGGGTGGAAGTAAGGTGATGGTGTTGTGGTGGGTGAAGGGAGAGAGCAGGGGTTTTTTTTTGTGTGTGTGTGTGTGGGTGGGTGGGTGGGGGGAGGTGAGTGGTTGTGAGGGCGGGAGGAGACAATGTCACTTGCTTTGAATACTTTCATTACAGAAGTCATTTTTCTTAATTTCAAGGAGCTGATGAGCTAGTTAAACTTCAGATTTACCTATAGGCAACTTGATATAAATTTAGCGGGTTGGATTAAGTGGGATGATTGAATAAAATGTTTAAAAGGAGTCTCTTATTATCTCTTAAAAGTTTCATTTCAACAGATTTATGAAAAAAATCATCTAAATTAGCCCAGCGACTTTCTAGGTGAAATACTAATAACTGAGTGACTTTATTTATAAGACAAAATCGAGTGATTTGAGTTATAAAATAATTTGAGTGACTTCCTAGGTGAACTAACCTAAGTTGAGTAACCATCTCTTTATGACGCTAGTTTCTTCAGCTTTTTTCCTTTTGTTCTTAATCAATTATTTCTGATTTGTCCTCATTTGACAGTTTATCTATGAAGATGACAAGTCTTGTTGGAGGAATAAGTTAAAGAAAGTCAAATTGCATAACTTTACATGTATGGAGAAAGAAAAGTTGAGAAACTACTCTTTAACAAATGCATACATCTTGGATGAAGATGAGAAGCCTTGTTGTGCATCTCTACCATGGAAATGTTGGAGGCATACGTTGAAGAAAGTCGAACTGCAAAACTTTACACTTATGGAGCAAGAGAAGATGAGAAACTACTTTGTAGCAAATGCAGACCTTTCGGAGATGATTGAGATCAGCCTTGACTAGTCCTAATAAATTAACTATACAGATGATTGTAAATTTGCTAGCACAAGTATCTTGAAGTACTTTCACTGTTGCTGCACCTTTGATCAATGATTGGCGAACTCTTATTGCATTTGCCGAAACATGTTAGAAAAACATCGACAAGTATGCATCTCAATATCCTGATGGATATATGTGTTTACAAAATAAGAACTGGATCATTGTCTTTTCATCTTTATGATATGGTGGTTTATCTTCAACTATAGGGAAGTTAATTTTGATTGGAGCATGGTGTGATTTGTGATCCTTAAATTTTTGTTAGAGGTTGAAGGAATTTACTGACTGAATAAAGTTATGCTTTTGATAGACATTTTACGGTTCAAGAACAGAGGAAGTTGATTCCCTAATATAGAGGAAGTTATCTACTTTGTTTTTGTATGCTTTTTAAGAAATCATAGTAAATAACAAAGGAATTTTACTAATTTACCTTTGAAAATATTTTTGGAGCTAATTTTGAAACGGTTTTATACTTTCAAAACGAACTAATTGTAAAGATAAAATGAGAAAAATGTAACTAATCCTGACTTGATTTTGTAAATTAACGAATTGAGACAACTAATATAGGACGGAGAGAGGAGTATGCATAGGCTACTCTTTTTGACTCTTTTAACTATATGCTCAGCTGGTGACCACAAGGGAATCTTACAATAGCTCTTGTTGGTGAGTGTTCGATTTCCTACCTCCGCATTTTTTCTTTCCCTAAGTTGGAGACCACAAACTACTAAAAGAGTTGGTATGTCTTTTTCTTTTTTAAATAGAGAAAACGCATAAGACACTACTAAAATTGTCCCGAATTTTCAAAAAACACTTTATGTTTGCAGCAATCTTATCACCCCACAAAGCTTGTAAAGATCACGTTAGAGGTTGAGGGAGTTCACTGAGTTTGAATTAAATTATCCTAACGATAGACATTTTATGGTGATTCAGGAACTAAGGTAGTTGATCTCTGATGTGAATTTCATTATGATAATTGGTATGTGATGTGCATTCTCTCGTGGTTTATAACAACGTTAGGATTGAGGTTAGTATTTGAACTAGCAGATTGTTTCTTTTGTATACTGGGCTGAAGTTGTTCTCTGTTAGATTTATCACTCTGCAGGTGGCTAAACAAGTTGTGAATGCATTCATTCCCTGTTCTATTTTTATTACTCCCTCCCACTTTTTCTTTTGCACCTTCAATCATATCATAGAATACATCAAAATTTCACACACACACACACAAAAACCTTTTCAATTAATGATTATTTCTTAAAAATACATGATAATTTATTTATTATAAATTTCAATAACAAACTAATATTTTAGAAAACTTAGTCCAAATCACGAACAAAGTTATTTCTTTAATCACATGTACTGTCAAGATTGTAAACATCAAGAACATACTAAAATTTTAGAAAAGTTAACTCAAATCACAAACTAATTTATATCCCTTCGATCTTAAGATATATCAAGATTTCACACACAAAAAAACTTTCAATTAGCAATTGTTTAATACATGATAATTTATTTATTATAAACTTAAAAAACATACTAAAATATAAAAAACTTACCTCAAATGACAAGAAAATTTATATATATTGGTAAGAAAATTTTATACCTAAACCTTTTTCCCTACATGCACTAGTTTTGGAGAAATAATTTAAATCTAAATAAAGAGAAATAACTATCATTAATTAATTAATTAATTAATTAAAAGAATTCTAATTTTAAAGTGTGATTAATAAAGCAAAATAAAATTTGCTTAAAAATGAATAGGCTAAGGTTTAATAATTCGGAATTTTTTCACGCATGTTTAAGATTTTTCTTTTTTCTTTTTCCCCCACTTTCTAGTTTTTATTGGATTCAGGTCTCTTTTTTTTTTTTTTTCAAGAATATTAATTTTTGCTTTTGATTTCTTAAGTATTATTGAGAGTACGAGATGACAAAACAAAGTGCCACGTGTTTTATTATGACTTTTTTCCCTCTTATTTTAGAACTTTTTTGTAAGTATAGAAAAAAATCTATCAAAATTAATTTTCCATATATTTTTATAGGCAAAATCTATCGACAGCTCCCTCAACTTGGCACCATCTTTTACTTTGATACCTCAAGTGGACGTTGTTCACTTTTGGCACCTCAAAGAAAGAAAAATGTGTCACTTTGGTACTTTTTGCTGAATCAGCAAAAATATATATTGTGTGTATATTACACGCGCTACTGACATGTAAAGTGACAAATATTATGTTGACACTTGTCATTTTTCTCCAAAATAAATTTTAAAGGGAAAATGCTCAAATATGACATCAAACTTTGAGAAAAAACTCATTTATGTCATCCGTTTAAAGTTTGACTCATCATGCCATTGTCATTACAAAAAAGGCTCATTCATGCCATTTTTCGTAACAGTTTGGTTTGGTGTTTTTTTACGAAATCATTTTGCACATGTGGCCAACAATAATTCGTCCACATCATCAATTAAATCAGCACTAGAAAAATTCTTAAAAAGTGAACTTTCTTCTAAAAGGTGAAATTGAAATTTTGTTTTCTACACTAAAAAAACTTTGATATATTTGATTATTCAAGTCATTAAAATCTTCAAGTTCTGATTTTAATTTGATTTTGGTGAAATATACTTCGTTTCTTCTCTTTAATTTTACCGATTATAGAATTCTCCTGAGTATTAAATCAAAGTTTGTGTAAGCTTCTAACTCTTTTATAGGCACTGTGAAGAGTTCATCGGTTTTCAATTTCTTCGGAATCGCCGAACATAATTCTGCAGATATGAAGACCAATTCAAACAAACAGACATCAACTATTTCAAACAATGAATCAATTAGTTACCGAAACATAATTTTTCATAACGTGTACTTGAAACAATTTCAATTTGTACTTAAAGAAAAAATTAGAAGAATTTTATAATCGGTGAAATTAAAGAGAAGAAACGAAGAATATTTCAGCAAAATCAAATTAAAATCAGAACTTAAAGAGTTAGACATATGAAAAAATTGTGAGTGTAGAAAACAAAATTTCACTTTCACCTTTTAGAAGAAAGTTCAATTTTTAAGATTTTTTCTTTGGGTGATATAATTTATGACGTGGACGAATCATTGTTAACTACATGTACAAAATAGTTTTGCAAAAAATCAGCAAACCAGTCTGTTACGAAAATGGCATGAATGAGCCTTTTTTGTAACAGCAATGGCATGAGTGAGCCAAACATTAAACGGATGGCATAGATGAGCCTTTTCTCAAAGTTCGATGACATATTTGAGTCTTTTTTCAATTTTAAATAATTAATTTAAATTGTCACACCCCTTTTTTACAACCAAAAAGATTCATTTTAAGGGTCGAAAGGGTTTTATTATTAAGTGACAAAAGATGAGAATTTGTTTCGAAAAGAATTATTTACTTTTAAACTCAGAGTCGCCACTTGACATAATTGGGTGTGCCAAGTCACCTTTGAGAATCCTTTTTCAGAACTGTTTTTAACTCTTTTAAACTGATCCGCGAACAGAGATTCCGGTTAAGAAATTCTGTTGACCGAGGGGAAGGTGTTAGGCACCCCTCGATCCCGTGGTTCGACCGCGGTCGCTTGGTGGAGCATATCGGCTAATTTTGACACTACAAATGTATAAGCCACACAAAACACGTAATAATCAAACAAACAAACAAAACAGAACGAATAAAAAATATAGTGTCCAGTCCAATTTATACAGCCCAAAATAGAAAAATGCGAAAATAAATTTTATCTAACCTACACTAATCCTAACTACGCTCCCATGCTATCCGATGCCTCGGGACTTCATCACGGACGTTCTTCGAGTACAAAATACTTTGGGGCCTTTCCCGGATAAAATAATACAAGTACTTCGAGGTATTCCCCGGCCAAATGATACAATTAAATCCAAATGCGATAAACAAAGCCATTTAACATATATTCCAAACATTCCACAATTCACCATTTCTAAATTTTCCTACCCAAACCTAAGATTTGCCTATCCATTTCAACGCATCACCATTCTATCACGTTCCAATAATATTTATGTTTATTCCAAATAAAGCGAATCGACAACGAATCAAAATTAATCTACAATCCACTTTTATCAATTTCTTAATTCCTCCCTTATTTATTATCAATCTCACAACTACCACAATTCTCAAGTATTCAATTTCGAGATAAAAATCAAGACAATGATAATCAACATGGCTCAAACAAACTCACAAACACACCACACAATCACAACATTTAAACACATTCGAGATAATAATAAGAATTGTAGAGTTGAGGGATGAACCTTAATACCACTTTTGATGAATGTTATTCGACGAAATAAAGAAAACCCGCCTCCGATAACTTCGACTTAAGCCTCAACGACGAATTTATCCATCTCGGTATTGAGAAATTGAAACCCAAAACTGAACTCAATGAACAAGTCAAGAGGACCCGAAACCTAAATCCCCAAACCAATAACGAATACTGAAGGACCCGAGACGAAAAATTGCAACGATACCAACCAGTCCCGTATGCGAACTAATCTTAAGATTGATTCGAAATAGGGGTGATTTCAACGAAAAAAATCTATCAACAGTTCATATTTTTTGGTCAAACCTGCCTCGAAATCAAAGGAGACGACGAGATTTAGAGATTTAAGACGGAATCGATCGAATGATGAGATGAAAACCAATCAAAACTGAGCTTTGGTTAGCTGCAAAGGGCAAAACTGGCAGAACCAATCAAAATCAGGCGACTGATGCCGGAACAGTAATCCGAGCCCAGATTCAGTTTTCTCCTTCTATATTTCTCTCTCTCTATTCGTTCCTCTCCATCTGCATGTGTATATGTGTGCGCAACTCCGGTGAGTGCGTGTTCTGTTTCTTCTCCGGTGGGTCTGTGCAAATTTCGATGGCTGGGTGGGTTTCGGTTATTTTTTTCGTGTCCAGGTCTGTGTTCATTCCCCCCCTATTATGTTGACTGTCAAGAGGATAAAGGAAAACCATCCCCTCCTCTATGTTCTGTGGGCCCCTTTTGCTTGGAATCTTTTTCTCTATCCGTCAATTGCAAGAAAACGTAAAAACCATAAAAGGAATGTAGGGAAAGGGGGTCACGTGAGGGGTAAGGTAGGTAAGGGTAGGGGTATGGGGTGGTGAGGTGTCCGCTTTTAATTGGAGAGGTTGTTAGGATAGGATTAAAACAAGGTAAATATTGTTAAGGGTTGTTATTTTTGTCATTTTATGGAGGGATAATTGCATGATTGAGGGTACATGATAGGATAGGGTAATAATGTGAAAAATAATCTTTCGGAGGGACAAAATTACGTGTATACATCATGCCCCCTCTGAATGAAAACACGTAGTTTTTTTAGACAAAGAAGTAGTCAACGAGACAGAATTTTCTCCCGACCATTATTCAAAGGAAGAAACAGAAGGAAGAAGGCAACCGGGTCTTGACTTAGGACATCCTACCTACCCAAGTTGTGAGGAAATCAAGTCACATGTTTCTCAAAGGGTTGGAAGAGAAGTGGAATGTACTAAGCTGGAGAGTCGAGTGAGGTTCCATCGAGGTTCCGATCCGCGGCTCTGTCATTACATCAAAAATGAAAATTACAAGTTAAACATAAATGAAAATTACAAAAATCCTATCTATACAGCTTCTTTGACTCTTGACTTGCTATTTCATCACCCTATTCTTCAGGCGGGCTCCTGAATAGAAATTTCTTCAACTTATTGTTTGACTTTCAATTGCTTCATCTTGTTGTTTATCTTTCAATTTCTTCACCCTGTTCTTCAAGCGGGATCCTGACTTGCTATTTTTCAATCTGTTAACTTTCAACTTTTCTCCTTGTTGCTTTGTTTTCAACTTTTTCACCTTGTTGCTTGAATTTCAACTTCTTTACCATGTTGCCTAACATTTCATTTATTCTCCCTGTTCTTCAGGCGGGCTCCTGAAATCATATCAAAACTAAAAAGAAAATTATCCCAAAAAAAGATTATTATAAAGAGATTTCCTTTGCCATAAAAGTGAAGTTCCAAACACAAGAATTAAATTTTGCCCCAGTTTATCATCAAAGGACTTTTGTGAAAGTCACATTATTATAGAAATCAAAGAGAATGACTCGACTAAAAGGTACGTCTTATAGGAATCAAAGGGAATGACTCGACTAAAAGGTACGTCTTCTAGGAATCAAAGGGGATGACTTGACTAAAAGGTACGTCTTCTAGGGGTCAAGGGGAATGACTCGACTAAAAGGTACATTTTATAGGAATCAAAGGGAATGACTCGACTAAAAGGTACGTCTTCTAGGAATCGAAGGGAATGACTCAACTAAAAGGTATGTCTTATAGAAATCAAAGGGAATGACTCGACTAAAAGGTACGTCTTCTAGGGGTCGAAGGGGATGACTCGACTAAAAGGTACGTCTTCTAGGGGTCAAGGGGAATAAATCTAATAAGAGGTACGTCTTCTAGGGGTCAAGGGGAATTACTCGACTAAAAGGTACGTCTTATAGGAATCAAGGGAGATGACTCAACTAAAAGGTACATCTTATAGGAATCAAGGGAGCTAACTCGACTAAAAGGTACGTCTTCTAGGAATTGAAAGGGATGACTCGACTAAAAGGTACGTCTTTTAGGGGTTAAGGGGAATGACTCGACTAAAAGGTACGTCTTATAGAAATCAAAGGGAATGACTCAACTAAAAGGTACATCTTCTAGGGGTCAAGGGGAATGACTTGACTAAAAAAGTACGTCTTATAGGAATCAAGGGAGATGACTCGACTAAAAGGTACGTCTTCTAGGGCTCAGGGAATGACTCGACCAGAAGGTACGTCTTCTAAGAGTCAAGGCTCAATTTAAGAAGTGTACTACCTGACAGATGAAGACTGAAATCCCTGGACAAGAAAGTGTGTCTCCGAGGGATATAGGCCGATGAATTTTACCATGACTGGATTACCAAGCCTATGCAGCAACATCGCTTCCTGCATTTGTAAAAGAAATAAATTACGGGCCTTGATGTTTAGGCTTTGAAATCCTTGATTTGAACGTAATATGTTTCCTGTTTCATCAAAGAAAACTTGTGAGATTGAAACATGGTGGCTGATTTGTGGCTTTATCTTTCACGGAGATCACCCTTGCCCTCATCACATTAATCTTGCTTCCAACCATTACATATATCATTGACTTGCTGCTTCATTGACTCAAACTCAGATGATTAAGAGTGACTCTGAAACAAACACAGTATCTTTGCTTTGCCATGCTCCTCAGATAAACCCTTTGAACCTTGGTATTTCCATGAGTTCCCCGACTTCTCTGTTGGCAAAACTTTCTATATACCCTTTTTGGCTCAGAATCATGTTTCTTTCATGCTAGCTTTTTTCTTGCTCTGTGCAATTAATAAAGTTGGTAGCTAGTTTTGAAATCTTTTCTCTTTTGTTTTGACATGGACTTGACTCAAAGACAAGAAATAAAAAATAGAAAGACAATCTTTGTTTGGATAACTGACTCAAGAAAGATAAAATAAAAATAAAAAGAAGAAAGAAAAGACAATGAATATCCCCTTTTGAAACAAAGAAACGATAAATTCATCTAAAAATGACAGTTAACACTAATGATTATGCCATGCATTTTGGATCAGGCTGCCTGATCTTTCCATCCAAACTTTCTATCAATTGTTGTTGAGTTAATGACCTTGAAACTGAGTTATTTTCTTATGTCAATTGCATTTAAGACCCCATTCGTCTAGTGACACCTTGAAGGATTTTTGCCAACAAGCCTCTCTCATTTTTCTAGCTCACTATTGCTTTATGGTGCCCGTGAGGGATTTCACCAATAAGAATCTCTCATTTTTATTTCTCTCAACTTACCATCTCTTTATGGTGCCCGTGAGGGTTTTCACCAATAAGACTCTCTCATTTTTATTTATCTCCTGATTCCTTAAGCTGAGGAAGACAAGTAGTTCCCAAAATGCATTATCATATCCATTGCATGCTTAGCCTTAACATTCTCAAAGATTGATCTGAAGGTCTTTCTTTGGTTGTAACTTGGCTTTTGGATATGATTATAAAGAGCGGATAGCATGAGGCTCAAACGACACTTGAAGTGGGATACGACTTACAACTTTTGGAATCGACTCAAACAATGATGATTAACTCATGCCCCAGTTTCTTTTGACTGGCAATTCTAAATTGTTTATTTGGTTGGACCGTGCCCTTAGTAAGGCAGCCTACGTATCTCACCCTCAAGAGAGGAGAATCAGGTCATACGTAGTTCTGGCAGCTTGTTCTTTCACTTGATTCTATTTTTTTTTCCTTTTGTTGACTCTTTTTCTCTTTGGAACTTTTCTGACTTTATTTTTCTTGACACTCATCTTTTCTTTCTTTTTCGACACATTTTTTTTTGAATTTTGTTGACTCTATCTTGATTCCAAAATAGGGGTATGAAAGAAAATAACACTAAGGCCCAAATGGGGTAAACAAAGGATGACACAATGTTTGGATAGCAGAATGAAATGCCTTCGTCATATCAATTCTTGAAAATGCTAGTACATAGCATCCAATGCAAAAGTGCATGATCAAGATCACTTATGAAATATTTTACAACTCTAACTTGCCCGAGCATGTGTGCCACCTCTTTTTCTACACTTTCCCAGCATACAACTCCACTTTGTTGTACATTCCTCATGCTGAAGGACTCATGACTTCGTGGAGCTAATTTTCTTTCTGTTCCTTTTGACATAGGATCACACATTCACTACTTGACCTAATTGATATATGTCTTTCAATTGATGACCAAGTTATTCTCACGATTCTCAAAATAATAGCCTTAATTTTTAAAGAAGGCTTCAACTTGACCACTAAATGCCCCAACACTCTATCTATTTTATTAGATGCTCTATTTTTCTAACTTTAATCCTCTGATTCAATGTTCATGCTTAAATTGAATTTTAAGATCTGGCTGTAAATTTCATTAGCATGTTATGTCTCTAGAGTCAACATAAAATGTACTATGTAAAAAAAACAAAGAAACAACACATATTTAAAACACAAAGAAAAATAGGACACTTTATTTAATAAAAATGAAAGATAAAAGGGTTTGAACATAATGATAAAGGGACAAAATAAGATAGATCCCGAACTACAATCCTGAAATAATTCTGATAACAAAAAATAAAAGAAAACAAACTACCAGACCTCTTCCTAGTAGGGAGAAGTGACTTCTCAATTGCTCAGCCTGACATCTTAACCACTGGTTTGCATATCAGTATGACTAGAGCTTTCCTCACTGTCAATATTCTGCACCATAATTGATTTATCTTGAATCATCTTTTCAATTTCTCTTTTCAAAGCACGATAATCTTCAATATTGTGACCCTGAACATCAGAATGATATGCACATCGTACATTAGGATCAAAACTTCTTGAATGTGGGTTAGGAGTATACCCAAGGAGAGGAGTGATCATGCCCCGCTGTACTAATCTCTAGAATAAACTGGCATAGGATTCCCCAATAGGAGTGAAATTATCTTTTTCCTTCCTCTTCTTTGCGAGCTCTGGACTTGGATGAAACTTGGATTTAGAGGTTTCTTAGTAAATTTGTGGGGGTTGAGGACGATGTTGAGGGACAAGTGCATGCCATTGTGGGTAAGAAGATGGATGAGCATACAATTGTGCATTGTTCAAAGGATATTGAGGAAGTGGAATAGGATTTCTTGGATTTTGGGGAAAGAAACCTTATTGGAAGTGGTTATGTGGATCTAATAAGTAAGATCAGGATTGAGGCTGACAGTATTGGTAGGTTGGAACTCTCAAACTCTGCTTTGGCCCTGGCATAACAATAGGTGCATTTTCCTTCTTCTTTTCTTCAATTTCCCTTGGTTGATTGTAATGTCGTCCCGAATGTTTCATAGAATCCTGTCCATTAGGCTCCCTAAATTTTGATGTCTTAAAGCTGGGAGGAAGGTTAACACTTGAAGACATGCCCCAGTTTTTATATGAAACATCTTCATAGCCCATAAGTCCAGGGGAATTTTTCATATCATTTTCTACACTCTTAAATTTCCCAACCATTTTCTCTAGCTCTTCTAGCATTCTAGGCTTCTTAGTAAGAAATTTTGGCGGTCCACTTAATTTAACGGTAGGCTCAAGAGTATAACAATAATCATCAAGAGTATTGAACGTGAATTCACTAGTGGACTGGGAAAGCACAATCGTTGGATTGATAGTAGCCAAAGTGGAAGTATTAGTAGAAGGTTGAGCAACTAAAGCACAGACAGTATGTAGTGCTGTGAATATGGTAGACTTATACTGAGGAGCTAAAGAAAGAGTGGTGGATATATTGAGGTGCATTTGACATGGAATGGATTCTGAGGCATGCTGTGGTGCATCAACAACAGTAGAAAACTGACTTTCCGATTTTGGTGGAAGACTCAAGGTATTTTTAGGGTCAAAAGTGGGGAACAGAGGTGGAGGCAGCCCACTGGCCCAAGGTCAGTAAATTTAAATCATTTGTTGTCTCAGTCTCAAATTCTCTTTCTTTAAACTCTCAATTTCCTGACTCTTTATTTCATCCATGGTGCCACTCTCTATATCCATGTTGGACACAACTAAACCTTCCTTGGATTTGGTGTGATATGGAGGACCAGCTAGGAAGCCACAAACCAACCACCTTAAACTAATTGAACAAAAGGCAACAAATATGTTAGAGTTCAACATTTTTCAAAACCTCTTTTTTTTTTTAAAAAAAAAAATCACCGAACCCAAGAAGGGCGCCTATGTATCTCACTCCCGAGAGAAGAGAATCAGGTGTGCGTAGTTCGTGAAGTCTTGCCAAAATGGCCAAATAAACTCTTTTCTTTTTTTTTTTCTTGATATTTTAAGAAAAAAAGAAAAATGATAAATTTTCAAAAGAATAGACGAAAATCTTTTTGAGTTTTTCATCTTTGGAAATCCCTATATAAAATGAAACCTATGATTACCAAAGAAAAATCTTTTTGGGTTTTTGATTTTTAATATCATACGACAAAGAAACTTGAAATTATTAAAGGAAAATCTTTTTGTAGCTTTTAAAGATGTATATGACACCTACTCCAGATGAAGAGTGAAGAAAATCTTTTTGGATTTTTTAAATAAGATCCCCGAACCTATAATAGGCTGTCTACTATCTCACTCCCGAGAGAGGAGAATCAGGGGTGCGTAGTTCGCCCAGATTGAACAATTTAGGATTAAATAACCAACACCCAGACTTGAGAGACACGAGCACAATCATAAGATGCAAAACGTCAATAAAATATTTTTGAGTTTTCAATTTGACACTTCACATAAAAATGACACCAACAACTATGAAAAAAAAAATCTTTTCGATATTTTCATGAAATGTACAAAACTCCTACAATTTTTTTTTTTGTAATTTTCTTTTATAAAAACTCCTATGAATGAAAAAATCTTTTTGAAGTTTTCGAATTGTGAATGCATACTAAACGAGACAAAGGAAAAATCTTTTTGATGTTTTTGTTTTTGAGAAATGAGTGCAAAAGGTAAAAATCTTTTTTGAATTATTAGATTGTGAAGAACAAAAGCCATTAAAAACTCTAAAAAACTATGAAACTTTTTTTTTCCGATTCACCTTTCCTTTTTTTTTTTTGATTTTTTCCTTGCTTGCACACCTTACTTCTAACACATGGTTTCCCCAAATCAGTCCATCAAATAACCACGTTGCCCTCAAAGATGCAACATTTAGCACGTATGGATGCTTTAGAGGTGAGTCTCCTATAAAGAACCAAGTGGTCCCCGCTAGGTCTCAATATGATGCGCATAAGCATGACCTAAAGGCTGACCTATGTTGGGGTTCACTAACAAGGCTGTTCGGGGGAGTGTATAGTCGATAGTGAATGCAACAGCTTTCCACCTACTCCATACAACCCAACGGCTCCCCCCTCCTAAAATAAGGATGACTCAACTAGAGGTCGTGTACACACATGTACTATGGACTTATTGCAGAAAGAATGACTCGGGTTATGCACATGATGCCAGATATAAAGCGGTAACACATAAGATAAAAACTGTACACAAAGATCACACAAACACTCAACAATGATAAACAATAACACAAAACAACACAAACAAAATATCTATACACCTATAGTGCCAAACTAAGCCGATACAACTCCAAAATAAGCTTAAATTCTGAAAAATCCCCAGCAGAGTCGCCAGAGCTGTCACACCCCTTTTTTTTTACAACCAAAAAGATTCATTTTAAAGGTCGAAAGGGTTTTATTATTTAGTGACAAAAGATGAGAATTTGTTTCGAAAAGGATTATTTACTTTTAAACTCAGAGTCGCCACTTGACATAATTGGGTGTGCCAAGTCACTTTTGATAATCCTTTTTCAAAACTGTTTTCGACTCTTTTAAACTGATCTGCGAACAGAGATTTCGGTTAAGGAATTCTGTTGACCGAGGGAAAGGTGTTAGGCACCCCTCGATCCCATGGTTCGACCACGGTCGCTTGGTGGAGCATATCAGCTAATTTGACACTACGAATGTACAAACCACACAAAACACGTAACAATCAAACAAACAAACAAAACAGAACAAATAAAAAATATAGTATCCAGTCCAATTTATACAGCCCAAAATAGAAAAATGCAAAAATAAATTTTATCTAACCTACACTAGTCTTAACTACTCTCCCATGCTACCCGACGCCTCAGGCCTTCATCACGGACGTCCTTCGAGTACAAAATACTTTGGGGCATTTTTCGGATAAAATAATACAAGTACTTCGAGGTATTCTCGGGCCAATTGATACAATTAAATCCAAATGCGATAAACAAAACCATTCAACACATATTCCAAACATTCCACAATTCACTATTTCTAAATTTGCCTACCCAAACCTAAGATTTGCCTATCCATTTTAACGCATTTACCATTCTATCACGTTCCAATAATTTTCACGTTTATTCCAAATAAAACGAATCGACAACGAACCAAAATTAATCTACAATCCACTTTTATCAATTTCTTAATTCCTCCCTTATTTATTATCAATCTCATAACTACCCTAATTCTCAAGTATTCAATTTTGAGATAAAAATCAAAACAATGATAATCTATCAACAGTTCAAGTTTTTCGGTCAAACCTGCCTGGAAATTAAAGGAGACGATGAGATTTGGAGATTTAAGACGGAATTGATCAAATGATGAGCTGAAAACCAATTGAAACTGAGCTCCGGTGAGCTGGAAAGGGCAAAACTGGTGGAACCAGTCGAAATCCGACGACTATGATGCCAGAACAGTAATCCGAGCCCAGATTTGGTTTTCTCCTTCTATCTCTCTTTCTCTATTCATTCCTCTCCATCTGCGTGTGTATGTGTACGCGCAACTCCGGTGAGTGCGTGTTCAGTTTCTTTTTCCTTGGGTCTATGCAAATTTCGGTGGCTGGGTGGCTTTCGATTGTTTTTTTCGTGTCCAGGTCTATGTTCGTTCCCCCCTATTATGTTAACTGTCAAGAGGAAAAAGAAAATCCATCCCCTCCTCTATGTTCTGTAGGCCCCTTTTACTTAGGGATCTTTTTCTCTATCCTTCAATTGCAAGAAAGCGTAAGAACCCAAAAAGGAATATAAGGAGAGGGGGTCACGTGGGGGTAGGGTAGGTAAGGATAGGGGTATGGGGTGGTGAGGGTCCTCTTTTAATTGGAGAGATTGCTAGGATAGGATTAAAACAAAGTAAAAATTGTTAAGGGTTGTTATTTTTGTCATTTTATGGAGGGATAATTACATGGTTGAGGGTACACGATAGGATAAGGTAATAATGTGAAAAATAATCTTTCGAAGGGACAAAATTATTTGTCTACATAAATTATAAAATCATCTTCTTCTCCAAATACTCATCTTCTTCTCCAAATACCCTCAACCCACCTACCTACTAAATCATTTTCTCCAATTTTGTTCAATACGCATTTGCTCAAAAGTTGATCGATATTGTTGAATGGACTCACCAGAATGTCGCACCACTCCAATAGTTTTATAACCGGCCAAATCACTTGAATCTTTTTCAAAAACTTCAATTTGATTTTGTCTACTCAATTTCATCAACAATTGTTGTACAATTAACCTTCTTTAAGTAGTCAATTTTGCATATTTGTGCCCGTTCTCACTGAATTGACAAGCAGAGTTTCAAAGGATACAAAATTAAAAAACAAGAGTTTCAAAGAATATATCAGATAAAAAGTTTCCAAATTCGTCACTATAATGACATTATATATAATCCGAAAAAGGGCCTAAAATGCCTTTCAACTATGTAAAATGGTGCAAAAATGTCCTTCGTCTACCTATTGGGCCTAAAATACCCTTTCCATCAACCTATTAGACCTAAAATGCCCTTTTCACCTATCTATTAGGTCTAAAATGCCCTTTCCATCTACCTATTGAGCCTATTTTATCCTTTTACCTAGGCAAATTATATGAAAAGACCATTCATAAAACTTAATTACATAAATAATAGTACTTTTTCGATATTAAAAAATATTTTTTTTCATATATAACCATTTTAAGAAATCAAAAAAGATAATTATAATTCTTAATTTAATGCAATAACTAATTATCAATTCACTTTAATTTAAGAGATATATTTTCAATCTTCAAATTAAAAGTAGAAAAGATAATCCTTGCTTTCAAATATTTTTCTCTCTTATATTCAATATCCATATATTTTTAAATAAACTAAGTATTCCATTATTTGCTCGTGTATGTTTTGTTTTATTTTCATGTATGTTAATCATCTAGTATTATTTCATTATTGTGTATTTTTAATTCTAATGTAATGGGGTAAACATAATTTTTTATGGATAACTATTTATGGAATAAAATTCATTTTGTTTGAAGTGCAGATATATCATATATTTTTGTTTTATAAATATAATTAATGTAAAAGTTAGATTATTATTATATTTTTTATATAATTTATGAGATAAATATTCATGATAATTTTTATATAATTTTTGCACCATTTGATATAATATCAAACACATTTGATATATCAAATGGTGCAAAAATTATATATAAAATATAATAATAATCTGAATTTGATATTAATTATATTTATACAACAAAAATATAGGGATAATACCCACGAAAATACCTGAAATATGACCGGATTACCGGTTGAGCATACTGAACTTTGCGGGGCTCCTATTACCCCCCAGACTTTTTTTTTGTGTATTTTAATGGCATATATCTGCCACTTGGCACACTGCATGTGATTCACGCGCATTGAGCGCGTGAACCGTGTTAAAAATGTTTTAAAACTCTTTTTTTTTTGGCAAACAACCCCTTAATTTTATAATTATTTAAAGTTTTATATTTTTATTTGTTTTTTCATTCTTTTTTCTTCTTAACGGAGCTCGAAAAATCATGAAAAAAATTTCATGTATGAAGCTCAGAATCTTTCCGAATTAATGGAAAGATTAATGGTTACAATTAATGAAAAGATTTTTCCGAATCTTTCAAGTTCCATTTATAATTTGAACTCGGAATTATAAATGGATTCGAACTCGGAATTATAATTTGAAAAGATTAATGGTTATAATTAATGGAAAGATTCCAAATTAAATTTCATGCATGGAACTTGAAAAATTCCTTAATGGTTATAATTTAATGAAACTCGCTAATTGAAACTCAATGAATGGTTCGGAAGATTCAAACTCGAAAACTCGCTAATTTAATTCTGAGTTTCATTAATGAAAATTGAATCATCCGAGTTCCATTAACGGAAGATTGAATAGCTTCATGGAAATTGAATCTTCCGAGTTCCATTAACGGAAGATTGAATAGCTTCATACATGAAATTAAATTTTTCGAATCTTCCGAGTTTCATTAATGAATTTTTCGAATCTTCCGAGTTCCAGTAATGGAAATTGAATCATGAAATTAAATTTTCTGAATCTTTCGAGTTTCATTAATGAATTGTTCGAATCTTCCGAGTTCCATTAATGGAAATTGAATCTTTCATTGAGTTTTCAATTGGCGAGTTTCATTGAATCTTCCATTAATGGAACTCGCTAATTGAACGAGTTTCAATGGAAAATTAATGGAAGATTCCATTCAATTATTTGGAAAAACTTTCTTCATAAATTCAATGGAGTCATTTGGAATATTTAATATGATTGTAATTGTGAAAAAATATTGAAAAGTGATAAAATGGAGAAGAAACGATGCGTGTACTGCACTTTCCACGGAAAAAATTGGGTATACGTTTTGAGGGTGGGGGATTAATTCCACTTTAAAAAAGTTTGGGGGAGGGGGGAATTAATTCCAATTGAAAAAGTATAGGGGGGGTAATAGGACCCCCGCAAAGTTCAATATGCTCCACTGGAAATTTGGTTAAACTTCAGGTATTTTCGTGGGTATTATCCAAAAAATATATGATATATCTGTACTTCCAACATAATGATTTTTATTCCATAATATTTATTCATAAAAAATTATAGTTAACCCATTACAGTAGAATTTAAAATACACAATAATGAAATAATACTAGACGATTAACATACATGAAGATAAAATAAAACATACACGAGCAAATAATGGAATACTTAGTTTATTTAAAAATATTTAAATTTTAAATATAAGAGAGAAAAATCTTTGAAAGTAGGGATTATCTTTTTCACTTTTAATTTGAAGATTGAAAATATATCTTTTAAATTAAGGTGAATTCATAATTAGTTATTGCATTAAATTAAAAATTATAATTATCTTTTTTTGATTTTTTAAAATGGCTATATATAAAAAAAAAATATTATTTTTGTAATATCGAAAAAGTACTATTATTTATGTAATTAAGTTTTATAGATGACCTTTTCATATAATTTGCCTAAATAAAAGAGCAAAATAGACTCAATAAGTAGATGAAAAGGGCATTTTGGCCCAATAGATAGGTGAGAAGGGCATTTTAGGTCCAATAGGTAGACGAAAAGGGTATTTTAGGCCCAATAGATAGACGAAGGATATTTTTACATCATTTTATATAGTTGAAGGGCATTTTAGGCCTTTTTCCATATATAATCTCACCTACTCCACCATACCAACAATTTCAATTTCATAAAAAATGGTTCTTTTTAGTTCTTTTCAGTTGGGTTTTTGAGGAAGATAGCTAAACATAGCTGAAAATGGGTAAATGGGTCGAGTCAGAAGGAAAAATTATATTTTTTTTTGTTTTTTTTAGCTGATTTTTTTGATGAGATTAGCTAAACATGACCATATGGATGTGTTAAGAAAAGGAAAAAAAGATGGAAAATTAACGGGTTGAAAGAGTGAAGAAGAAAGAGAAGAAAATTAAAAAATACGAAAATACCTCTGTCACGCTCTCAAAAGCGAGTGTGATATACTCTCTTTGCTGAATCAGCAAAAGGTGCCAAAGTGACACATTTTTCTTTCTTTGAGTTGCCAAAAGTGAACAACGTCCATCTGAGGTGTCAAAGTGAAAGATGATGCCAAGTTGAGGGGGTTGTCGATGAGTTTGATCATTTTTATATCTAAAATTACATAAATACACAACTTATGTTTTCAATATTACAAAAAATTCCAACATATACACAGAATGTTGTGTATATGTCGGCTATGTTATGTATATTAACAGGGAAAGAGAGTAAAGTAATTAAAAAAATGGAAGAAAATGTAATTACTTTCAAAAGGGTTGGTATTTATGTTATTTATACTTTTTATATTGTATATTTTAGGACTTTTTTAAAATAGTATAAATATAATGAAAAGATAATTTTATTTATGACAAAGATTTTTAATAAAGAGCAATTTTTTTTTTTAAGGGTATTCATAGATTTTTCAGTGGGGACCACAAGAAAAGTTGTTTTTATTTAAATAATTCGGGATAGGGGAAGAGAAAACCAGCGAGGAGATTATTAAGTGGTAACGAACAGTCACTAATAAGATAGAAAATTCTTGTTGCCAATAAGATTCCCAATTGGTAATCAAATATGCTTAGGTTTCTCTCCCTCTCTCTCTCTTTTTTTTTTTTTTTTTTTTTTTTAAATGAGCAACTATTTTGTGTGATAAATATTTACATAGGCTTAGAGTTAGGGTTTTGAATAAAATTGGTGGCCGAGGCAATGGAAGTGAATTGTGATGGAGATGCAACATGTGATGATCGAATTTCCAAATTGCCAGAGCCAATTTTGCATCACATCATGTCTTTCCTTTATGCTAAACATGTCGCGCAAATGAGTACATCGTCCAAGGCTTTGGCTACTGCTTCGAATTCACTCTCCTACTTAAATTTTGGTTATATTTCCGACTGGTGGTCAAATTGTATGCATGTTGTTATACGTCAAACTCTAGCAAATAGGAAAAAGCACAGGATTTCCATTCAAAAGTTCTCTATGGTTAGGCTATTTTTCTCCTCTTTCTTATGTCGACAGATGGATTAAGATACTCATAGATTATAATATCAAAGAGTTGGATCTAAGAGTAGTCAGACCTGATTATCGAGGCAACATCGGATACGACAGGTTGCCTGAGAAAATCTTTGCTGCCAGATCGCTAAATGTGCTGAGTTTGTATGGATTTAAGATTGAATTGCCCGCTGATGATGGTATGATAAAGTTATCATCTTTGCAGGAATTGCACCTCTCTTATGTGTTTTTGGATGAGAAATTTATTGAGTCTCTGTGCACAAGCTGCTGCAATTTAGAGCATCTGTCTTTTCGGTATTTCGACGGACTCACCAGCTTTCAAGTTTGTGAGACTTTACCTAAACTGAAAAAGGTAAACTTACAACTTCCCTGTTCTGTACTCCAATTGGTTGATATTGCAGCATTTAATGTCGAAGAGCTTAGGATCAACAGCCTTAACAGGAGCATAAAGGTTGTTAGAATAACTGCTTGCAAAGACCTCAAGAGTTTGTACCTCGGTGCTGTGGATGTCACTGACAATTGGTTAGAGGAACTATTTTACAGCCTACAAAATGTTGAAAAGTTTGAGTTATCTCGCTGCGATACATTGAAAACTATGAAGAACGCAAGTGGCAGGCTCAAATGGCTGATAACCTCAGATTGTGATAATCTGATTGCTGCTGACTTCGACAAACCTAATTTATTGAAGTTCCAATACAGTTGTCATCCATTGCCAACATTCAAATTGAAAGCTTCAGTTTTGCTGGAAGCCATTTTCCAGTTGTATCCAATATGTGGTTGGCACTCTAAGCTCATGAAATTTCTTGGGAACTTCAATCATTCCCAGACTATTGAATTATCGTGCTGCTGTGACGAGGTACGTCCCGCAAATTCTCTAGCTACATCTGCTTAAAGAAGCAGTTTGTTCTGTGTTTCTCATATATTGTTTCTTTTTCCTGTAGGACATAATTATACCAAAAGACCTGAGAGAAAACATCCTTCCGCCCCTTTATGGTACTAATATTTTGCAAGTGAACTTTCGTCGTCAATTCAGTTATTCAGTTGTCGATATTGTTGATAGTATGCTTTGGATTTCTCCTCACCTGCACACTCTATCTTTTACCCAAGCTCCAGGTTTAAAGACCCTGAAGGTAATAGTTTATCCTTTCTCAGTTAATAAAAGATTGAAAGTAGTTATATTGAGGTTTCTGCAGTTTTTTTTTTGTCATCTTTACATGTTTTTTGAATTTTGAATCTTTGTTTGGTGTCTATTTGCCATAGATGTTGCAAGTAGTTTTTAGAAAATTTTTTATCAAAGTTTATTTTGGCCAAGAAACCAAGATCTTTTTGCATCAATAATGATTTCCCAAGCCCTCATTATATTTTATAAAAAGAAAAAACCTCTCATTAAACACATTCTTATTAAATAGACTAGTAAACATATCCGCGCTTCGCGCAGTCAATAATAAATTATCGTACTTCTATGTTATCGTATTTGAATTTTCTTATACCGTTCTATTAAAATTTTGATAAAGTATAGTTATTTCTAAAAATATAAAATATAAATAGTAATCTTTGTTTAAAATGATCAAATATAATATCTTCAGAATCATCAATATAATACACTGATAAGTAACATGCACTTATATCAACACGCTATTTCAAGTTAACAAAAAATAACCTTTATAAAATTCTTTGCAACAACTTACTTTAGTATACAGTAATAACCTCGAGCGATTTAAAAATTAGAAACAAACAACATATAATGATAAGGTTTAGGGGATGTCAAAAAGAAAAAAAAACGATGAAAAGGTACATATATAGCAATGGTATTAATGATGAAGAAATAAATATGCCACCTTTCAAATTATTTTAAATGCAAAAAAATAAGAACTTACAAAGTCGAGGAACAAATAAAGTGCACAATTAATCACAAAAAATAAGAACTTACAAATTTGAGGAACAAATAAAGTGCAAATTTAATCACCCACCTTCACTTTCATGTTTTTATGTGTGCTCAAATAAAATCATTCTAACATAATATGGTAGCCTGCTAGGATACTGAAATTCATTAAATTGATCGACTTATATGACAAAATAAAATTGATTAGTATAGAATAGATAAAACAATTATATCTGAATTTACTTCAAAATTTATAGAAGATGGGAGTATCTTACACACTCAATCTTCCCTTATTTTTTTTCAATTTGTCAAATTCAGATAAAAATTTGCCATGGATATTGTTATTATTTCATTTGTTTGAAGAAAGGAAAGGGAATTAAAAGATAAAAAGTATATTCAAAGAGTGAAGCTGCTCAATCCATTCTTTAATTCCTTTCCGAACTCCATTCACATATTTTCAAACAAAAGGAATTTTCAAACCTCACAATTAAAACTTGAGAGAAGAATGGGCACATATAAGCAACAATTTAGAAATGGAAAAAACAAAACATTCTTGTCAATATTGCCAATCCCTAATTTCACATAACAGAGTGTTTTGAGAACTAAAAGTAACAAAAAGAATTTACCACCTCAAAAATTTATAGTAGCTTCTAATTAACTTCTGGCAGAGGGTAGTGTGATATTTCTTCTTTCAATAATTGACGATGAACCATGAAATGTGAAGCTGATTTGGGAAGAAAAGGCTAGCTTTAGCTAGGTTTTATTGCAAATAGAATTTAATGTGTCAATAATTTTCCCATTATTATTTCAACGTGGGCTGGATAAAACAGTTACCTAAGTGGGCTTTATTACAAAGTTGTACGTGGGTGTCTTGAATGAAGGATTCCTACTTAATTCATGAGATTTTTTGTTAATTCTATTATTATTTTGAGAAATGAAGAAAAATGCTTAAAAAAAAAAAAAAAGGAGAAAAAAGATAAATACAAATGCTGCCCTCTAAGGCATGCCACATCAGCATGGTCTTGATTCTCCTTTATATATATATATTGATTGTTTGTACTTAGAATAGTTAGTTACTACCATTCTTATTACTTATATTTTTAATAGTTTTTATAACTTATGTGAATAAATCATGTTTCATTTTTTTTTTTAAAAAAGAGTTAAATATGTTTCCCAAAAACTATGACCAAACACATCACCCAAATCCATTTTGCCAAACATATTTGGGAACTATGGCCAAATTAATGAATTAACTGATAAAACAAAGGAATTCTTCAGGACTTAAAGATTCTATATACTTGACTGGCCGACTTGCTTATAGTTATGAGTAAAAAGAACTTCCTTACTAACATGGCTATCTATTAGCCTTGGTGGACAGAGTTACCTGGAACCTATTGCTGGTAGGAGGTGACAAGTATCTCATGGAATTAGTCGAGGTGTGAAAAAGTTGACTTGGACACCACGTTTATCCCAAAAAAGAAAAAAATATGGCTATCTATTTCTAGTCTTCTGCGGGCTATTCCCAGTTTTTGTGAGCCTTAGCTTCACTTGGTGCTGCCGCTTCCTTTAGTATTGTGCATTTTATTCTTTGACCATCAGAAAGCACCCATTTGTTGTAGTACTCGTTGAGATGATTCCTTCATTCAGATAATGATTAACACTGATTTCGAGCAGCACATAAGCTAATACTAATAGATTTTCAAATCTATCTAATACTGCTTTCACAATTGATTCTTTATGACGTTAATTTTTTTTTACCTTTGTTCTTGTTGTTCATGCTTCATATTCTAATCTAACTGATTTTCCTCGTTTGACAGTTCATATATGAAGATGCATCAGATGAAGACAAGAAGTGTTGTGCATCTCTACCATGGGAATGTTGGAGGCATACGTTAAAGAAAGTCGAATTGCATAACTTTTCATGTATGGAAGAAGAGAAGTTAAGAAACTACTTTTTCGCCAATGCAGATAACTTGAAGATGGTTGAGATCAGCCTTTGACTAGTACTAGTAAATCACTTTTACAGGTTTACAACAACAACATACGTGTATTCCCACATAGTGGGGTCTGGGGAGGGTAGAATGTACACAAACCATACAATTTACAGGTTTAATATAGTAAATTGTACATTTGCTAGCATAAGTATCTTGGAGTACATTCATTGTTGTTGCACCTTTGACTAGTGAATGACTAACTTTAATGGTATCTCCAAAACATCGTTGCCCTATCAGGTTCTAGCAATTTAATCCGATCAGTCGTTAAAAATGCAAACTAAAATAGTACCAGTATGATTTTATCTGATATGAGAGCAGAACATTTTGCAAGGCAAATCCATATTGCTTACCACATGGATCTCCTTTATGTTCCAATGATCTTTTGATTTTCAATTACTGTCTCCTTCTCCTTTGTCTTAGACTTATCCATCCTAGCTTTAATTCTGTAACAATCTTTTCTAAATAACAAGCACTTTCAGAATGACCTTGTAGGCAACAATAGTGACTGTATTTCAGAACTTGTTCATATTCTACTTTCAGCCAAAAATTATCGTCTGCCATCCAAATTCCATCTTCCCCTGGTTTAGAGATATCAATTTCAATTTTTAATTCTGATTTGGAGAAATTTGCTTGCTGCACTTGAGACGAGGGTCTTTCGGAAACAACCTCTCTAGCTCCACAAGGTAGTGGTAAGTCCTGTAGATACACTAGCCTCCCAAGATCTCACTTATGGGATTTCACGGGGTATGTTGTTGTATTTGGAGACAGTTGCTTGATCAGAGATAAGGCTTGACCCACCGAGCTGACTACCTTTGAGAGAATGTCCCAACAAAAATAAACTCTGTGGCAGTTGATGTAGGAGGATCCACACTGGAGCTAACAGGGTTTCAACTTCTTGGACAAATTGAGTCCGGCAACCATGGAAGGAGCTTCATCAGATTGCCATCTCGCTATTGCAAAATCTTTTGAAGTAGATTGTATTGAGAGTGGTGAAATCCAAGTATACATGTTTGGAATCAAAATTAAACATGCAATTTTGAATGCTTCCAACAGTGGGCATTGACATATGAAACTCTTTCTAGTTGATTTGTTCTTTAAAAAATCTGCCAACAAGCGTGCATTTGCCGTCTTCCGTTATGTAGATGAAGTTGTCTTGTATCCTTAAAGGTAAAACAAATTGGTCTAATGTTCTTTTTCTTCCACTAAGCTAATCGTTTGATAACTAGCACATGTTAATGTTTATCTACATCTTTTCAACAATTTGTCAAAGTAGATTTGAAATAAGGCAAACGATTAATTTTTAGAGATACTTCTTTTCGCATCTGAGGAGTTTCTGACTATCAAACTGTTTGAGGCGAATGATGAGCTCGCATTTCTAGCATTCTCCACTTAAATATGCATATTTTTTGTCCTGATAGTGTTTGAACTTGTGACATGTCTCTTCAAAGAGTGTTGGGCTCAAGTTGAATATGTGAATGTAAAATGGAGGGAATAATTTGAAGGGAAAGTGAGCATTCACTTCCATATTGGTGGGAGAAAGCAATTTTCTTGTTTTTTTTTGTTAAGAAATATACTTTCACATGAATAGTGTGGTAAGAACAAAGTGATGTCTTGTGTTGTTGTTGTTGCTGCTTAGCTAGACAAAGTTTAATTTGAAAAACAAGTGAAATATTTAATCCAAAAATCCTCTCCATGTACGGACGTGTTTGGGACGCCATGCAAGCGACCCTTCGAGGAATGACACACACTGTTTCGTAAAAAGGGTGACCAGCGCGCGCAGGTCAGGCGCAGCTCCAGTGCAGACATGGTGCAAGTTACGTGATTATTTAGAAATGATGCCTTTCCATAAATGATTGCTTCCTTTCCGAAGGAACACTTAATGTCTATAAATACCTGAACTTCTCCTCAATTAAAGGTACAATTTTAAGAGCTGAAAACATTCTTCTTCTTCCCAAAAATTTTATTGCGATCAATAACCGTTGAGTGTGTTCGAAGATTTTGTACTTTCAAAAAGTGAACCATTTTATCTTGGGAGGAAAGATTTCATAACCTCGGATACTTGAGGGGAATAAATTCCTTAAGGCCACACCGTGAAGTCGGTGGACTTGGTTCTAAATTCTGCTTCATCTTTATTTCTTTAAAAATTAATAAACATACTTCATTCGATAGCTCATTTTGATTATTCATTTGAACTTGTGTTTAAGGTGTTGAACTTCATTGTTATTCTTGCTTGTTCCTGAACTTAGGTGGAAGTTTATATTAAAAACATACAGATTGTATATCCGAAACAAGAGAGAGTTCCATGCATTTTTCCAAATCTTGGAATTAGACAATGTACTCATTCGTACCAACATCTTTAACAACAAGGAAAGACATTGTGTGCTGCAAAATTGGCTCCGGAAATTCAGAAATTATGTCTATTGAGAATTGTAGACCCATTATATAACTGTGATAGAGAATAGCAGAATTTAACTCGAACTCCTCCTCCCCTTATATATCTTTCCTTATGTTTTAATATAAATAAATTTTTATTGATATTTAGAATTCCTACATTTGAATGTAAATTTTCTCCTCAGTTGAAGACCACAAGCTACTAAAAAGAGTTGGTATGTCATCTATGTTTAGGTCTTTTCCCTTTTTACTTGGGAAATCAACTATAAATAAATTGCAAAATGAAACAAAAGAAATATATACCAATTTTTGTGTGGACTCCTTTCGTAAGTAGGTTTGGTTTATAGGAAGAGAATGAGAGAGGCGCTAATAAATACTTTCATAGGCTTATAGTACGGGTTTTGAATAAATTTGGCGGCCGAGGCAATGGAAGGGAACAATGATAGTGCAGATGTAACAGGTGATCATCTCTCACGACCCGAGTTGAGGCCCAGTCCGTGATGAGCATCCCGAACTATGGAGGCCCGGTCGCCCATCTCTATCTGGAAATCATACACATATTCATATACTATAAAAGATAATACGGAAATACACATCAATACAGGATCATGGTCAATATTATAATTCAAATGAACAATCTGAAATGAAATCCATAAACCTCCAACAATATCTAACATCAGTCTGTGAAATCTCTAATACATTAAAACCAACATCTTGTCTAGAACTGGGACAAGACCCTTAGTCAGACCATAAATACAAAATGAGATAACAAAGTATAATAACTAGGCCTTCCAGAATAGAGAAGGCTCACCAACTGCAACTTCTGACACATACAAGTCTACTGCTGAACGGGACCCCGGGACTGTGCCTCAGATCCTGAAATATAGAGGGTCAATACATATATACTGGTATGCAGAATATTCCAAAATAAAATACTAGTATATAAAGTAGGAGAGAGAATTTCATGAAAAAGATGTCATTCATAACACATTTAAAAGTCCATGGGCATAATCAATAGGCTTTTTTTTTTTTTTAAAAAACGTTTCTGTAAATTTCAACTCAACATCTTTGTCTTACCTCTGAGTTAGGTGGTACACCCTACAAGTCTGCGACCCCACGGGCTATATGGAGTCCGCTCTTGACTCGGCGGCCAAGCCCCCAACCCAAGTTTGCCGCAAGGGTTGATGTTTCTGATTTTGATACGCCACAGTGCACTAGGCCAACTTATAATCCCTCTTGGGGACATAATAACCTGTATCGGTAAAACACGATTTTGAGCAATGAGTTATCTGAACTCGTTCCTTCTTCGGGTAACCACCTAACATCTCTTAAGCCCATTATTAACCTTTTCTGAACATGCATCTTTCTGAAATAAAATCCTAAAAATCTGAATGAAATCTGACTTATGTTTTGTTATGAGTCTGTTATGACATTATCTGTTTGGTATCGTCATACCAAGACTTGCAAGTCATATATTCTAAGTCATAAAATATCATGTACAATTCTTTCATTCAAAACAATATTCAGACTACCAAAACATTCAAATGGTACAAGAGGATTCATATTTCAAAACATTTGTGAAACCATGCAAAAATTCTCTCTTTTCAATTCTTAAACATATTGTGGTCACTTACTTTGTAGTAAATCATACAATTCTTTTAATAGACATCTTCATCATTTATCAACAAGTAAAACACCGTTTGTTCAACTCACAATCAATCTTAAATCATTTAGCAATAGCTAAGAAACACTTATATCATGCTTTAAAAGGTAAAATTTATCAATTCGTAACATGTGAAAATCAAAAGGGTAGAGAGGGAGTACAAATATTCATGATCTCAATTCACCTTTCAAACTTCGAGCGCACACATACATACATACATAAATACATACATACATACACACACACACACACACACACATATATATATATATGTATATATATATATAAATGAAAAAATCAACTTTATGGGTAAAATCTCAAGACTAAAACATGATCATTAATAGGGTTCACAAATGCATAATTGTCTATGTAAATTCAAAACTCTTTTTGTAAATACATGATTTCTCAACATTCAATATTTTTAAAACGATTTCACCATGCCCATGTAATTTAGGAAAACCCCACGTACCTTAGATTACTTAGTTTGAAGAATAGGACTCGAATCTTGACTCGTTTCTTGAAAATCTTGAACTTAAAGATGGATTCTTGATCTTTGGGGGGGGGGGGGGGGGGGGGGGAGTTAGGGTTATTGTTCTTGATAGAATTGAGTAATTATAGGCATATAGTGCCCTAATAACGTTTTAATCAATTTTTTACACGACTTGGGATTATGAAAAAAGTCCAAACTGCTCCTTCAAAATTTAAAAGTTCAGCAAAATCCCATTTTTGGGAACCATCGCGTCGGGCCCCAACGCGTTAGGCAATGCTACTCATTAATATCCATTGATTTGCTGTTTCAGAAATTCAAACACATCCCATATCTCATCCAAAAAAATTTGAAACTCCCCTGAGACATTACTTTTTCATCCCTGGATATGAATCAACTAAAAAATCAATGTCTCGGGATCGGAAAGATCAATTTAGAACTCATTGAACTTTAGGAGTTTAAAATATAACTAAGTCCTTTTAATACTTAGAAAAATTTTAGGTTTTTAGCTCTTTAAACATGCTACTAAGCGCGGTATCAATTCGAGAATGCTATGTGGTAGTACATTATTCCCCCTTGGGATCATTCATCCCCGAATGATGGCTTGAAACACAGACAAGCACGATTTCAAACACACTAAGGAAAAGATAAAGAGCGAGGTATATGATTTATACCTTCTATGTCGTCATCCACAGTCTCAAAGAGGTTTGAGTATCTAGTTCACATGTCATCTTCTGGCTTCCAAGTAGCTTTCTTAGCTTTTTGATTCTTCCACAACACCTTAACTAAAACTATTTCCTTAATCCTTAGCTTCCGAACTTGGCGGTCCAAAATGACAATGGGTTCTTTTTCACATGACAAGGAGTCTTTCACATTAATATCTTCTATCGGAAACACAAGAGAGTGATCTCTAATACACTTCCTTAACATGGACACATGGGATACTGGATGCACGAAAGCCAGACTCACAGGCAAGTCTAACTTATAGGCAACCCCAACTATCCTTTTCATAATCTAATAAGGTCCTATTTAACAAGGACTAAGCTTCCCTTTCTTCCCGAACCGCATGACTCCCTTCATAGGGGAGACCTTTAGGAATACCCAATCATGAACTTTGAATTCTAAATATTTCATTCTAACATCGGCATAAGATTTCTGATGACTTTAAGCTATCTTAAGTTGCTCCCTAATGATCTTCTCCTTCTCTATCGCCTGATAAATAAGGTCAGGCCCAAACAATCGGGTTTTACCCACTTTATACCATCCAATTGGTGACCTACATCTATTCCCATAAAGTACTTCAAAAGGGGCCATCTGGATACTGGAATGATAGCTATTGGTATAGGCGAATTCTATCAATGGCAAATGATCCACCTAACTACCTTTGAAGTCATTCACACAGGCCCTTAACATATCCTTAAGGGTCTGAATGGTGCATTCAGCTTACCAATCAGTCTGAGGGTGAAAAGCAGTACTAAGGTTTACTTGGGTACATAAACCCCTTTGAAAAGATCTCCAAAACTGTGAGGAAAACTGAGTACCTCGATCGGATATAATGGACACAGGATCCTCATGTAACCGAACTATTTCTTAAATATACAGCTTAACATAATCATCCCTTGAATAGCTGGTCCGCACTGGAAAAAAGTGAGCAGACTTGGTCATTCTGTCTATGATCACTTAGATGGAATTATATTGGTTTCGAGACTTCAGAAGTCCCGTAATGAAGTCCATATTGATCATCTCCCACTTTTACATAGGCAAGGTTATCTCTTGGGAAGTGCTACCTGGTCTCAAATACTCTATCTTGAGTTGTTGACAGTTCAAACACTTGGAAAAAAATTTAGCAATATCTCTCTTCATATATTCCACTAATAAATAGTCTTAAGGTCATGATGCATTTTTGTGGAGTTGGGGTGAATAACATATCTCGAAATGTGAACTTCTTCAAGAATCCTCTCTCACAATCCATTCACATTCGGCACACATAATTTACCTTGGTATATCAAAATCCCATCACCTCCGATTTCAAACACCATTACCTTCTGTTGACTAACATCCTTCTTAATCTGCACCAAGATGGGACCCTCATCTTGTTTCTCCTTAACTTCAGTACATAGGGAAGATTTAGCTATCTCATGAACAACCACTCCTCCGTCTTCGAAATCCAGGAGTCGAACTCCCAAATTTGTAAGCTAGTGAATATCTTTCACTATCTCTCTCTTTTCTTCCTCAACATGAGAAAAGCTGCCCATTGTTAACCTGCTAAGGGCGTCGGTTACCATATTTACCTTACCCAGATGATAATGCAAGCTCACATCATAATCCTTCAATAATTCTAACCACCGTCTCTATCTGAGTTTAAATTTTTTTGTGAGAAAACATACTGCAAACTTTTGTGATCAGTAAATATATCTACATGCATCCCATAAAAATAATGCCACCAGATCTTAAGTGCAAACACCACATCCGCTAACTCTAAGTCATGGGTAGGATAATTCCTTTCGTGCACCTTTAACTGTCTAGATGCATAAGCTACCACTTCACCATGCTACATAAGTACACGCCCAAGTCCTACCCGGGACGCATCACATTACACAACAAAACCCTCTGTACCCCCAGGACGAGTTAAAACTGGCGTAGTAGTCAACTTATCTTTCAGTTTCTCAAAACTACTTTCATATAAGTCAGACCATCAGAATTTTACCTTTTTCTGAGTCAATTTGGTAAGGGGGGCAACTATGGAGGAAAATCTTTCTACAAACCTTCTGTAATACCCTGCCAATCCCAAAAAGCTCCAAATATCGGTTGGAGTCATAGGTTTGGGCTATTTTTTTACTGCCTTAATCTTTTGGATGTCAACTTTAATCCCCCTACTAGAAATAATGTGCCTCAGGAAAGCAATAGCACTAAGACAGAATTCACATTTGGAAAACTTTGCATATAATTCGTTATCTTTGAAGGTCTGAAGGATGATTCAGAGGTGTTTGGCATGCTTCTCCTCACTCTTAGAGTAAACTAGAATATCATCGATGAAAACTATCATGAATAGATTTGAAAACTGACGGAACACCCTATTCATTAAGTCTATAAAATTTGTGGGGGCATTGGTCAGTCCGAAGGACATGACTAGAAATTCGTAGGGGCCATATCGAGTTCAGAAAGCTGTTTTGGGAATGCCAGCCTCTCTAATTTCAACTGATGATACCCCAAATGGAGGACTATCTTAGAAAAATATTTGACACCTTGGAGTTGATCAAATAAATCATCGATTCTAGGAAGAGGGTATTTATTCTTGACTGTGACCTTATTTAACTGATGGTAATCTATACACATATGGAAGGAGCCGTCTTTCTTACATATAAAAAGTATGGGAGCACCCCAGGGAGAAACACTAGGACGAATGAAGCTCTTATCAAGAAGTTCTTTCAACTCTTTCAATTCTGCAGGAGCCAGTCTGTATGGCAAAATAGAAATAGGCCGGCTATCCGGCAACAGATCAATGCCAAAATCTATTTCTCTATTAGGTGGTATTCTAAGGAGGTCATCAGGAAAAGCTTTTAGGAATTGATTAACTACAGGGACAGGCTGGAGGGAAGGACTTTTAGTATTAGAATGTTTGACCCAAATAAGATGATATAAATAACCCTTGGATATAAGTTTATGGGCTCTGAGATAAGATATAAATTCCCCCTAGGTGCTAAAGAATACCCTTCTCACTCTATTACTGGCTTATTTGGAAAGAAAATAGTGACTCTTTAGGTTCTACAGTCTAACATGGCATAACACGAATGGAGCCAATCCATCCCTAAAATAACATCAAAGTTAACCATATCAAGCTTTACATGATCTTCCACAATATCACGATGACCGACAGTCATAACACAGTTTCTATACACCCTCCTAGCCACAATGGAGTCACCGAAAATAATGGAAATAGAGAAAGGTTCCACAATATTTTCAGGCTCAAAGACAAAACTAACTGCCATATACGGGGTCACATAGGACAAGGTAGACCCGGGATCAAGTAACACATACACATCACAAGAGAAAATTTGTAACGTACCAGTAACAATGTCTGGCAAAGTCTGTGTATCCTAGCGGTTAGATAAAGTATATAACCAATTACGATCACCCCCGGTAGCTGAAGTAGTACCCTTTGGTGGAGGCAGAGCTGTAGGATTCATCTGAGACCTAGAACCACCAAGGTTTCCTCTTACGGATGGACAATTTCTCTGAAAATGGCCTGACAGACCACAAGTATAGCACACCAAACTACCAAATTGACACTTTCCTGGGTGATTCTTCCTATAATTTCCATAACAAGGGTGTGACCTAAAAGGCTGAGTCACACTCCTCTGGGACTGAGTATCCTGAGCTCTAAGCCTATCTCCTGACTGGAATCACTGCTCACCCAATGGACTGGGCGCAGGTGCACTTGCCGAAGACTGAGCATTGATCCATAATTTCTTCTTAGTCCACTTATTACCCCAATTATTGCCACCTTGGTGCTGACTGTTATTCTAGTCTATAATCTGGCCCTCTTTTCTTGCCTATCTTTCTCTCTGGCCTCTGTTATTCTTTTCTTCTTCTCAGCATCACTCCCTTATAATCCAGCACCAGATTATCCGAGAGACCAGATGCAAACTTTCTTATTCGGGCTCTCATGTTATCCGCCAATTCGGGAGCATACCTGGACAGTTGGGTGAACTTCAAGGTATACTCCTTAATACTCATTTTTCCTTTCTTAAATTCATAAATTCTTCAGCCTTTGACTCCCTCAATTCATGGGGAAAGAAACAGTTCAGAAAAGCTTCCACAAATTCACTCTCACACAAAAGGCTCAACATCACTACCATTCGAATTCTCCCATTCATTATACCACTGATTTTCCATATCCTTTAGCTAATAGACTTTCAATTCTACCCCTTCAACTTCATTGCATGCATAACTCTAAAAAATTTCTTCGGTTCATCAATGAACCCTTGAGGGTCCTATTCAACCTTCATGCCAGTAAACATAGGTGGGTTCTGCCTTATGAATTGATCAACTCGTGTAACCTTAGATAAACCATACATTAAACCCCCATCTTCAGCCGACAGGCCTGGGAGGCCACCAACTGAGCTATTATATAAATGGACTGTCGGAACTCAGTATTCGAAACTTCCTTTTAAGGAGGCTGAGGACGCTTAACACCTCTCCGTGGATTTCAAGGTGGACTATTCGGAACTGGAGGAACTCTTGGAGTAAGAACAAACTCTGGGGTACGAGCTCTGTTATGGGTCTGCATCCCATGAGTGGGACGGACATTCTCAGCCTGAGCATTTTGTTCATTATTTCTATGGGGAGGCATGATAACTTTCTAAAATACACAAAATCATTGATTATATTCATTTTCTAAAATACACAAAATCATTGATTAGAGTCATTCAGACTCTACAGCACGAACTCATCATTAAAGAAAAAGAGACATTTCTAAATGCCTTGTAGACTTCTGCTTATAAGTGTGGCGCTCTACACACCCATAAATAGCACTCTATTGATACTAGAAAAACCACAGGAACATTAAACACACCCCAAACAGTCTACTAATCAAAATGATTCTTGGACCGATTGGAGATATCACTCGAATTCGACAATGACAACGATAATAACAAAATAGAAAAGGTGTTTATCACACCAAAATAGCAAAAACAACAATAATATGAAGAAAAGACGAACAACAACAAAGTGATAACAATAACAACACCTCACGGGTTACATTAACAAAAATAAGAAACAACGATTACAACAAATAAGAGGATAGATAGTTAGATAAAATGAAGGTGTAATCTTAAAAACCCAAGAGCCTATTCCACTCTTGGATGTTTAAAAATACACACAACAAATACCTAACTCCTACGTTTGCACAAAAGTGACCTCGATCTCCCAAGCATCCAACATTTCCAAGCTTGAATCCAATACGAGTGATTCCACACTCAAGATGATTTTCCTAGTTACTATGTTTCGGCCAAGAGGCCATTCTCTCAAGAGAGGGTGTTTCAATGTTACAACTTTCAATATTCATCAAAATCTAACTAATGAAACCCTACATTATTCTATTTACAGTGTATTACAAATAATAGGTAAAATGACCAAAAGGACCCTTAGTGATGGGGCTCCCCTCTAGTGTATGTAGTAGACTGTTTTGGCCCTTTTAGTGTATGTAGTGGACTATTTTGGTGTCCATTTAGGTGCTCCTTTGCACTTAATTTTCACATACCAAGCCTTGGGTCTAACATATGCCCTCATAAGTCCATCTACGTGATTGTACATGTATCATCCTCCCTTTCTTGAAAAAGATTCGACCTCGAATCTGTACCTTGCAAAATCAAAGAGAAAACAAACAAGTATACATCCTTATGGCATGAGGGTTAGGGTTAGAAAAATAAATAATTAGTATTATCATTCCATGGTGGTACGCACTTGAGGTCCAACCAAGGATCCTTTGTCTTAATTATGAAAAGCTTTTGTACAGCATCACAAAGGAAATGGCTCGGATGAACATCAATAATTAAGGGACAAAAATTGAGACTACGCTTCTCATATGATGTATATCCATCAAACTCATAAATATAATTATAAGCATATAGGTAGTGAAGAAAGGCACCAAAGGCATAATTCTCATCTAAGATGTATTCACAAGTAGGAATACACAACGAGAGAAAGGGACATTGCAAGCACGTAGGACCTCTCTCCTTCCAACCATTTCCCAAGGGAAGGCATTCCATCAAGAGAGTCATACCAATAACGAGAATAGGGAAACTACCATAAAACAATCCAATCCAAGGAAAGTAGTTTGCCCAAGAACTCGACTTCCCTCTACAAATAATGTAAAGCATGCTTTCAAGAGTCCCACAAGATACGTCAACTTGTCCAACCCCATGAAGGTGACAAACGGTCTTTAACATCCTTGGACCCTTCCACAAACAAGAATACAACTTGGCATCCAAAAGTTGTGGTTCATATAACTTAAGTACAAGTATGTCAAACATGGATGCACGAATATGAGCAAAACCTAAAAGAGACAATGACACATTTGCCCTAGGGTCCTCGAGTAGACACAAACCACCATTAACCCTAAAGAGATCATAATTCAAGTCACCATATTTGTCAAGCACGGGTGAGGTGTCATGCAAAGGAGTACAAGCAAAATCATTCAAAGATATGTCAAGCACATGATTAACCCTATGAGCCAAGCAAACACTAGAATCTTTACAGCAACATAGGCTCACAGGTTCACTCCTTTGTCCTTGACCAACATCTTCAAATTCTTCACTCACTTAAGATTCATTAATCACATCACACATATTCTTAAGTGGTGGGAAAGTTTTACATACAATTTGGTCAACACAATTTTCACACGACGATATACTTTCATTCAACACAATAGCTTCAACACTAGGTGAACACAAATCGATCTTACTAGAAGAGTCGATTCAGTCATCTATAGGATAAACTAGTGTATCCACTCGCACAACGTGCACATCATCCATAAGTGGTAAGGAATCAATATACTCATATATAGGTAAGCTACTACTCACACTCAACGGCTTATTAGTCACACGTTCATCATTCATATGTACCAAAGTGTAAGAATTAGCTATTTTTCCTTAACGTTAATGAGTATGTTCATTTTTACCTTGATGTAAAAGTCCTTCACAAGTTTGGGCAGCAACTTCCTTCGGAAAGCTCTCTCCGCAAGGTGTTTGGATATTAGGTTTTGGATTTTTTGGGATAAGTGTGGATACCAATTGGCGTAGCCTTTCAATGTGTCATTTTATGTCTTCAATATTATTGGTGATGCGATCAAATGTGGCATCAATATTGGTGGCAACCATGGTACCTTAAATAAAAGACAACAACGAACAACAAAACAAATAAACTTGTTAGCTCAAAAATGCATCACCACACTCTCACTCTCAATTTTTACCTCTTAGTTTCACAAATGTTGAAAGACGGCTTGTACTTCATGAGTGATTGAGGGTCGAGTCTACTCTTGCTCGGAATAGATTTTCATTTGAGTTGACACAAAGAAAATTTGTTTACGGACTTGAACCAACAAGATACAATGAATTCACAAAAGAGAAAAGCACACAACAAACGCTTAACATGAATGAACGAACACAAAGACTAACTAACAATCTAGTAGATGAGTACAAGCTTGCAATTAGTATTGGAACCAACGAAAGTGAAACTAAGGAACAACAAAAGGAAACTAAGAAATCAAAAATTTGAGCCAAAATTATTGCATGAACAGTACCAATAATGATGTGGCAGCACGTAATTGGTTGCGGTTTCTAACAATTTTTTTTTGTCCAATTTCAAGTCCTGGTCAATTTACAACTTTGGAATTGTGGAATTTTGTTAATGGAGGGAAATACAAGTCTTGGAGCCATTTTTTGAAATTCAAACACAAAAATTCTTGACTTGACTTGCACTTTTCCTCAAAACAAGAATCCTTAAATCATGAAAAAGTTGTTGGAAAGTGATGTAAAGTCTTTTGGTGGTTGGGAGTCTTTCAAGACTAACAAGTACATACACCTTTTCCTTCACCTTTTAGGATCTAGGATTCACTTTTTATTGAATGAAGGTGAAGAAATTCAAGAAAAACAACCACCACGCCAAGAACAATAACAACAATCTTTAAGAACAACAACAATTCCAATGGCCAACTCCAATCCACAACAACAAACGGCCAAGTCTTTTTACTATTGTGTCTTCGGTTTTAACAAGAGATGAAGGTTGTGAAAAACTTCAAGAACAACAACAAAATTAACCAAGAACTAAAACAACAACACTCCTTTTAACAACAACAACCACACACACGGCCAAGTTAAGTTTCTCAACAATAATGTCTACCACACGGTCTTGTTCACTACAACAACAACAAAGCTCAAACTTAGATATGGACTCAAGTGTTAGTGAAGAACAAAGCTAACACTATAAACACTCAAGACAAATAAAAATCATGGCCAAGACACAACAAGAATGCAATTCTCGGCCAAGAACACAATACAGACAGATCACACTTTTTCTGGAATTTCCAATTTTTCAATATTTTTTTTTTATTTTTCAACTAACAAGCCCAAGATTGATCTTGTGGGAACAAGATCAATCCATGATATGATACCAAATAATACAATAAAAATCAAAGGAACATTAAACACACCCCAAACAATCCACTAATTAAAAGGATTCTTGGATCGATTAGAGACCTCACTCGGATTTGATAATGACAACGACAATAATGAAATGAAGAAGGTGTTTATCACACCAAAACAGCTGCAACAACAATAAGATGAAGACAAGATGAACAACAACAAAGTGGTAACAATAACAACACCTCACATGTTACATTTACAAAAATAAAAAACAACGATTACAACAAATAAGAGGATAGATAGTTAGACAAAATGAAGGTGTAATTTTAAAAATCCAAGAGCCTATTCCACTCTTGGACCTTTAACAATACACACAACGAATACCTAAATCCTACGTTGGCACAAAAGTGACCTCAATCTCCCAAGTATCCAACGTTTCCAAGCATGAATCCAACATGAGTGATTTAACACTCAAGTTGATTTTCCTAGTTACTATGTTTCGGCCAAGAGGCCATTCTCTCAAGAGAGGGTGCTTCAATGTTACAACTTTCAATATTCATCAAAATCTAACTAATAAAACCCTACATTATTCTATTTATAGTGTATTACAAATAATAGATAAAATGACCAAAAGACCCTTAGTGATTATAATGCCCCGAATCTAGTACCCGAAAAGCTACACGATGCTCATGACCTCGAGGGACCACAAGTTAACCCATGACAGATATCTGTAACTGAGCACTGAATAATATACTGTAAATATGCAGAATATAAGCTATAAGGCCATAAGGTTCAAAACTAAACTAATACTGAATATAAAACATTGTCTGTAATGGGGTATAACAATACCCAAAACTGAAATAAACTATCTGAAATATGCTGTAGTCTGAAAGCCTCTAAACTTTCTGAAAACTGTGGAGTTGATGGACATGTCCCCAACCAACTCCGAACTACTGAAATAATAATAGTAATAAAATAATCATGCTATCGTCGAATGATGAGGATTCACTGCTGTTTCGGCTATTGAATGTCTAATCTACTAAGGATGCTCGGGAGCTCGTCTTTCTAAACCTATAGTATAAAATACCATAGCACAAATGCATCAGTACGTTGAATATACCAGTATATAAGTGATGTAGGCTAAATGCAATGGTTCATATGCATGAACAATACTAACCGACTGAATAATATGAACGTGAGAATACATGTCTGAATAAGAGACTGTAACTGAATTCGTGATAACATTGACTCGTGAATTCTGATAACATAGATTTACTGATATCTGAGTGCTTATACTGGGATACTAAATAACTAAGTCTATAGAGTACTAAGGAACTGTTGTTATATTATTGATAAGGAATGACTATTTTTGACAGTTCTAATTATGAAGAACTGGTCTGATTGACTGTATTTGACATCCTGAAACTAAATACTGATAACATGGGTTTTGTATAATTAATATACTATTAACTGAGTTTGTGATAACATGATTACTAAGTGTGAGTACTGATAACATGAGTTACTAATAATGGTATAACTAAAATAACTGATACCGAGCGATTGTATCTGACAGTTTAGGTTCTGATGAAACTAGTTGGGTTTTGTACTATTTTGAGTTGACTGTAGCTGACAATCCTAAATTCTGTAGAACTATTTGAGTTCTATTACTGAGACTGAATGACTGTACTTGACAGTCCTAATTCTGTAAATAAAACTGTGGGAAGTAATCATCTAATCGATATGCCCCTAATAAGCTATTATGGCTGTGTTGGGGTCTAATCTGTGACCCCAATTAGAAGGGTGTCAATACCACGCCAATGGTAAGGACAAGCTTGGGTAACCCTTATCTAATAGTATCCCCAAAAGAGAACGGTGGGGCCTTCATCTAACAGTTCTTATCTACCTCATCAACCCTCATCTGACAGTGTCGATGTCTCAACCTATGCTGGTTACATAGTTCTAGAATGCAAGGATTGCTTCTAAGAATGACACCCTCATCTGACAGTGTGTGTTCCTATCCTTGCGATCACTCGGTGCTAATTCCTACACCCATCTGAATAGACACTGAACATGATTAATTGAACTAGACTACACTAAATTCATAGAGTTCCGTTAACTGATGGAATACTACTGAGTTTCCTGAGATTACCGGGATTACTGAGTTTTAATGGAATTTTTGAGATTACTAGACTTATATTGAATTCAATGAGTTTTCCTGAGTTATATGACTAACTGAGTTCTACTGAACATGGATTGACTGAGGATATTATGAAAACATGACATTGGATCTAGGCACACAGCTAGATTATCGGTTACAAGTACGCCCAGGACTCGATAGCATGAAACTGACAGGACATGACACTTCTTGAATAATGATCAATATCAACAATTCATAATACAATAAGATGGGGATTTCATGAAGTACATGGTTATCATAAGCTTGTACATGAATAGGATTACATATAAACATGGCATAATTTCATAAGGCTAATTCATGAGCAATCCAACAAACATTTACAAGGCACATTTATAGCATGGGAGTTCTTTGAACATAAGGGTAAAACATGAATCCATCACTTAAGTCACAATTGAACTATATTACATGATTTCTAGTCTTCTAGGCATTTTATCAAACACCTTACATACACCACTTAGGGCATAGGTATAATCATCAATTAACGCCTCATGAGCCAGTCAATTTATGGATTTAAACTCATAGACTGACGTAATTTCATAAAAACACATTAAGATTCCAACTTGGGAATCATAAGACAACAACAACAACCAAATGAGCATAATCAACACATAGCATGAATATCATAATTCAAAGTTTAAAGCTTGATTCTTGGACTTCATGGACGAAAGAAATCCATGAATGAACACTATGCATACCTTAGTTCATGATTTAGCAAAGATTGACGAAGAGACTCTTGAATTTGAATCTCCAATTGAAAACCCTAGCTTGTTCTTGAGAGAAACACTATATTTTGGGTGAAGTATGGATGAATCACGTGTTGTTGGGTTTATATAGGGGTGAGAAATTGACCCTTTTAACCCTTGGACGCGTATTTTAATTCTTGTGAAAATTTCCCAATTTTCATCCTTGGCGCGACGCGCCACTATCGTGCCAAGTCACTGGAACTGGAAAATTGAGAATCTTCATGGTGGCGCGATGCGGAGCTATCGCGTTGCCACTTTGTTTGTGAACTAGAAGTTTGGCGCGACGAGCCACTATCGCGAAACAATACTGGAAATTGACAATTTCCATTTAAGCTGGCTCCGCGTTGCGCTGATGGCTCAGGTGATACACTGTCTCACTAAAAAGGCTCTAACTCTTCGCCCGAGTGTCGGACTGTCTCCCCTCTAGTGTATGTAGTGACTGTTTTAGCCCTTTTAGTGTATGTAGTGGACTATTTTGGTGTCCATTTGGGTGCTCCGTTGCATTTCATTTGCACACACCAAGCCTCGGGTCCAACATACGCCCTCATAAGTCCATCTACGTGATCGTACTCGTATCATTATCTACTAGATCTTCTACAAATCTCGGCCAAGACAACTTCACAAGAACAACAACTTTTGGCCAAGAACAAAAAAAAGGACAGATTTCAACAATACACACAACAAATAACTAACTCCTACGTTGGCACAAAAGTGGCCTCGATCTCCCAAGAATCCAATATTTCCAAGCTTGAATCCAACACGAGTGATTCCACACTCAAGTTGATTTTCCTAGTTACTATGTTTCGGCCAAGAGGCCATTCTCTCAAGAGAGGGTGTTTTAATGTTACAACTTTCAATATTCATCAAAATCTAACTAATAAAACCCTACATTATTCTATTTATAGTGTTTTACAAATAATAGGTAAAATGACCAAAAGGACCCTTAGTGTTCGGGCTCCCCTTTAGTGTATATAGTGGACTATTTTGGCCCTTTTAGTGTATGTAGTGGACTATTTTGGTGTCCATTTAGGTGCCCCTTTGCACACACCAAGCCTCAGGTCCAACATACACCCTCATAAGTCCATCTACGTGATCGTACTCATATAATCTACCCGACGTAATTTCGCAGACACCCTGGGACCATGAACCGTGCTCTGATACTAAGTTTGTCATGATCTATCTGCGACGAGTATCTCAAACCATGGAGGCTCGGGCGCCCATCTGTATCTGAAAATCATGCACACATTCATATACTACAAAGGATAATGCAGAAATACACATCAATACGGTCAATATTATAATTCAAATGAACAATCTAGAATGGAATCCATAAACCTCTAACAACATCTAATATTAGTCTACAAAATCTCTAATACATTAAAACCAATATCTTGTCTAGAATTGGGACAAGACCCTCAGTCAGACCATAAACACAAAATGACATAACTTAGTGTAATAACTAGGCCTTTTGGAATAGAGAAGGCTCACCAACTGCAACTTCTGACACATACAAGTCTACTGCTGAATGGGACCTCAGGACTATACCTCAGATTCTGAAATATAGGGGGTCAATGCATATGTACTGGTACACAGAGTATTCCAAAATAAAATACTGGTATATAAAGTAGGAGAGAGTATTTCATGAAAAATATGTCATTCATAACACATTTGAAAATCCATGGGCATAATCAATATGCTTTTTTGTAAATATTTCTGTAAATCTCAACTCAACATCTTTGTCTTACTTCTGATCTAGGTGCTACACCCTACAAGTCTAGGACCCCACGGGATATATGTAGTCCTCTCTTGACTCAGCAGCTAAGCCTCCAACCCAAGTTTGCCGCAAGGGTTGGAGTTTCTGATTCTGATATGCCACAGAGTACTAGGCCAGCGTATAATCCCTATTGGGGACATAATAACCTGTATCGACAAAATACGATTTTAGAAAATGAGTTATTTGAACTCGTGCCTTCTTCGGGTAACCATGCAAAGATTATCTGTTTGGTATCGTCATACCAAAACCTGCAAGTCATATCTTCTAAGTCATAAAATATCATGTACAATTCTTTCTTTCAAAACAATGTTTAGACCACCAAAACATTCAAACGGTACAAGAGGATTCATATTTTAAAATATATGTGAAACCATGCAAAGATTCTCTCTTTTCAATTCTTAAACATGTGGTGGTCACTTACGTTGTAGTAAATCATGCAATTCTTTCAATAGACGTCTTCATCATTTATCAACAAGTAGAACACCGTTTTTTCAGCTTACAATCAATCTCAAATCATTTAGCAATAGCCAAGAAACATTTATATCATTCTTCAAAAGGTAAAAATTATCAATTCGTAACATGTGAAAATCAAAAGGGTTATAACTAGAGAGGGAATACAAATATTCATGTTCTCAATTCACCTTTTAAACTTCGAACGCATACGTACATACATAGATATATATATATACATACATACATACATATATACATACATATATACATATATATATATATGCATGCATATATATACATGCATACATATATATACATACATACATACATATATATACATACATACATACATATATATATATATACGTATATATATATATACATACATATATATACATACATATATATATATACATACATATATATATATACATACATATATATATACATACATATATACATACATATATATACATACATATATATATATACATACATATATATATACATACATATATATATACATACATATATACATACATATATATACATGCATATATATATACACACATACATGCATATATATACATACACACACACACACACACATATATATATATATATACATATATATATATATAAATGATAAAAAAATCAAATTTATAGGGAAAGCCTCAAGACTAAAACATTATCATCAATAGGGTTCAAAAATGCATAATTGTCTATGTAAATTCAAAATCCTTTTTGTAAATACATGATTTCTCAACATTCAAATATTTTTAGAACGATTTCACCATGGCCATGTAGTCTAGGAAAATTCCACATACCTTAGATTACTTAGTTTGAAGAATAGGACTCGAATCTTGACTCGTTTCTTGGAAATCTTGAACTTAAATATGGATTTTTTTATCTTTGAGAGGGAAGTTAGGGTTATTGTTTTTGATGGAATTGAGTAATTATGGGAATATAGTGCCCTAATAACGTTTTAATCAATTGTTTACAAGACTTGGGATTATGAGAAAAGTCCAAACTGCCCCTTCGAAATTTAAAAGTTCAGCAGAATCCCATTTTTGGGAACCATCGTGTCACATCGGGCCCCAACATGTTAGGCATCGCGACACATCAATATCGCGTTGAGTTGCTATTTTTGAAATTCAAACACGTCCCATCCCTCATCCGAAAAATTCAAAACTATCCTGAGACATCCTTTTTTCATCCCCGAATATGAATCAACTCAAAAATCTATGTCTCGGGGTCGGAAAGATTGATTTAGAACTCACTGAACTTTAGGAGGTCAAAATTTGACTGTGTCCTTTTAACACTTAGGATAATTTCAGGTTGTTAGCTCTTTAAGCATGCTACTAAGCGCGACATAGATTCGAGAATGCTATGGGTTATTACATCATCGAATTTCCAAATTGCCAGAGACAATTTTGCATCACGTCCTGTCTTTCACATCCTGGAATTCGCTCCACTGCTTAAATTTTGGTTATATTCACTATGGGTCACAACATATGCATGATGTTATAGATCAAATTCTAGCAAATAGGAAAAAGAGCAATATTTCCATGCAAAACTTCTCTTTGTGGTTAGGTTATTATCATCCTCGTCTTTGTTTTATTGAAAACTGGATTAAGATACTCGTAGCTTGTAATATCAAAGAGGTGAATCTAAGAGAAAGGCCTGGTTATGTATACTACAGCTTTTATGTTGGTGAAACTTTACCTAAACTGGAAAAGGTTAACTTGGTAAACCTGGCAAACCAGGAAAACCTGGGATATGACCATTCTGTACTCCAATTGATTGATATTGCGGCAATTAATGTCGAAGACCTTAGCATCAACAACCACTCCCATGGGAATATAAATGCTGTTAGAGTAACTGATTGCAAAGCCCTCAAGAGTTTGTGCCTCAATTGTGTGGACATCACGGACAATTGGTTAGAGGAACTATTTTACAGCCTACAAAATCTTGAAAAGTTTGATTTAATTTGTTGCAAGACCTTGAAGACTATGAAGATCACCAGTAAAGGGCTCAAACAACTGAGAGTATTTGATTGCTGCGGAATTGGACACTCCTAATTTAATAAAGTTCCATTGCTTTAATGAGAAATTTAAAGTATGCTTGGGTTGAAAGAAGGGAAAAAAGGCAAAAAGTACGAACTTATGTTAATAAACAAAGTTCCCTTGCATGCGCCGTTCAATATTGGTGTTAGCCCATTAAAGGTTGTTCATATATATATTGTTGCCCCAAAATATTTGGAAATGTTGTTTATTGACTGGTAAATGATTTTTGTTTATCGTTGATTATTAGACAAGTTATTGCTATTTATTGAATAAACCAGAAGATATATGGAGTCGATCAACTTCAACAAGAATAGTGTAACACCAAGGAATTCAAGATTCAAAGATTCTTTATACTTGACATTTGCTCCTCTTACTTGCTCTAAGTGAACATTCTTTTGATCTATCCTGATTGGATGAAGCATGACTGTTTCCTCCTTTGCTGTCTAGGTCTGCGGGGTGTTTCACTATTTGACAGGGCGACTTGCATATAGTTTTGAGTAAAAAAGAACTTTCCTACTAACATTGCTAGCTATTGGTAGTCTTCCGCTGGTATTCCCGCGTGTTGGGAGCCTTAGGTTCATCTGGTGCTACTGCTTCCTTTAGTATTGTGCATTTTATTCTTTGGCCATTAGGAAGCACCCGTTTATTGTACTGGCTTAGATGATTCCTCCGTTCAGATAATGTTTTGACTTCGAGCGGCAATAAGCTAACACCAATAGAGTTCTAAACCTTTCTAATACTGCATTCATGATTCTTTATAACGTCAACATTTTACCTTTGTTCCTGTTGTTTATATAGTCCATACTGAATGATTTTCCTCTGTTTGACAGTATATATATGCAGATGCATCAGGTGAAGTTGATAAGCCTTGTTGTGCATCTTTATCTGGGAAATGTTGGAGGCATAAGGTGAAAGTCAATTTGCATAACTTTACATGTATGGAACTATGGAAGTTGAGAAACTACTTTTGCACTAATGCATTCATCTTGGAGATGGTTGGGATTAGTCCTGATAAATCGCTTTTGCCGATTTAATATGGTAAATTGTATTTCTTAGCATGAGTATCATTACTGTTGGACTGTCACAACCCGATTTCTCAAATTGTGATGGCGCCTACCTTATCCCACAAGTAGGCAAGCCAAACCATAGCCCGGAATGATAAGTAATGGGCTATTAGGCAGAGACAAAATAAAAGATCGCGTATGATAATAACAACCTTAATAATAAGTGAAAACTAAGAAGAAAACATATGTATTATATCAAAACGAGAGGAGGAAAAAGGACCAGCTATAAAAATGAATCCCTCCCAAGACCTGATAAGGTCAGTACTAGAGCCACTTCTAACAGGTACCCAGAGTACTAGATAAAAATCTAAAATGTACACAAGTAGTCTCGAGTGAAAAAGACTAACTAGAGTAGATAGAGTAGGATCAGCCTCGAACGACAATAAGCTCACCCCCCTCTAATACTAAACCAGCACTGAAAGGTAAGAACCACGTCAACGCCGACTGCTAGTACCTGGATCTGCATCAGGAAAAAAGATGCAGAAGTGTAGTATGAGTGCCAAAAACAACAGGTACTCAGTAGGCATCATCGGCCGACTGAGCTTAATACAGAAAAGGTGTAACTACAATGCAAGGACATAATCTGAGTTATTAGTAAATAGGGATGGAAAGGTAAACAACTACCAAGCTATGCAACGGCTGTAAAGGAATAAACTTATGCAATACAGAAAAAAATAATGATGCAGTAATAACAAATAAATCAAGCATAACCTAATTGAGCCCCCATAAGCCCACTAGGCACACTGAAGAAGACAATTAACCCAACCGTATCCCCGTAAGCCGGTGGGACACACAAGTGATGAAAGTAAACATAAATAATCAGATGCCGGACTCAAACCGGAACTCAGAGTAACCCCAACTATAATCAAATGCCGGACTCAAACCGGAGCTCATAGTATCATAGTAATCAATTGCCGGACTCGAACCGAAACTCATATAATTATAATAATCAATTGCTGGACTCGAATGGGAACTCATAGTAACCATAACCCACCGATAATATTAAAATCCATATCATAACAATATAAATGTCTAAATAATCATTCATTAATCTTAATTAAAAAGGGATAAATTCAAGGTTTTGCATTTTAGCTTCACGTTCTAAAGTAATAGATGCTATATTATGCTAAAAGATAATTTTTCAATATTTACTAGAATGGGGCCCTAATCCGAATAAATAAGACAGTTTATATAAATCAAATAATATACATCTACAAATATTTATTCAAAGCTAGCATAATAGTTCACAATTTCGGTATATAAGCTCAATCTAAAAGTAGGTAAACCTAGCCTACTTGGACGCCAAAGCTAGAATATTTGTCTGCGAAGCCTCCGAATAATACTAGTAGAACCCGAGCTTGAAATAATTGATTCGGATAATTAATCTTTAACTTGATGCTCAAATGATGCCAAATTATTTTAGCCCATAAACTGATACTACCGAAAATATAAGAATACTAGTACTAGATTTGCCTTTTTGTTTAAAAAAAAGATTTTCTCTCTTTATGGAAAGACACTACCAAGTATGTATATATATAGATGTATAAGAAAAAAGATAGGACTTAATCAAGTGACACATGTATGGCTGTCACCAAGTAAATGTTGCTATCCACATATCAATTTCCATGTGTGGGGGTCAAAAATCACAAGTGATAATTTTTTACACTGTGTATATATATTTGGGTATTATCTAAATTCGTGGTAAAGTAATTATAATATTTTGAATATACCATATTTAATAAAAAATTATTTCTAACAAAACCTATATTATATAATAATAATGTTTTAATATTTTAAATTTACTATTTCCGCATAAAATATTAATAAATCACAAAAAAAATCTATTATAAAATAATATAAATATATCATCACTTAAAGAATTTTATCAATATCGAAAATATTCTAGAAAGGTACTAATTTATATTTCTACCAAATACCAAATTAAATTAAATAATTCATGATACATTTAAATAGTAATAAAATTATATGAAAATAAAGAGAAATGACGGTAAGGGTCATTACATGGACCTTTGACTAGTAAATTGCTAACTGACTGCATTGCTGAAACATTTAAAATCTACCCCAGTTGAACTAAAATTGCAGTTTTCAAGACAACGCAATTCAAATAGGAAAATTAAAAGAGCTTTTGCAAAAGAAACTTGTTTGTCTATTGAGTTCGAAATAATTTTGTAATAAATATCCTTGTATCTGGAGAGACCTATCTGCTAAATTACATAAGCTTTTAGTGGAATATGATGCTTTTGGTAGAAGGGAGTCTTGGAGCACGATAAAGTTAGCCTGGATGAGACCAATAGGTCACTGGATATTTTTGACACATCCACTTCTAGTTGCAAAGTTTCCACAGAAGTGAGGATCAACTCTTGTATATTCTAACTATGTTTGCGACAACAATTATGCGGCCCAAATAGAAATGGATCATTACTCAGAAATTTGTACATAATGAGATTACTCACCTTAGGGAATAATTCTCATTCTGTGGTGATAACGGTAATCTGGTCTTGCTAAGTAAACCAGTCTTTTGGATTTCTTTTTTCGACTCTTTTCTCCAAAACCAGAACCAAGACAACACATTTCTTTAGAGGAACCTAACAATTATAGCTTTGTGCCAACAGATTTACGTTTCTCAGTTGTTTTAAGGACTAGAACAATGAAAAATTATTGTGAGGCGTGGATTTAACCATTCATTAGTAAGGCATACTTCGTGTGAAGAGAAAACAAGTATTTTTCTTTGGAGCTTGAACGATCTAGATAATTATAGCAGTAAATACAACTGCACGTCACTCTTCAAAATCAAAATTTAACCTAGCAGAAAGAAAGTTTGATTACTAAACACTAATCTTGACGTGCTGCCATCCATATTGAGAATACAATTAAGTAAATAAAATTGCACTCTCACTAACTGTCTAAGCTTTTTGAGATAAGATGGTCACATATTTCAACGTTGAATGAATGTCACACTTCATTCCTTCAACTAGTGTTTAACAAAATACTAAAAGCACGCAATCACGCATCAAATTCACCTGGCATACTGAAAACTGCTGCAAACTACGCAAAACACACAGAGTAATCCTGGAGGCATAACCTGAAGAGTCGGCAATACGGGAATAGGGAACCTTTTCGTCCCATGTTTGAATTTTACACTAGCTTTAATGGACTAATGAGTGTATGTGTGGGTTGAAGGAAGAAAAAAGGGGGAAAGGTGTAACACCTCGTAGCATTCTCAAAATGATACCGCGCTTAGTAGCATGCTTAAAGAGCTAACAACCTGAAATTTTCCTAAGTGTTAAAAGGACTTAGTCATATTTTGAACTCCTAAAGTTTAATGAGTTCTAAATCGATCTTTCCGACCCTAAGATATAGATTTTTGAGTTGATTCATATTCGGGGATGAAAAGGGATGTCTCAGGGGAGTTTTGGATTTTTCGGACGAGGGATGGGACGTGTTTGGATTTTAGAAATAGCAACTCAACGCGATATTGATGCGTCGATGCCTAACGCGTTGGGGCCCGACGCGATGCGATGGTTCCCAAAACAAGATTCTGCTGAACTTTTAAATTTCGAAGGGGCAGTTTGGACTTTTTCCATAATCCCAAGTCGTATAAACAATTGATAAAACATTATTAGGGAACTATATTCCCATAATTACTCAATTCCATTAAGAACAATAACCCTAACTCCCCTCCCAAAGATCAAGAATCCATCTTTAAGTTCAAGATTTTCAAGAAACGAGTCAAGATTCGAGTCCTATTCTTCAAACTAAATAATCTAAGGTACTTGGGGTTTTCCTAAACAACATGGATATGGTGAAATCAATTTTTTTAAAAAATGTTTGAATGTGGAGAAATCATGTATCTACAAAAGGGTTTTGAATTTACATAGATCATTATGCATTGTGAATCCTATTGATGATGATGTTTTGGTCTTGAGGCCTTCCCCTTGAAATTGATTGTTACTCGTATATATATATGTATGTATTTGATTTTTGAAATTTGAATTGAGAGCATGAAGATTTATACTCCCTCTCTTGTTACGAAGCATCTTGATTTCATATGTTATGAATTGTTCAATCGCATATTGAGAAGCATAATACAAATGTCTTTGTTATTGTTTAAGACTTGATTTTGGTATGAACCGAAGAGAGGGTGTTTTTTGCTAATATAAATGAAAAGAGATAATTTAAAGAGTTGCATGATTTACTACAAAGTAATTGACCACCATTTGTTGAAATGTTGAAAAGAGAGGATTTTTGCATAGTTTGACATATGTTTTGGAAATATGAGTTCCCTTGTACTGTTTGAATGTTTTGGTGGTCTAAACATTGTTTTGAATGAAAGAGTTATAGCATGATATTTTATCACTTAGATATACGACTTGCAAGTCTTGGTATGATGATACCAAAACAGATAATGCCATAAGAGATTCATAACAAAACATAAGTTAGATTTCATTCAGATTTCCAAAATTTGATTAGAAAGATGCATGTCTAGAAAAGGTTAAAAATGGGTTTAAGAGATGTTAGGTGGTTATCCGAAGAAGGCACGAGTTCAGATAACTCTTTGTCCAAAATTGTGCTTTGCCGATATGGGTTATTATGTCCGCAAGAGAAATTATATGATAGCCTAGTGCTTTGTGGCATATCAGAATCAGAAACTCCAACCCTTGCAGCAAACTTGGGTTGGGGGCTTGGCCGCCGAGTCAAGGGCGAACACCATATAGCCTGTGGGGTCATAGACTTGTAGGGTGTACCACCTAACTCAGAAGCAAGACAAAGATGTTGAGTTGAGATTTACGAAAACATTTTTAAAAACCTGTTGATTATGCCTATGGATTTCAAATATGTTATGAATGACATATTTTTCATGAAATTTTCTCTCCTACTTTATATACCAGTGCATATGTATTGACCCCCTATATTTCAGGATCTGAGGCACTGTCTTGGGGTCTCGTTCAACAACAGACTTGTGTGTGTTAGATGTTACAGTTGGTAATCCTTCTCTATTCCTGAAGGCCTAGTTATCATAATTTGTTATCTCATTTTGTGTTTATGGTCTGACTGGGGGTCTTGTCTCAGTTCTAGACAAGATGTTGGTTTCAATGTATTAGAGATTTTGCAGACTGATGTTAGATATTGTTAGAGTTTTATGGATTCCATTCTAGATTGTTTATTTGAATTATAATATTAACCATGATCCCGTATTGATGTGTATTCCCATATTATCCTCTACGATATATGAATTTGTGCATGATTTCCAGATAGTGATGGGTGCTCGGGCCTTCATGGTTTGGGATGCTCATCATGGCCAGGGTATCAGCTCGGGTTATGAAAAAACTTGGTATCAAAGCACAATTCATGGTCCCAAGGTGTCTGCAAAATTGCGTTGGGTAAAGTCCTATTTATGGGTGTGTAATGTGCCACACTTATAAGCAGAAGGCTATAAGACATTTAGGAATGTCTTTCTTTCTTTCATGATGAGTCTATGCTGTAGAGTCTGAATGTCCTCTAATAAATGATTTTGTGTATTTTAGAAAGTTACCATGCCTCCCCATAGAACCAATGAACAAAATGCTCAGGCTGAGGATGTTCGTCCCACTCATGGGATGCGGACCCATAACAGAGCTCGTACCCCAGTGTTTGTTCCTACTCTAGGAGTTACTCCAGTTCTGACTATTCCACCTCGGGATCCACGGAGCGGTGTTAACCATCCCTAGCTTCCTCAAAGGAAAGTTTCGAATGTTGAGTTCCGACAATTCATTCATATAATAGGTCAGCCGGTGGCCTTCCAAGCCCGTCGTTCTGAAGATAAGGGTTCAGTGTCTAGTTCATCTAAGGTTATATGAGTTGGTCAATTCATGAGGCTAAACCCACCTATGTTTACTAGCACGAAGGTTGAAGAGGACCCTCAAGGGTTCATTGATGAATCGGAGAAAATTTTCAGAGTTATGCATGCGAATGAGGTTGAAGGGGTTGAGTTGGCAGCCTATCAACTAAAGGATGTGGGCAATCAGTGGTTTAATGAATGGGAGGATTCAAAAGGTAGTAATGCTGAGCCTTCTGTGTAGGGTGAGTTTGTGGAAGCTTTCTTGGACCGTTTCTTTCCCCAGGAATTGAGGGAGTCAAAGGCTGAAAAGTTTATGAAGGAAAAATAAGTGTTAAGGAGTATACCTTGAAGTTCACCCAGCTATCCATTTATACTCCAGAATTGGCAGGTAATATGAAAGCCCAAATGAGGAAGTTTGCATTCGGTATCTTGGATGATCTGGTGCTGGAATGCAAGAGAGCAATGCTGAATAGAGATATGGATTTCTCTAGGTTGTCCATTCATATGCAATAGGTTGAGGAGTAGAAGAAAAGGCCGGCAGAGGCCAGAGAGAAAGACATACAGCCAAAGAGGGCTAGATCTACAGACTAGAATAATAGTCAGCACCAAGGTGGCAATAATTGGAGTAATAAATGGACTAAGAAGAAATTTTGAAGTAATGCTTAGTCTTCAATAAGTGCACCTACGCCCAGGCCTTTGGGTGAGCATCGGTTCCAGTCAGGAGATAGGCCTAGAGCTCAGGGTACTCAGTCTCAGGGGAGTGTGACTCATTCTTTTAGGTCACACCCTCGCTGTGGAAATTGTGGGAAGGATCACCCAGGAAAGTGTTAGTTTGGCAGGTTGGTGTGCTATACTTGTGGTCAGTCAAGCCATTTTCAGAGAAATTGTCCATCCGTAAGAGGAAAGATTGGTAGTGCTAGGTCTTAGATGAATCCCATAGCTTCACCACCACAAAAGGGTACTATTTTAGCTACCGAGGGTAGTCGCAACCGGTTATATACTTTATCTAACCGTAGGATGCAGAGGGTTCGCCAGACATTGTTACTAGTATGTTACAAATTTTATCCCATGATGTGTATGTGTTACTTGATCCCAGGTCTACCTTGTCCTATGTGACCCCGTATGTGTGAGTTGGCCTTGGCTTTGAGCCTAAAAATATTATAGAACCTTTCTTTATTTCTACTCCTATCGATAACTCTATTGTGGCTAGAAGGGTGTTTAGAAACTGTGTTGTGTCTATCTGTCATCGTTATATTATGACAGATCTTGTAGAGCTTGATATTGTTGACTTTGATGCTATTTTAGGGATAGATTATCTCTATTTGTGTTATGCCCCATTAAACTGTAGAACCCGAAGAGTTATTTTTCCTTTCCAAATGAGCCAGTGATAAAGTGGAAGGGTATTCTTTAGTACCTAGGGGAAAATTTATATATTATCTCAGAGCCGGTAAACTTATATCCAAGGGTTGTTTGTATCATCTTATTCAGGACAAACATTCCAATACTGAAAGTCCTTCCCTCCAGTCTGTCCCTGTAGTTAATGAATTCCCAAAAGTTTTTCTCGATGATCTCCCCGGGAATACCACCTGATAGGGAAATAGATTTTGGCATTAATTTGTTGCCGGATACCAGACCTATTTCTATTCCACCATATAGAATGGCTCCTGCAGAATTGAAAGAGTTGAAAGAACAACTGAAAGATCTTCTTGATAAAGGCCCCGTTCATCCTAGTGTTTCTCCCTGAGGTGCACCTGTACTTTTCATGCGTAAGAAAGATGGATCCCTCCGTATGTGTATAGATTACCGTTAGTTAAATAGAGTCACATTCAAGAATAAATACCCTCTTCCCAGAATCGATTATTTATTTGATCTACTCCAAGGTGCCAAATATTTTTCTAAGATAGACCTCCATTTGGGGTATCATTGGTTGAAAGTTAGAGAGGCTGACATTCCCAAAACAACTTTCCTAACCCGATATGACCGCTACAAATTCCTAATCATGTCATTCGTACTGACCAATGCCCCCGAAGCTTTTATGGACTTAATAAATAGGGTGTTCCTTCAGTTTCTAGATCTATTCATGATAGTTTTCATCGATAATATTCTGGTTTACTCTAAGAGTGAGGAGGAGCATGCCAAACACCTTCGAATCATCCTTCAGACCCTCAAAGATCACGAATTATATGCAAAGTTTTCTAAATGTGAATTCTTTGTTAGTGCTATTGCTTTTCTGGGGCACATTATTTCTGGTGAGGGGATTAAGGTTGACCCCCAAAAGATTGAGGCAGTAAGAAAATGGCCCAGACCCACGACTCCAACCAATATCTGAAGCTTCTTGGGTTGGGCAGGGTATTATAGAAGGTTTGTAGAGAGTTTTTCCTCCATAGTTGCTCCCCTTACTAAATTGACTCAGAAAAGGCAAAATTTTTATGGTCTGACTCATGTGAAAGTAGTTTTGAGAAATTGAAAGATAAGTTAACTACCGTGTAAGTTTTGACTCTTTCTGAGGGTGCAGAGGGTTTTGTTATGTATTGTGATGCATCCTGGGTAAGACTTGGGTGTGTACTTATGCAGCATGGTAAAGTAGTGGCTTATGCACCTAGACAGTTAAAGGTGCACGAAAAAAATTATCCCACCCATGACTTAGAGTTAGCAGATGTGGTGTTTGCATTTAAGATTTGGTGGCATCAACTTTATGAGGGTGGATGTAGATATATTTACTAATCACAAAAGTTTGCAGTATGTTTTCTCGCAGAAAGAACTTAATCTCAGACAGAGACGATGGTTAGAATTATTAAAGGATTATAGCTTGCATTATCATCTGAGCAAGGAAAATGTAGTGGCCAATGTCCTTAGCATGTTGTCAATGGGCAGTCTTTCTCATGTTGAGGAAGGAAAGAGGGAGATGGTGAAATATATTCACCGGTTTGCAAATTTGGGAGTTCAACTCCTGGATTCCCAAGAGGGAGGAATGGTTGTTCATGAGATAGCTAAATCTTCCCTATGTGCTGAAGTTAAGGAGAAATAGGCTGAGGATCTCATCTTGGCACAGATTAAGAAGGATGTTAGTTAACAGAAGGTGATGGCGTTTGAAATCGAAGGTGATGGGATTTTGAGGTACTAAGGTAGACTATGTATGCTGAATGTGGATGGATTGCGAGAGAGGGTTCTTGATGATGCTTACACTTCGAGGTATGTTGTTTACCCTAGCTCTACAAAAATATATCATGACCTTAAAACTATTTATTGGTGGACTAATGTGAAGAGAGATATTGCTAACTTTGTTTCCAAGTATTTAAATTATCAACAAGTCAAGGTAGAGCATTTGAGACCAGGTGGCACTTCCCAAGAGATAGCTTTGCCTATGTGAAAGTGGAAGATGAAAAATATGAACTTCATTACGGGACTTCCAAAGTCCTGAAACCAGTATGATTCCATCTGGGTGATCGTAGACAGGATGACCAAGTCTACTCACTTTCTTCCGATGCGGACCAGCTATTCAGGGAATGATTATGCTAAGTTGTATATTCAAGAAATATCCGATTACATGGGGATCCTGTGTCCATTATATCTGATTGAAGTACTTAGTTTTTCTCATAGTCTTAAAGATCTTTTCAGAGGAGTTTAGGTACCCAAGTAAACCTTAGTGCTGCTTTTCACCCTCAGACTGATGGGCAAGCTGAACGTACCATTCAGACCCTTAAGGATATGTTAAGGGCCTGTGTGATTGACTTCAAAGGTAGTTAGGTGGATCATTTGTTGTTGATAGAATTTTCCTATAATAATAGCTACCATTCCAATATCCAGATGAACCCTTTTGAAGCACTTTATAGGAGGAGAGCTAGGTCACCAATCGAATGGTATAAAGTGGGTGAAACCCGATTGTTTGGTCCTGACTCTATTCATCAGGCGATGGAAAAGGTGAAGATCATTAGGGAGCGACTTAAGACCACTCAAAGTCGTCAGAAGTCTTATGCCTATATTAGAATGAAAGATTTAGAATTTAAAGTTGATGATTGGGTATTCTTAAAGGTCTCCCCAATAAAATGAGTCATGCAGTTCGGGAAGAGAGAAAGGCTTAGTCCTCGTTATAGAGGACCTTATCAGATTATGAGAAGGATAAGTGGAGTTGCCTATGAGTTAGACTTGCCTACGAGTCTGGCTTCCGTGCATCAAGTATTCCATGTGTCCATGCTAAAGAAGTGTATTGGAGATCACTCTCTTGTGTTGACTGTAGAAGAGATAAATGTGAAAGACTCCTTTTCATATGAAGAAGAATCCATTGCCATATTGGACCACCAAGTTCAGAAGCTAAGGAGTAAGGAAATAGTTTTGGTTAAGGTTTGTGTAAGAATAAAAAAGCTGAGGAAGCTACTTGGGAGTCAGATGATGACATGTGAGCTAGATACCTAAACCACTTTGAGACCGTAGATGATGACATAGAAGGTAAAAATCATATACCACGCTCTTTATCTTTTCCTTAGTGTGCTTGAAATAGTGCTTGTTTATGTTTCGAGCCATCATTCAGGGACGAATGATCCCAAGAGGGGATAACATAACACCCCATAGAATTCTTGAATTAATACCATGCTTAGTAGCATGCTTAAAGAGCTAACAACCTGAAATTTTCCTAAGTGTTAAAAGGACTTAGTCATATTTTGAACTCCTAAAGTTCAATGGGTTCTAAACTTTTTAGTTGATTCATATTCGGGGATGAAAAAGGGATGTCTCAGGGGAGTTTTGGATTTTTCGAACGAGGGATGGGACGTGTTTGGATTTAAAAAATAGCAACTCAACGAGATATTGACGCGTCGATGCCTAACGCGTTGGGGCCTGACGCGATGCGATGGTTCCCAAAATGAGATTCTGCTAAACTTTTAAATTTTGAGGGGGCAGTTTGAACTTTTTTCATAACCCCAAGTTGTGTAAACAATTGATTAAAACATTATTAGGGCACTATATTCCCATAATTACTCAATTTCATCAAGAACAATAACGCTAACTCCCCTCCCAAAGATCAAGAATCCATCTTTAAGTTCAAGATTTCCAAGAAACGAGTCAAGATTCGAGTCCTATTATTCAAACTAAGTAATCTAAGACACATGAGATTTTTCTAAATAATATGAATATGGTGAAATCATTTTTTTAAAAAAATATTTGAATGTGGAGAAATCATGTATCTACAAAAAGGTTTTGAATTTACATAGACAATTATGCATTGTGAATCCTATTGATGATGATGTTTTGGTCTTGAGGTCTTCCCCTTGAAATTGATTGTTACTTGTATTTATATGTATGTATTTGATATTTGAAAGTTGAATTGAGAGCGTAAAGATTTATACTCCCTCTCTTGTTATGAAGCATCTTGATTTCATATGTTATGAATTATTCAATTGCATATTGAGAAACATGATACAAATATCGTTGTTATTGTTTAAGACTTGATTTTTGTTATGAACCGAAGAGAGGGTGTTTCTTGCTAATATAAATGAAAAGAGATGATTTAAAGAGTTTCATGATTTATTACAAAGTAATTGACCGCCATTTGTTGAAATATTGAAAAGAGAGGATTTTTGCATAATTTGACATATGTTTTGAAAATATGAGTTTTCTTGTACTGTTTGAATATTTTGGTGGTCTCAACATTGTTTTGAATGAAAAAGTTGTAAAATGATGTTTTATGGCTTAGAGATATGACTTTCAAGTATTGGTATGACTATACCAAAATAGATAATGCCATAACGGACTTAAAATAGAACATAAGTCAGATTTTTAGAATTTGATTTCAGAAAGATGCATGTCTAGAAAAGTTTAAAAATAGTCTTAAGAGATGTTAGGTGGTTACCCGAAGAAGGTACGATTTCAGATAGCTCATTGCCCAAAATCGTGTTTTGCCGATACAGGTTATTATGTCCTCAAGAGGGATTATACGCTGTCCTAGTGCTCTTTGGCGTATCAAAATCAGAAACTCCAACCCTTGTGGAAAACTTGGGTTGAGAGCTTGGACGCCGAGTCAAGGGAGGACTCCATATAGCCCATGGGGTCATAGACTTGTAGAGTGTACCACCTAGCTCAGAAGTAAGACAAAGATGTTGAGTTGAGATTTACGAAAATATTTTTAAAAGCCTATTGATTATTCCCATGGATTTCAAATGTTTTATGAATGACATATTTTCCATGAAATGCTCTCTCCTACTTTATAAATCATTACATATGTATTGACCCTATTTTAGGATCCGAGGCACAGTCTCGAGGTCCCGTTCAGCAGTAGACTTGTGTGTGTCAGAAGTTGCAGTTGGTGAGTCTTCTCTATTCTGGAAGGCCTAGTTATTATATTTTGTTATCTCATTTTGTATTTATTGTCTGACTGGAGGCCTTGTCCCAGTTCTAGACAAGGTGTTGGTTTTATTGTATTAGAGATTTCACAGACTGATGTTAGATGTTGTTAGAGGTTTATGGATTCCTCTCCAGATTGTTCATTTGAATTATAATATAGACCATGATTCCATATTGATTTGTATTCCTGCATTGTCCTTTACACTATATGAATATGTGCATGATTTCCAGACAGTGAAGGGCAGTCGGGCCTTCATGGTTCGGGATGCTCGTCGTGACCAGGATCTTGGCTTTGGTCGTGTCAAAAGGTAAAAACTTTATGTGATAAGCCAGAGGTACCTTGCATCCTCCAAATTGTTTTATCATCATTGAACCTAGTATATCTTTTAAATTATGGTTTCATATCTACTATTTATTGCTATTTTAATAGATTTTTAATCATAGAAATTTATGCGTCACTCCAGAAGTACCGGTTTATGTACCAAAAGGCTACATGCGTTTCTGCATCATTTTAAAATTAACCACGGAAAAACTCATGAATCCTCTTAATTGAAGAGGATAACAAGAAGATTGTATGATATGGATATATAATACCTCAGATTGAATATCTGCACTTGAAATGATGTGTCAGTGTCGTTAAGGTAAAGTGAGAAAGACCAATTATATAATTTCAGCCACTTGATTCAAACTGGTGCATTGTAATTAAGCTCACCAGTGTCTATCTCTTAGTGAACAGACATATGTAGATCATTGTGTTTAAGTGGATTATAAAAATTCTGCCTAATTAGACAAGATGAGTGAGATGTTGAAACTTGGAAGTCATATTTTCGGTGATTTGTCCAAATAGATTTGATAAAAGAATTCGAAAAGCTAAATTTATGCATCATTATAGATGTAGCCTAAATGGCAACAGTATCCAAAACTTTTCTACAAAAATGTTGTGCGATCCACAACCTTCACGAGCATTGTTGTATTTTCAGACTCTGATGAGTTGGAGAAAAATTTATCACCCTAATTTAGGTAGGAGAGTTCATTCCATGCACAGTTCTACATGTTGGACTTGGACAATGTATTCATTCGAACATCATCTTTAACAACAAGAAAAAACATTATGTGCACCAAAATTGGCCCTGCCAATTTGGAAATTCCGCCTATTGCTTCCATATTACTTCTCCCCTCCATCATCAATACTGAAAGAGTCGTCAATATTTATCCTAGTTCTAGTAATAGACCATTAAATATCGTTGATCACTGAATTTAACTCAAACTCCCCATTCTATTGGAATATTATTGTATCCATTCAATGAGTCGGGTTGATTCACCCGTTTCATCTCGCTATTTATTCATCTGTTGCAGTACGTAGATTGAGTTAGCCTTGGTTTCAGCCACTTCAACATGTTGATTTCGACCCAAATTTAGAAAATTCTTATATATTATTTTATTTCTTTGTACACCTAGATAAATTTTTAGTATATATCTATAATATTTTATATCTTAATTAGGAGTGTATCCTAATTTAGTAGTGTATCACTTTATTATTTTGTACCTTATTTAGACTTGTACTTATACCTTATTTGGATGATTAATTATTTGTATAAATAAGATATTGTACCCTCTATTTTTATTTTCAGCAATCACCTTCAAAGTTCTTTCAATTTTTAACATGATATAAGAGTAAGGTTTCGATCCTTGAATAATTTTGTGTCATTTTTCATATTTTCTTCAATATGAAAAATAATTTTTGACTTTCTGATTCACTATGTTTGGAACATGTCTATTGACATGTTCCATTCATGACAACTGCATTCGTCGCCTTTCTCTCATTATTATCATCATTATTTTCTTGATAGCATTCAAGATGGAATAAATCTACTACCAATTTATTCATCTTAGTAGTATTATAATGTATGGAACAAGTCTACTGACTTGGTTCTTTCATGGCGAATGCACTCGCCAACTCCATCTATTATCAAAATTATCAATCGTTTCAATCTTTTGTCCTTTTAATTTTTTTTAATCTGGGGTTTCATTTATTGTGGTTGTGTTTTTTCCTTTGACAATTTCATCTTTTATTGTTTTTTGGGTATCTCTTTGGTTGGATTGTGTTTGAATCAATATGTTTTGACATCTGAAGTTTTGTTAAGGATCCTGGTAAAAATCCGTGATCTTGTTTACTTTCACTCATCAATTTCATCTTTTTAAGGGTACTGGTAAAAATCTCTGATCCCATTCATCTTCACTTACCAATCATCCCAAAACAACACAATCCCTCTTTCTTTTTTATTATTTCTCAAAATATTCAAATTATTTTTGAATTGTTGGTGGTTTTGTTTTTTAAAATGATAAAATTCATCAATCACTATCACCACCATCATCAAAATCATCAACCACAAATCATTTTTCTAATTTTATAAAGGTCCTCATTCCAATTTTATATACCCGTTTTGATATTTTTATTTTTTTTAAGATCTTTATCATCAAGAATCACTCCTCCGAACATCATTTTTCAACTTTTTTTATATATGAAATCACATCAGTAAACATAACTGATGATATCATTGGACCAATTGCCTCACTCATATCATATTCATGGGTGATATTAAATTCAATTTTATTTTTTTGATTATATTCATCACAAAGTTCAATTTTCTTCTCACCGTCCTTTTCATCACAGTATATTATGTAAGTTGTGGGTTCTTTCATACCCTCCAACTTGAGGCGATATTGAAATATTATTGTATCTGTTCAATGGATCGGGTTGATTCACTTGTTTCATCTGAGTGTACATTCATTTGTTGCAGTACATAAATTGGGCCAGCTTTGGTTTCAGCCTCTTCAACATGTTGATTTCGGCACAAATTTAGAT
>NC_061116.1:199186089-199323030 GCF_002878395.1 Capsicum annuum | reverse complement strand
ACACCTAGGTAAATCTTTAATATATATCTCTAATATCTTAGACCTTATTTAGGAGTGTATCCAACTTATTTAGGAGTGAATCACTTTATTGTACCTTATCTAGACTTATACCTTATTTATTAATTACTTGTTTAAATAAGACATTGCCATCTGTTTTATTTCAATTGAATACATTCAATATAATCAATTCAAGTTCAATATTCAAGTATTCGATTCAATTCAAATTATTCAATTCAGAATATTCAGTTTTCATTCAATTCATTCATTCGATTATTCAATCATTCACATTATTCAAGTCATTCAAATTAATTCAATTCATCCAAATTTTCATTCAATTCATTTAATTATTCATTCAAGAAAGGGGAAAAAAAATTTCCTCATTCAATTCTCTTTTAATTTTCCGCAATCTTTTTTCAAAACATCTTTCAAATTTTAACACATCCTATATGAACTCTTTCCTTTATATTATAATATAAAATATAAACAAAATAAATTCCTTTATATTATAATATAAAATATAAACAAAATTTTATTTTTATTATATTTAGGGGTTCTGATATTTGAATTTAAATTTTAATTCTTTCTTTATTTGTATAAATGATAAATCGAAATAAATGAAATAATATAACAATTTTTGTGTACAGGTTTAGGATAAAGAATGACAGACTTACAAAATATTTTCACACCCTTAGTCCTTAGATTTAGGGTTTTCAAACTCCAGAGAATAAATTTGGGGGCAATGAAATGGAATAGTGATGATCGAATTTCGAAATTGCCAGAGCCAATTTTGCATCACATCCTGTCTTTCCTACATGCTAAAGATGCAGCACGAATGAGTACATTGTCCAAGGTTTTGGATAGTGCTTGGAATTCACTCCCCTACTTAGATTTTGGTGATATTTTCTGGTGGTCAAAAGATCTGAATGTTGTAATGGATCAAACTCTAGCGAGTAGGAAAAAGCACAAGATCTCCATGCAGAGGTTCTCTCTATGGTTACTCTATTATGCTTGTCTTTCTTATGACGACAGATGGATTAAGATACTCATAGCTTGTAATATCAAAGAGTTGAATCTAAGAGTAGAAACACATTATTATCGAGGCAACTTCCTATACGGCAGCTTGCCCGTGGCAATCTTTGCTGCCAAGTCTAAATGTGCTGAGTTTGCATGGATTTAATATTGAATTGCCCGCTGATGATGGTACGATAAATTTATCATCTTTGCGAGAATTGCACCTCTCTTTTGTGTTTTTGGGTGAGCAATTTATTCAGGCTATGTGCACAAGCTGCTGCAATTTAGAGCATCTGTCTTTGCAGTATTTCAACGGACTCACCAGCTTTCAAGTTGGTGATACTTTACCTAAGCTGAAAAAGATTGACTTGGTAAACTTGGAACCTCCTGATTCATTCCTCCAATTGGTTGATATTGCAGCAATTAATCTCGAAAAGCTTAGCATCAGCAACAAATTTTATGGGAATATAAATGTTGTAAGAATAACTGCTTGCAAAGCCCTCAAGAATTTGTACCTCATTGTGTGGATATCACTGACAATTTGTTAGAGGAACTATTTTACAGCCTAAAAAATCTTGAAAAGTTTGATTTAATTTGTTGCAAGGCCTTGAAGACTATGAAGATCACGAGTGAAAGGCTCAAACAACCAAGAGTAGTTGATTGTCACAATTTGATTGTTGTTGAATTGGACACTCCTAATTTAATAAAGTTCCACTGCTTTAATGAGAAGTTTAAAGTTTTCTTGGGTTGAAGGAAGAGAAAAAGGGCAAAAGGTACGGACTTATTTTAATAAACAAAGTTCCCTTGCATGCCGTTCAATATTGGTATTAGCCCATTAAGAGTTGTTCATGTAAATATTGTTGCCCCAAAATATTTGGAAACGTTGTTTATTGTCTGCTTAATGATATTTGCTTATCGTTGATTAATAGACAAATTATTGCTATTGAATAAACCAGAAGATATATGGAGTTGATCAACTTCAACTAGAATAGAGTTCTTTGACTGTGCATTTTATTCTTTGACCATTAGAAAGCACCCGTTTATTGTACTCGCTTAGATGATTCCTCCGTTCAGAGAATGTTTGATTTCGAGCAGCAATAGGCTAACACCAATAGAGTACTAAACCTTTCTAATACTGCATTCATGATTCTTTATAACGCTAACATTTTACCTTTGTTCCTGTTGTTTATATAGTCCATACTGAATGATTTTCCTCTGTTTGACAGTTTATATATGCAGATGGTTAGGTGGTTAGTCCTTTGGAGTCTCTATTCAAGAGTTCCCTTGAATATAGTGGATCTTAGAAATCCTATAGGCAGGTCGTAATTTTTCTTCCTTGAGCTAGGAGTTTCAACGTAAAAATTTTGTGTTTGCTTTTTCTATCTTATATTTTTTATATTCTTAAAAAATATTACTACTCGAATGCAAGTCACGAATAATAACAAATTAAAATATCACAATTTCTTATCGTATTTGTATTCACATCATCTTTATATTGTTTTATACATTGATATAATTAACATTTGTATTTGCATTTTAGAGTTCACACTTGTTTTTGTATATATATATATATATATCATAGTTCACATTTATATTTGTATTTTATAGTTCACACTTTTATTTGTATGTTATAGTTCACATTTGTATTTGTATTTTATATATAGTTACACTTGTATTTGTATGTTATAGTTCACATTTATATTTGTATTTTATAGTTCACACTTGTATTTGTGTTTGCTAGTTCGCACCATCATTTATATTTTATACAATTCACACTTGTATTTTAAAGAATTATTTTCTATTTGTATTTTATAATTGACCAGACATTGTATTTACATTTCGTGATTTCATTTTATTTGTATTTGTGTATTATTTTTGTCGATGCACTTGTATTTTTAAAGAACTATTTTGTATTTATATTTGTAAGTTGACCTTATATTGTATTTTTATTCGTAATTTAATTTTTTTTTTGTTTGTATTTGAATTTGTAATTGACAAGATCATTTGTATTTTTAAATAATTGTAAAAAAAAATTTATTTTTATTTCTACGAACACTTGTATTTATAAAATAATAAATTATACAAATACAGATGTTACATTTACATCAAATGATACTTGTTTATACAACTTGAACCATACGCATACAAAATGATACTTGCTTATATGCAAATACAAATGATGAATTTGAAATACAAATACTAATGATATATTTGCATTGAATGATATATTGCATACTTATATATTTAAGCCCAAGACAAATACAATTGATCCATATATTTTTTTGTATCCAGATACAAATGATAGATTGTACATATTCACAGTTAAAATATTCAACTACAAATAATAAATTTATCTAAAATATATAGTATGATCAAGCAAATATAAAATATATAAAATATAAAATACAACAACAACAACAACAAGAAAAAATACAAAAAAAGAAAACAAAAGAGAAAAAATGAAAAGGAAAAAAATGGTAACAAAAAAGGTTCAAATATGCCCCTGAACTTTAATAAATGGTACAAATATACCCTCCATCATACTTTGGGTACAAATATATCCTTACCGCTAATGAAAAGGTACAAATATACCCTCAAACTTTAATAAATGGTACAAATATACCCTCCATCATACTTTGGGTACAAATATACCCTTGTCGTTAATGAAAAGGTACATATATACCATTCTCATTAACGGTGGGACACATGTCAGCATCATATTATTTGACCTTTTTAAAATTTTATCTATGAATAATTTAATCCATCTTAAATTATAACTCATACCCGATCCAAATAACCCAACTCGACCCGACCTGTGATACAATGAGGACCTTAGTTGGGCTGAGGAATGTGCAAACTTTGCAAGTTTTTTCTTATGTTTTTGTTCTTAAAATGTTGTCTTCTTGTTCACTCTTTGAAGTTGATGAACAATGGTGTAACAATAGATTTAAAGCAGGTAACAACAACCATGAATTAGAAATAATTTTTGATTCATCGACCCTCATGAATAAGAAAAAATAAACAACAGTCATTCATGAGGAACATTAAATAACATCAGAATATTAATCTAACATCAGAACATTAACCAACATCACAATATTAAACAAATCTCTATTCGATTCTAGATGGTAGATGGTTGAAATATGAATTGAATCAATGCGTTTGTTAGGGTTTATGGGTTAGTGAGAGAGTATGAGTGTGAGAGAGTGGAAGAAAGAAACATGCGTGAATAGAGATGCGTGATATGTCTCTTGAAGCTTCTCTATTACACGGGCGAGGTTGGTTTATTTGGATCTGGTATGATTTATAATTTAGGATAGATTAAATTATTCACAGATAAAATAAATTAAAATGGAACAATCAATACGATGCTGACACGTGTCTCGTCGTTAATGAGAAAGGTATATTTGTACCTTTTCATTAACGATAAGGGTATATTTGTATCCAAAGTATGATGAATGATATATTTGTACCTTTTCATTAACGACAAGGGTATATTTGTAGCCAAAATATGACGGATGATATATTTGTATCATTTATTAAAGTTTGGGGTATATATGTATACCTTTTCCCAAATGGTAAAGAAAACAATAGAACAGGATAAAGTGCAAAAACTAAAAAGAAAAAGAAAGAATGAAGAAAAAATTAAAAGAAAAAAGATTAATAAAAAATAGAGAAATAGAGAAAATAAATGAGAGAGACTATGAATTCTACTTAAGGATAATTAATAGGCAAAAGAAGACTATGAATTATAATTAATTAAAATTTAAGCTAAATAGAATAATTAAGACACTATAATTGCTAAACCATTTGGTTATCCCTTCTAAAAATACTGCCTAATTAGTGAGATGTTGAAACTTGAAGTCATATTTTCAACAATTTGTCAAAATGGATTTGATAAAAGGCAACCAAAAATTGGAAAAGCGAAATCTATGCATCATTTGTCATTTTAATAAGAGAAAATTTCATAAGTAGCAACTTAAGCTCATTATTAGGAGCTTCATGGAAACTGTTTTTTAATGATCTGAAATAACAATTCATATTTTGTATTTTAGATACTTTTTGCTACTAAAAATACATATACAATGAGATTTATTAAAGCAGTAAATTACTTTTTCATAAATTACTCTTATATAAAGAAGTAGATTTTTTCCTCATAAATTAAGTACTTTTATTTAAACTAGTAGATTACTTTTTCAAATCAAACTAACATTATTATCTTCATGATCTTCAAAATTTCAAAATAAAGCATCATTACTATTTTTTTCTCCCTTTCACTCTTATTTAAAGCAGTAAATTCTTTTTTCATAAATTACTCTTATTTAAAGCAATAGTTTCTTTTTCATAAATTACTTTTTTTTAAACTAGTAGATTCCTTTTTCAAATCAAACTAACATTATTATCTTCATGATCTTTAAAATTTCAAAATAAAGCATCATTACTGTTTTTTTTCTCTCTTTCACTCTCTTATATCTCCAACTTTATTTTCTTGTTAGTTTTCTTTTTTTATCTTTTTTTTCAATTAATTTTTTTATTTTTCTATTCTATTTCTTTTTTTTTTTCCCTTTTCGCTTTTTTTCTTTATTGTTTTCCTTCTCCTTTTCTTATTTTTTTCCTTTTCTCATATTTTTCCTTTTCTTTTCCTATTTTCGTTTTCTTCTATTTTTTTTCGCTTTTATTTTTACACTTCTATTTCTAGATTCCATTTCTCTCTCTTTTTTTTCCCACTTCTTTTCTTTGAGTTTTTCTTTTTTTTTTTTCTATTTTTTATTTGTTTTTTTTTCATTTTTTACTCTTCTATTTCTAACTTTTATTTTTAAAAGACAAATATCTATATTACATATACATATTAAAAAAATATACAAAATACATAGACATACAGATCTGTATATGAGTTACAATACAAAACATACATATATATATCTGCATATTTATTTAAAGAAATACATATCTGACTCATATGTATATATAAACATATAGGACACCAATCTTTATAACAAAAAGGATAACTATATATATATATATAGATAATCAAAAAGTACACGATACATACTTTAAACAGTAAAACATACAAATAAATACATATGTTACCTTTTATAATGATATAAAATAGTTCAAAGACAAATTTAACACCGTACAAAAATACATATGGATATGCATTTGTATATACAAAATACAAATATATGCACATGCCCCCAAAAAATTTATAATACATTTGTGACATAATAAATCTGCCTAATTGCGCTTGAACTACACATTTCTTCTTCTTTTCATGTAGACACTACAGATATTTTTATGACAAAAAATCTTGTATAACTCCTTTGATAATATCGCCTTAATATGTTCTTCAGTATTATTGTCTGTGTGACATCCTATATGTGGTGCAAACCTTGAAAGTACTCTTTCCATGAATATATGATCACGCGACAACTATGGAATAAAATAATGACATAAATCTATATTACATATACTTTTCACACGAAAAAAATACAAACTACGTGGTACACATATGTTTTCTTTTACATAATACATATTACGTTACAAAAAATTTATATAGCTCTACATATGTATTACAGAATACATGTCTGATCCATATGCATATTACCATACAAAAAATACAAATATGACTTTGATATGTATTTATGAAATACATATTAGATTTTTATTAAACAGTAACAAATATAACTATATTATATATCTTCATATGCATTTGAAAAATAGAAAGGTGACTCATATAAAACAATAAAATAAAAATGCATATCTTAAACAGTAACAACTACAACTATATACATATAACTAAATCAAAAAATACATAATACATATCATGAACATTAAAAAATACTAAAAAATATATATGTTACCCTCTAAAAAATATATCAACACAACCATATGTATATAAAAAATACATATACTGCACATGACCCATTAGCTAATAAAATTACAAATACAAATACCTCATGAGCTATAGTATTTAGAAGAATTTTGACCATCAAGACTTGAAATTTTACTTGATTCTCCCATTTCCTTTGACTTCCTCTTTTTCTCAGATCTTTGCATTTTGGGGAATTTGAAGATGAAGGTTTTCTCTATCCTTTTTATTTCATAATTTTTGCAATCTTCTCCAGATTATTACGATACTTCAATCTCACCTCTTCTATGCTCACTTCTTTCTTCGACTGAATAGACATAGAAACAAATTTAAGATCTTAATCTTGTGTTAATCCTCCACAATCTTACAATAAAAAAATCACAAAATCTCAGAAAAGAAAAATAAAATGCAAGAGCACTGTTGAACAAAAAAAATAAAAGATACAAAATTTATAAAATATGTTGAAGTGATAACATCCAATAACTGTAATTGGTAATTACTTTATTTGATGCAACACAATGTTTATCTGTAATATGAGAAAAATATGCGTAATTTGAAAAAGAAAAAGAAACGGTGATATTAGAGACAGGTAAATGAGTGAAAAAAGAAGAATAAACAGTTAAATTGGAGTGAGGTAAAATAATGGAATGAAAATAGGAAAGATGTAAAGTAATATCATGAAAAACGTGTGTGTGGAGTTAATGGAAAAAATGCTACTTTTACTATAAAATATAATTTTATAAAAGTATTACTATTTATTATAATTAGGACATTAAGTTTGTCACTTCTCTAATTTTTCTTTTTATTTAATAACCAAGAAATTTCAGGCTGTCACATTGTAGTTTGAAAACATGTATCCTTCTCCACTTGAATAAAGTAAGTTTTTATCTTGAAAGTGTCCAAACTTGTGACATTACTCTCCGAAGCGTGCACAACTTATTCCTAAATTACAGGATCAAACATAAAATAAAGGTGAAACTCTAGCAAAGATGAAAACATTATTTCACCGTTAGAGGCAAGTTAACCTTATATCCATTCAAATTCAACATGTTTAGTGCTTTGGCATTGAAAACTATCTCAGTCAACCTGTTTTAATCACGTTCTCCCTACAAGTGTTACAATCCAATCGTCCACATAAGGCATCTCGTGCTTTGGCCTAATTGGCAACAATATCCAAAACTTTTCTACTAAAATGTTGTGCTTTCACCGTTTGCTAGAGTTTGATCCACAAGGTTTGTTGTGTCTTCCAACTCTGATTAGTCGGGGAAAAATTTATCACCAAAATGTAAGTAAGAGGGTTCGTTCCACGCACTGTTCCACATGTTGAAACAGAGTCATCAATATTTATCCTAGTTCTAATTATAGACCCATTATATAACTTTGATAGTTGATACCCATTATATAACTTTGATAGTTGATAGCTGAATTTAACTCAAACTTCACATCCAGTATGAACTCTTTCCTTTATGTTATAATGTAACATATGTTGGTGTTATTATGTATTTTAATATTAAAATCTTAATTTGCATGATAGTTTATGAACATAAAATGAAGAAAGTGGTGTCATTATATTTTGATAACTCTTGTAACTTCTAACACTTTATTTGTCCCTAATCTACCACATTATGTCTTGTAACTCATATGACCATTAATTGTTGTAACTTTATGATCATTAGTTGCATATAACATGTGTAACAACAAGACTATTATTCTACCCACATTACTCTAATGGTTAATGATGGTAGAATGTGGCCTTTAGTAAGTTGTAACTTCTCTCATTATTTTGTTGTAACTCTCATGGCTATTAGTGCCATTAGTTTCTTGTAACTCTTGTAACCTAAAGACTATTGATCTTTCATCTTTAACACCCCTCTTTATTCTTCCAATTCAATACAAGAATGAATACTTCACCTATAAATATAGGTGCTCTTGCATGTTATTGCATGTACAAGGAAATATGATATGTATGAAAAAAGATTATAGTGTGTAGTAGTGAAAGAGAGAGTTGAGACAAAGAAAATATTCTAAGTCTATGACTGTATTTACTATACAAAAGAGAGTAATTATATTAGTGAAAGAAAGAGTTGAGACAAAGAAAATATTCTAAGTCTTTAACTATATTAACTATACAAAGAGAGTAGAGAAAATTGAAGTAAAGGTGTCTTTTAAGTCTTGAATGAAGGATTGGTGACATTGACCAACTTAAAGGGTCAAACATAATTAAGAAACTTAAGTTAATTGTGGACTTGATTAAAATTTTTAAAACTTTCTAATCTTTTTTAAAAAATATAAATCAACCCACAACCCTCTCCTCCAAATCAACTGCATCTCTCCTCTTTCTCTCTCGACAGTCTCTCTCAACTCTTTCCCAACCAAAAGTTCAGCAAAATTTCTCCCTTCAAGCTCCAACAACAAATAGCTAGGCGAGTTCCTTTTTGAGTTTCAACCGTTAATCAACGTGAATAAACAGAGGAACTTGAGCCAACTTTTTCAATGAAAACAACTCCGAGTTCTTCGTCATCCCATTTCTTATTTCACAGGTAAAAAATTATGACTTGAGCCGATTTCTCTTCTAGAATTATTAACAATTTTAATATTTCTTGGTTAATTTTGCAACATGGACTGAATAAAACCCTAATTTCTGGTATTTCTTCTCTACTCTTTCCGCTGTGAAATATAATTTTTTGTTGTTATTGTAGTTCTTGTTGTCGAACTGTTGATTTGATTTATTGATATTTTTTGGTCACCATTGATGTTCTTAGTGTGCGTGTGTTGTGTTGGTTTTGCTGGATTGATTTGTTGTTTTTTTTGTAATGATCTGGAAGTACACCCTGGCTGTCACACGATGCTTACGGTTGTAAGATACCACAAGCTAATCCATGAGCTGGTACCTGCTATGAGAATCGAATAAAATTGATAGAAAAAGATTTATTTTATGGAGTTTAATTGAAATCACCATAAGGTTTTAAGTCATAATTCTGATAATTTTTGTAAAACAATGCTGACAATAACAACTGAAAACTGACTAACTATTTGTACTAGTCTGAAAAGCTCTAACTGAATAACTGAAGAGGTGATGGGATAAACCACCAACTAACTCCGACTGTCTGTTAAAACTGAGAAACTGAAATAAACATAACTGATCCTTGGAACATGAGGACTCACCACGGATGATGCTACTGGTACGCTGGGATATCTAGGTAGGATTGGGAAACCTAAGAATCCGAACCTATGATATGAGACATCATACCGTAAGAAAAGAGTATGCAGTCAGTACTTTTAATGTATTGGTGTGATAAATGAGGTTAGGATGATATACATGGGCTCATATACATGGAAAATGATTGACTGAAAACATATAGTATAAAGTACTGAATAGAGTACATGGAGTCTGTAGATACTCCGGATGCATAAAGTCTATAAATACTGAGGATACATGACCAAGCATACAACATGTTTTAAATATAATTTGTAAACTAAAATCTAATAACTGAATAATTGATAACTGTATGGTATGGTCAATGAAAACCTGAACTGAAGTACCTGAATACTGATTGAGATTGTGGGAGCTATTATCTAACCGACATAAACCATGTGAGCTATCATGGAGTCTAATGTCTGACCTATGTTGAGGAAGGTTGTTCTATCTTTGCCATCGAAATAGAACCTGAACTGTAGTGATCACTAAACTAGACCATATTGGGAAAAGGGAAACACTCTCTAGCGAGGACCTTAGACCTACGGTGGCACATAGTTTTTGGGGAAGTAGGATGCGCTGAACCTACACTTCCTTCTCGATGCTAAATCCTACTCCCAACTGAAAGACACTGAAATACTAATCGGTGCATGCACTGATAACTAATAAGCTTAGGTCATGGTATCTTAAAAATGATAGTGCATACAAATTCTGGGGTAATTATTAACCTTAAATAGATTATGATGACTAATTGGATGAAAAGACTCATTGTTTATCTGAAAATATTTTGGAAATACTAAAACTATGTAAACAGCTAAATTTTGGGTATTCATAACCCCCAAAACTCAATATAAATAATAGAAATATCATACTAAAACTTTGAGGACATGATTAGTAAGAATTTATTCAAAACTCATTCTTGTCAGCATTTCATCAAACACTTGCAATGCATGGTTTAAGCTAAGCATGGGATTAGTTTTAAAACTTGCAGTAATAACATGATTTCAGTAATAAAATCACCAATTAAGGTTAAAATCAATGAACAACACTATTCAAACATGTGGGGTTTAATAACAATAACAATTACGTATAAGCATGGTATAGAATCAAAATTCATGGTTAAAAATTATGACAATCATGTAAAAATCATAACTTTGAATTTAAAATTAGGTTCTTGGACTCCATGGGTGAAAAGGACCTATGGATGAACATCTAACATACCTTAACACCTTTATCTTGACAGAGAATTAACTTTTCTTAAACGTTCTTGGATTGGGAATTATAATTTCTAGATTTTCTTGAAGAAAGGCTTGAATCTTGTTCTTGAGAGGAAACCCTAATTTTCTTGTTCTTGAGAGTAGAGAAGATTATAAGTGATGAGAAACTGATATTTTATCACTTACTAGGGTTTAATGCCTGATTTAAGTCATGGGAGGTAAGAAAAAAAACCGAAATACCCCTTCGAATCCAAATGGGAATTGCTAAATTTCATGGGTGACAACTTGGGCTGATAAGTCGTCACTGAGGTGACGGCCCATCACCCTAGGTCATCACTTAGAAGCTGGAATTGATGATTTTCTGCCTAAGGATGATGACTTGGGCTAATAAGTCATCACATATGTGACGGCCCGTTAGCTTAGGTCGTTACTTAGTTGACAAACTGACATATTGGAGTAAAATGGGCATAACTTCTCACTCCGATATCGGATTAAGGTGAAACCAAATGCGTTAGCAATATAATTCAAAGATCTTTCATTTAATATATAGTAGTCTATGTAAATCATTATGTACAAGGTGTAATGGTCATTGAAATTTGACCTAAGATGAAATGTTCGCTAAAACTTAATAGAAGTGTTCTCAGCTCCTCTTTGAGTTTGGAGATATTTATGACCTCGACTGATATAAAAGGACATTTTCACACTAGTATTGATCATCACACATATATATACATAAAAACATTGGTTTTGGGTCTTTATATTTAGGAACAACGATTTGAATTCTAGCCCAAAAACGTGGGGTGTTACAATATCTCTCCCTTGGGAACATTCGTCCTCGAATGAGGCTGGTTGGACTGAGAGACTATACTAAACTTGTACATACATGAATCTGATCGTGATTGTATAACTGAGTCTGGGTATGATACCTGAACTAAGCTGGCCTCGTGGATATATGCACTGAAATGAGAATGGTTATAAGGTTGAGATAGAAATGAGAGTCAACTTATTAATAAATATTACCTTCAGCTGGATCTAGTTTCATGAATAAAAGATGAGAGATTGAGGGCATGAAAACTCAGGGTATTGCAATATCTCTCCCTTGGGATAGTTTGTTCCCTGAACGATACTGACTTTGCTGAATTACTAAGGAAAGGCTGAGATGATGCATGGGACACTTAGGAACTGAATCATGACTGAATATCTCGAATCTAGAACTGATACATGATGCATGAATTGAACTAGATTCACAATCCACATGGATATGAAAAACTACCTCTTGGGAGGGACATATTCATAAAACTCATATAGTAAGATTAGATCGAAAGACAGAAAAACCATAGGAAATTGTTTGTCTGACTGCCAATCTGAATTACTGTCTTTACGGACTAACTTATACTGAAAACTTATACTCCATTGGAGAATTTCTTCAACGCTCTTTCTATGAAGGGCTAATGACTTTAGGAAGCAAAGAATCTTGGCACGGTCTGAATAAGACATCTGACTAAGAAATCACAACAGGGCTAAAATTTAGTAATATGGGACACAGGTCTATGAAATATCAGCTAGGATAGAGTTACTAAACCTTATGCACTGCAACTACTATCTTACAATCTTAGTCACACTTCTAAAATACTCTCTCAACTATACTTTCTACTTCAATACCGTACTTTACTTGAGGCTACTAAAAATATTCACATGAGCACTGATAACTCTACCTACTAAAATCTGAGCTGGATTGAATTTTCTCACTATGTTCAAGCCTACTCGAATCTGCAAAATGTACACATCACACTGTAAAGTTAGTCTGAATCTTGAATTCAACACACCTTGCATTTTCATAAATTCTCGTCTCATGAATAATTCTTATTACCTCTTAAACAACTATATTTAACTTCTTACTAGCCATCCAGTATACGGAATGCATTTATCTAGTTACACGCTAACATGACATTTAAGCCTATTTTCCTAACTACATATGAACTTCTAAACAACCACCCACCAAAGTGCTTTTCCTCATATTCTCTAATACGTCTATCATTAAAACTCTCAGGCACTGCCCCTAAGAAAATATACACAAAGTTTTCAACTAACCATGACACGTATCAAAAACTTAGCCTCAATTTCACTTCACATTTACAACATTAGCTAAAATGAGCATACCACAATCTTTCGTCAATAAGAAACATTTACTCTCTCCCAACTAAGCAATAGCTTATCACTACTATCATTTCATAAGGAGAGGTTACTGACAGGTTAAACATGAGGACCTGAAGCATGAATGAACACTATACATAACTTGACATATAAATGAGACATAAGGAATAGAGTATCAAACATTATGGATTCATCAAGAGATCTAATTGAGGATATACATGACATAAATCTGAATATTGATGATCGTTAAGAGTGTAGCATCAGAACTAGAACTGAACATACCATAAAGCATGAGTACATAAGTCATGAGATGCATGAACTGAGTTTTGGAGTTCTTAAATTCATGGAACATGATTCGTACTACTGGGTGAACTAGAACTCCTTATTCTAGGAACTGAAAGCGTACATGATTTTTGATAGTGTGCATGAATATGAGCTATGATCATAGAGCTGACATATAAGGCATAAGTAGATATCGTGATAACTGAAGCACAAAACTTTATACTGAGATATGAATAGTTTGGGCGTTTCCCTTACTGATGTTCTACAATACACTATATCACTAATAGAATTTGAGAGCCTGGCTTGGTTACTTATTCTATCATCTCCCCCTTAGCTTAAAGCCATTATTCTAAGTATGTAACCTATAAATCAACAACTCTAAACTAAATTGCCACCACCTTAATTTAGAATCTGGGGGATAATAATATGCATAATTGGTAAATTCACCCTGAATAACTATGCCCAATAATGTAAAACTTTATGGTAGTACTTTCTTCTGAGATACAACTCTTAGCCTTCTATAGCCCCAACAATAATCATATAACAACTTAAAGTTGACTAACTTAGAATTTTCAACTCTTCTTTCTATTAGCTCAACCTTTAATATTTCAAACTTAGATTCTAACACATAATATGAATACCCCTAAATCTTTAATAACCATACTACTTTCATCATAGCCTACAAATATCACAACTACAACATATGTTTCGAATCAACAATTTTAATTTCTTGCATACACTACTTCAAGCCTATTGATTCGCCTTTCACATAACTATCCCCATGAAATATAATCTGCCCTAATTCAGATGACACTATCCCAACTCTACTACTGTTGCTAATCTTCTGGTTTCATGCTTCTAATTCTAGATCATATGTTTTCATAGGATTCTAAGAAGAAATCTGAAAACACGTCTGACTCCTAATCACTGAGGTACTACTACCCCTTCATTCACTGATTAGTTCATCGGGAAACTGAAACTGAACGACTCTATTTCTAAAATCAACTAAAGTGATTTTCTGGAATACTATAACCAGGCAATTTCTGTATACCTGTCTGGCTGAAATAGGTTTACCTATTGGGGTAGACACTGTAAAGGCTCTGCTAAAGTTTCAGAATTAACTTTAAAATAAACCTCTTTATATTGGTTACAAAAGAAAATGAAGCTCCGGGGTATAACAAAGTATGAACATGAATATGAAGGACTTGTAACATACATGTAACCACTTCAAGAGAGATTTCATGATCTTTTTAAGACTGAAGTACATATAACCTATTTTGACGCTGGCCACTAGTTGCACTAGAAGTGGCACCCTACTAAGTCGGGTGATCGAATGGGACTGGAAGACGATTGAACTGACCCTATTGGCATAAATCCCTTCCCCTCTAAGCCATTACTCTACACTCCTGCATCCTATGTCCTGGCTTAACAGATCCAAAAACTACATCATTACCAGGTTTACATATACCTAGGTGATTTCTATCACATTCACCGTAAAGTGAATGGGTATGAACACTGCTCATACTACCCTGGGCTTTGGAGCTTGGCATCCCATCCCGATTGTCATTCCTGAAACTTTGGTACTGGCATACTAGCTAAAGATGGAATTAGGGCTGGACATTTCTGGCTGAACTGAGAATGGTTACTATCCTCCAACTGAGAAAAATTAAATCTACCTATCCTAACCCTCTAACTCTTTATTTCTTTCTCTCTACGCTTTCCCACCTCAATCTACTGAGCATGAACTATAGGCATAGGTAGGAAAATAACCTGCTGCTTGTTCTGAGCTTCTACTGAGTAAGATAAGGTAAGAGAGTTATCTATAAATTCACCATGAGAGACATTTTTGTTTAGGTGATCTTCCTAAATAGGTGGAGGTTCATACTGATTCCCATTCCTCCCTCCATTATTCTTTTTGGGAGGCATTCTCTATACATGAAAAGAAGGATGAGTTAGGTAGAGAGTTTAAATAGAGCTCACGCTCTTTCACATGATATGAACACTTTCAAAGTGTAGAACATAAGGGAACTAGTGGGATCCTATTAATCCCACATGCAATCCCATAACTGTGTTTAGGGACTTCTGAGAAAGCTCTATCTATAGGGATTTGTGCTTGACTATTTCTCTTACCTCAAAATAAGGTAGAGCTGGCATGAATAGAGTAAGATAAAAATCTGTATAACTTTCTTAGAAGACATTTCTATAGCATGAGCTAAGATATAAAAGAAGGGAAACTTTTCCTAAAATATCTCGTAGCCTCCTGTCCATAAGTGTGGTGCGCTTCATACCCATGCACAAGACTCTACTTAATGCGGCTTTCAGAATCTGGAGTACACTTTAAAACCTTAGGCTCTGATACCAAGTTTGTAACAACTCAGGAGTACACCCTGGTCGTCACACGGTGCTTACGGTCCCGAGAGACCATAAGCTAACCCATAAGCTATTACCTGCTATGAGCACTAAATAAAACTGATAACAAAAGATTTATTTTATGGAATTTAATTGAAATTACCATAAGGTTTTAAGTCATAATTCTGATAATCTCTACAAAACAACGCTAATAATAATAGCTGAAAATTGACTAACTATTTATACTTGTCTAAAAGCCTCTAACTTAATAACTAAAGAGGTAATGGGATAAACCCCCAACTAAATCCTACTGTCTGCTAAAACTGAGAAACTGAAATGAACATAATTGATCCTCGGGACATGAAGACTCACCACAGCTGCTGCTACTGGTAAGTTAGGATATCTAGGTACGGCCGGAAACCAGAGCATACAAACCTATGATATGAGAATTCATAGCACAAGAAAAGAGTTTGTGACCAGTACTTTAAATGTATTGGTATGCTAAATGGGGTTAGGCTGATATGCATGGGCTCATGTACATGGATAATGACTAACTGAATACATATAACATGAAGTACTGAATAGAGTGCATAAAATTTGAAGATACTGAGGATGCATGAAGTCTGTAAATACTAAAGATACATAAATTTTGTAAATACTGAGGATGTATAAAGTATGTAAATACTGAGGATGCATGACCAAGCATATACCATATTCTGAATATAATTTACAAACTGAAATACTGAAATCTGATAACTGAATAATTGATAACTGTATGTTATGGTCAATGCAAACCTGAACTAAAGTGCCTAAATATTGACTAAGACTGTGGGAGCTATCATGTAACCGACATAAACCATGCGATCTATCATGGAGTCTAATGTCTGACCCATGTTGAGGAGGGTTGTTCTATATTTGTCATCAGAATAGAACCTAAACTATCGTGATCACTAAACTGAGCCCATATTCGGCATATGAAAACACTCTATAGCGAGGCCCTTATACCTATGGTGGTACTTATTTTTTGGGGAAGTAGGATACGCTAAACCCACACTTCCCACTCGGTGCTAAATCCTACTCCTAACTGAAAGAAACTGAATTACTAACTGGTGCATGCACTGATAACTGATAAGCTCAGATCATGGTATGTTAAAAATAATAGTGTATACATATTGTAGGATAATTATTAACCTTAAATAGATTATGATGACTAATTGGATGGAAAGACTCATGGTTTATCTGAAAATATTTTGAAAATACTAAAACTATGTAAACAACTAAACTTTGGGTATTCATAACCCCTAGGACTCGACACTAATAATAGCTATATCATACTAAAACTTTAAGGCCATGATATGTAAGAATTTATTCAAAACTCATTCTTGTAGGCATTTCATCAAACACTTGCAATGCATGGTTTAAGCTAAGCATGAGATTAGTTTTAAAACTTGTAGTAATAGCATGATTTTAATAATAAAATCACCAATTAAGGCTAAAATAAATGAACAACACCATTCAAACATGTGGAGTTTAATAACAACAACAATTACGTGTAAACATGGTATAGAATCAAAATTCATGGGAATTCATGGTTAAAAATTATAACAATCATGTAAAAATCATAACTTTGAATTTGAAATTGGGTTCTTGGACTCCAAGAGTGAAAAGGACCCATGAATGAACATCTAACATACCTTAACACCTTGATCTTGAAAGAGAATTAACTTTTCTTGGACATTCTTGGATTTGGAATTATAATTTCTTGGTTTTCTTAAAGAAGGGCTTGAATTTTGTTCTTGGGAGATGATCTTGAAAGAAAATCCTAATTTTATTATTCTTGAGAGTAGAGAAGATTATGAGTGATGTAAAATTGATATTTTATCACTTAATAAGGTTTAATGCATGATTTAAGTCATGGGAGGTGAGGAAAAAGACTAAAATACCCCTCCGAATTCAAATGGGAATTGTTGTATTTCATGGATAATGACTTGGGATGATAAGTCGTCACTTAGGTGATGGACCATCACCCCAGGTTGTCACATAGAAGTTGAAATTGATGATTTTCTACCTAAGAATGACGACTTGGGTTGATAAGTCATCACATATGTGACGGCCCATCAGCTCAGGTCGTCACTTAGTTGTCAGGCTGACATGTTGGAGTAAAATGGGCATAACTTCTCACCCAAATTATAGGAAAAAGGTGAAACTAAATGCGTTGGATAGATGATTCAAAGATATTTCATTTGATATATAGTAGTCCATGTAACTCCTTATGTACAAGGAGTAATGGTCATTGAAAGTTGACCCAAGATGAAATGTTCGCTAAAACTTAATCAATAGAAGTGTTCTCAACTCCTCTTTGAGTTTGAGATTTTTATGACCTTGACTGATATAAAAGGACATTTTCACACTATAGTATTGATCATCACACATATATAGACATAAAATCATTGGGTTTGGGTCTGTATACTTAGGAACAACGGTTTGAATTATGTCCTGAAAATGTAGGTTGTCATATTTTTCTTGGTAAAAATGGTGATACAATAGATTAACCATCTGATGCAACAGATTATCCATCTATTACAACAGATTAACTATCTGGTGCAACAGATTAATAATTTGATGCAACAGATTAACTATCTAATCCAACAGATGAAATATTTGATGCAACAGATGAACACAACATATCATTCATCTATTGTGACAGACAACTCTTTTGTTTGGAAGAAATCTAAATAATATTGATCCAATAGACTCATTTGGCAACAATGAGTGATATATTTCAACAGATGTGTTTTTATTATTTCCAATAGATTACTTATTCACTGCAACAGGTTACTTATATGCCTCAACAGATATCCTACCTGGTGCAACAGATAGGTGATATATTTTTATCATCTCTAATAGATTACTCATCCACTGCAATAGGTTGGTTATATGTTGCAATAGATAATATTGTTGGTGCAATAGATGATGATCTATTTTTATTTTTTCCAATAGATTACTCATCCACTGCAATAAGTTGCTTATATGCTGCAACAGATGAGTGATTTGTTGGAAACAAGAAAAATAGATCACCTATCCGTTGCACCAAGTAGGATATCTATTGCAGCATATAACCAAACTGGTGCAATAGACGAGTGATCTATTATAATTATTTTCAACGGATTACTCATCCGCTGTAATAAGTTTGTTATATGTTGCAACAGATAATATTTCTGGTGCAATAGATGAGTGATCTACTAGAATTATTTCCAACGGATTACTCATCCACTGTAATAGGTTGGCTATATGTTGCAAAAAATAACAGTGTAATAGATTATGATCTATTTTTATTGTTTCTAATAGATTACTCATCCGTTGAAATAAGTTGGTTATATATTGCAATAGATAACCTTCCTGGTGCAATAGATGAGTGATCTATTTTTATTTTTTTCAACGGTTTACTCATCCATTGCAACAGGTTGGTTATATGTTATAACAGATAATGTACCCAGTGCAACAAATGTGTGGTCTGTTAGAACTGTTATTTTACTGTTTGCACGTTAGATTTACTGTTATCCTTTTTTAACAATGCATTAATCAATTAAAATCTATTTTATGCTCCTGTTAATTTTAGATAATATGGCTCTCAAAAGAAAAAAAAATGAATTAAGTTCAAGTAAAGGAACAAGTGAAGCAGCTAGGCTACATCCACCACTCTATGAGCTTGCTTTATAAGCGTTATCTCAATCAGGAGCAGGAGATAATGAACATGGGAAGGAGGAATATTTCAAAAGAGATAATCAAAATGCTAATAGCCCTTCCACTGAAGAGTTTATCAAAACCTTCAGTATTGTACATTATCCTGTGAGAATGCAGTGCGATGGTGCCACAGATTTAGCGGGTGAGTGATTAAGTCAGCCATGAAAAAATCTTTTGACGCCTTCAAAAAAATACTTTGAAAACAAAAATTAGATTATTATTTCAGGGAAAGTTGCTTTGGGCAATATCTTGATTTGCCGAAGGACAACAATGCTCGTTTCCAAATGAAAATGGTATATGATCTTCTCAAGCATAGATTTATGTATGAAAACAAAGATAAGATAGATGAGGTGTGGATAAATTACTGTGGCATGCTTGTTTGTTTTGGTTGGAAAGAGTTTGCCATAGTTACTAGACTAAGATGTTATCCTCCTCCTCCTTCTCAAGTTATACCTACTCTAACCCAAAAAAATGCATCCCGCACACTCAAAAAAAGGAAAAGGCAAGTCGAGTGATCGTGATGATCTGGTGTCTATTATTGGTCCAAGCTTCAAAAATAAAAATTTGATAGAAGTGTTGAAAGGTAAAAGACTTTCAAAGAAGCACAAGCAATCATTGTGCTTGGTCTGGTTTGTACATAATATTCTTTAGGCGAGAGACGTTAACAACAATATAATCCTAGATTTAATAAATCTCTCCGAGGATCTTGAAGTATTTAACCGCTATCCTTGGGGTTATGAAAGCTTCAAAATGATTGTCAAATATTTGTTGACCCCATTAATGCCAAAGACAGTCAACTTATATGGATTTCCATAAGCTTTCATGGTAAATATTTATTTTATTATGATATGATTCATTTTTTTATTCAATAATATTTTTGATTTATTGGCATTATGTTATAGGCTTGGGAATTTGAAGCCATTCCTTATTTGAGACAACAAGTGAACAACCAGAAAGATATTTCCTATCCAAGATTCCTGAGATGGTTGTCAGCCAAAACTGATAAAAATGCAAATTTTTTTGATCTTTTTAATCCCCCGGAGGAAGCAGTAAGTCTAATTCTAATCAAGTTTTTATTTAATTTATGATTACTTTAAATGATTTCATCATCATTCTAATATATGTACTGATTTATTTTAGATTGTCCATCCGTGGGTTGTTCCGACCAATTGAGAGTTGAAGATGTCATTTTTCTTACTCTATGATCTGTGCAAACTTTATCAAACCCTTAGATCATTGATAGAATAAAAATAGAATTGTTTAGAGAAACAACCATCACAAGAAAAATAATTTTAGAGGGTGTGATTATTGTTGTTGTTGATGGTAGTGGTGCTGCTGTTGGGGCTAATGATGCTCCTCTTACAATTCTTGAAACAACAAGCCATTATGATTATGACCATACTGTATATACAGATTTTACCACTTCTAGCGAATGTTCTGTATACAAATGTCAAGACTGCAAGGCGAAACATGATGGAGTGATTAATACTATTAATAGAATAACTGCTTCTATAAATGAAATAACATCTAAGAGGGATGTCATTCCTTCAGAGAGGATTTTATATCCATACACTCTACTAGAGATTAAGGTGGCTAAGAGGAGAAGGAAAGATATTTCCAGGGCATCATTAAGCATTGAATCAAGCAAAATTGCAATGCCTCCGCCTTTGTATTGCACCACTGTTCAATGTACAAAGGCCACAGGAGAGCAGCATGAGCTGAAGAAGGTTAATGTATATCATCTATTTCAACAAACAAATAGGCACATATATGTTTCAACAGATGATACATCTTTTGAAAATTATCAAACAGATATATATATATATCTACTGCAACTGTTGTCTAACCTGATGCATCTGATGAGTTATCTATTGCAATATATGTCCGTCTGTTTCAGCAAATCAAACAGGATTTCATACTATTTTAATTTGTACCAACATATGAGCCTTATGTTGCAACAGATGGGTCATCTATTCGAAATTATTGTACTTCTCTATTTTACCTATTTGAATTTGTCCCAAAAGGTGATCCATTTATTATAACGTAAGACTCATCTATTGGAACAAATAAACACTCTGTTGTATATCTGTAATTAGTATTGACAATTCTGGCTTTCCAGGTGGATGTCACAGTAGAAGCTACGGCTAAAGAGCATAATATCAGAGTTGATAATCCATCAACTACTTTCAATAAAGAAAAAGTGGAGTCTGTCAGTTTGGAAGAATGGAAGAATTACTCGTTTGAAGTGTTCAACATCTCGGTTGAGGCTTCAAAAAATTTAACAAAGTAGATCAATGACTATTTAGAATGGATTACTGATGGATTTTAAAGCATCATGTCGGCAGTCACATAAATCAACTTTTAAGATATTAATTGATACTATTCGTGTTGTAAAAATATGACATTAACATATATAAATCATTATGTAGAAGACAAAAGGATGAACACTACAAAGTGAATGAATCGAGACTTAATTTTGATATGTTCGACTTTGTTGTTGCACATCCCGGAACAAAGAATTGGTTTTGTTTGATGTCACAGCCCCAAACTTGTTGGAGTGATGAGGTTTAAATGCCATACGTATTACTATTAATTAATACTATGTTTAATTGCATCTGTGTATTAGTTTTTTCATCACATAATTAGAAATGTTTGATAATTTGTGTAGCACATCGATGTTATGTTTTACTACCTCCGAAAGAAGGACAATTTACAAACACAAGAATTATACAGATACATGACAGACAATAGTTTGTTCAAAGTTTACATCAATAATGCCTACGATAGGTATTGTCAACAACAACCGGAAGTTTCCCAAAATGAGGAATGCTTAATCAACATCATCAAAGGTTTTAGCATTCTAGCTGTCTTACCTTGGCATTTGGTCGATGAAGTGTACGTCCCAATCAATTGTGGTGATAAATTCCATTGGGTGTTGGCTGTCGTCGTTCTAAAAGAGAGGCGCATCTGAGTTTATGACTTGATGTCGCGAAGGAGACATTTTGAGCCGTTATCTAAGATACAAATGCTGGCCAAAATACTACCTACTTACCTTGATTTGAGTGGCTTTTGAACCAAAAGAATTGTACTGATTGGTTGATGATTGAAGCATACCAAGATAAAATAGGTAATCTATTTGATGTACAATATGTTGAAGAAATTTCTCAAAAAACTATCAGTAGCCTGTAAGTATAAGTACCATGATTTAGTTTCATTTCATAAATTTCACAATGCTTATATGAACTGCAAGATATGGATTATTTATTTTTTTAAAATGTAGGGATTGCGGTCCTTTTGTTATTGCTTACACTGAGTATTTGAGCGGTGGGTTACAAGTACCAAATGATGGCCTTGATACCGGATTACTCTGGAAAATATATGCTGCTCTTTTATAGAAATATGGAGAAGTGAAAGCTCAAAAACCATACACAAGCGACATTAAAGATCCACGACGATCAAAGCCGAATTTCGTAGCACCGGATGAAGAACAACTTGTCCATATTGAGAAAATCTTTATATCTCGAATATGTCAATGTAATAACCTATCTTTCTTAGTTAAACTTGTTGGTTTATTTGTAGAGTAGATCATTTGTACCCATTGTAATTTTTTTATATTTCATTTATTTGTTGAGTTAGTTAATGTAATTTCCGAAGGCTTCGATTTATTTTATGCTATCTATGAATATAATTTAATCCTTGATTTTGAACATGTTAATTGAAATGAAATACTAGATTCAAATATCACAATAGAAATATATCTACTTCAACCGATGACATATCTTATGAAACAAATTTAGACATAAGTTGCAATATGTAGGTCATCTGCTGGAAATTATATAATAGGTATTCCTACTTTTTTATTTGTTCCAATAGATTACTTATCAGTTGCAATAGATAGATCATATATTGCAACAAATTGTATATCTATTGCGACAGACAGATCAGGAAATATCTGCATAATTCAACAGATGACCAACCTATTCCAACAGATAATCATTCTGTCACAACAGGTATTATATCTATTACAACAGATAGATAATCTATTGCATTATGAAAATTCAACTTTCGACAAATATAAAAAATTACCACTACATGTAAAGTGAAGTAGTTTGTAATAAAAAATTGTTATTGTGTTCGTCTTTGTCTTTGTACATATTCTTTTTTGTACACGGGATCCAACCATTTAGTTAGGTCATCTGCTGGAAATTATATAACAGATCTTCTTACTATTTTTATTTGTTCCTATAGATTACCTGTAACACCCTGAAATCTCATCCCGAGACGTCACACGGTGCTTAAGGATACAAGTAGCCCCAAGCTAACCCTTGGAGCCTAATACTAATTTAGAACTTACTTTAAGACAAAGAGAGCAAAACAAAGGTTCTATTATATCATATCTCACGTAAAATAATAAGGAATACTGTCTAAATAGCAAAATACTGAAAAGTCTAAAACACCACTAATTGTCTAGGCTGACAAAGCCTCTACTACTCAAACTGGAGAGCCATTAGGACAGACCCCCAACTGACTTGAACTGATCAGAAATTAATACTTAAAACACCGTGAAAGTGGGAAATCTGCAGATATAGGTCCTCGAACCATGAGGACTCACCAAGGATAAAGATGTAGATGAAATGCTCGGAGATCACTGTCGCTGCTGAGATTGAGCACTTAAACCTACATTATGAGACAATATAGCACACAAACGTATATGTGGATCAGTACGTTGAGGATGTAATAAGCATATGGGGGTGTACGAAATAATTAAAAACAACAATATCATCAATCTTTATAGAAATCATGCATGCTGATACAACTGACTCACATGACTTGAATAACTCTAAAAAAATATAAATCTCAGAAATTATGAATAATGGAACACGTAGTATAAATCTCGTGAGTCAATATACTTATTCCTAAAATCTGTAGTCTATTCCCTTCACAAACATATAGACTAAGTGGTAAAGTGCTCACCTCTGTATTTGAAAACTAAGCTGTAACTTTAAAACTGAAATCTAATTGAATAAGTTTGTGAGCCTTTACACTTAGTATCTAAAAATCTTTACCGACCAGGATATCTTTCAAAACTTTAGGGCAAAAAATACTTTAATTAAACTACTCTAAAAATCTTACTATTAGGGAGGTTCTCTTAACCAACATAAACCATGTAAGCTACATGGAGTCCAACGTTTTGTCCTCCTAAGGAAGAAACCTCACATTTGGGAGAGGTATCATATTCTTGCCAGGGATTATAACCTCAACTTAGTGATCACTATCTCGGCCTCTGACCCATAAATCTCAATCCTATGGTGGCACGTAGTTCTGGAGTATGAAACTATAGTAACTTACCCAACTCAGTGCCAAATACTACTCCCTTTTTAGTTAGATATGCTCATCTCATGGAAATCAACATTTAATAATCTCATGGTTTATAATGAAGTGAACTACAAAACTATAATCTCATTCAGTGAAGTGGATTTCAAAGCTACTATGACCATCAAGGTCAAAACATTCTCAATAATCTCAAAATACTCAAATCATGGGTGCTTATAGCACAAAAGTTCTTAAAATTATAGCCTAAATTCACACTTGCTAAATTTGGCAAAAAACTGGTGATCTCTAAGAGTTTGCAGGACAATCCTAAGATTATATGCATGGTCATTCTATTTACGGGAGTACACAAGGATATCATCTATGAACATTATGATAAACATATCAAGATACTGTCTAAACCCTCAATTCATGAGGTCCATGAAAGCTTCTGGAGCATTGGTTAGCCCGAAAAACATGAATAAAAACTCAAAGTGATCATAGCGGGTTCGGAAGGATGTATTTGGAATATCACACTCCCTTACTTTAAGCTGATGAGAGCCAAATCTAAGGTTTATCTTTGAGAAATAACTTGAACCTTGCAACTGATCAAACAGGTCATCAATTCTAGGAAAAGGGTACTTATTCTTGACTGTGACCTTATTAAGCTGTGGTAGTCAATGCACATACTCAAAGAACCATCTTTCTTTTGCACGAATAGGATGGGTATTCCCCAAGGAGAAACATTGGGCCTTATGAAACCTTTATCTAGAAGATCTTTGAGTTCCTCTTTCAACTCCTTAATCTTTGTGGATGCCATAAAGTATGGAGGAATAAAAATAGGCTGTGTTTTGGGATGAAGGTCGATCTCGAACTCTATCTCTCTATCCGGAGGTACCCTTGGGAGATCTTCTAGGATATCCAGAAACTCATTAACTATGCTGACTGAATGAATAGTTGGAGCCTCAGACTTGTGTCTTTAAATCTAACTATATGGTAGATACAACCCTTGGAAATTAGCTTTTTGGCTTTAAGATAGGATATAAAATGACTCTTGGGAGAACTGAACTCCCGGACCACTCGAAAACTAGCTCATCAGGAAACTGAAACTTAACTACACGGGTACGACAGTCTATAGATACATAACAAGAGTGAATCCAATACATACCCAGAATAACATCAAAATCCACCATATCTAACTTTATTAAATCAACAAATATGACTCTATGAAGAACAGTAATAGGTCACTTTTTATACACTAGCTGAGCAACAACTAACACACCTACTGGAGTAAAAACCAGGAAAGGCTTGGGAATCCTTTTGGAACTTATTTCAAAATTCACAGCAACTAATAGGGTCACATAAGATAAACTTGACCCAGGGTCCAACAACATATAAACATCAAAGTGAAAGACACGAAGCATACTGGTAACAATATTGGGAGAATCCTTCTGCTCCTGGAGAGATGGTAAGGCATAGAATCTATTCTAGTGTTGACTGTCAGTACTGCTGGATGAAGTGCCCTAAGGAGGGGCTGGATGGGCTAAAGAAGCTGGTGCACTAGTATCCTGAGTCTAAGGTCGAACATCTCTGTTCCCCTGCCTAGTATACAAACACTCTCTAAGTCTATGGACCATCTTGCCACAACCAAAACAAACCCTCTAATTTGCTAATCACTCACTGGGATGGTCCCTACCACAATTAGTACATGTACAATAACGAGGTTTATTACTTACACTATTTTGGGACCTGGACATAGAAAACTTATTCCCTTGGTCCTACCTGTTTCTGGGTGCTGAAGTACTAGATGATTAAGGCACTGGCATAGACGAATGATTCTAAAACTGGGGCTGATTCCCTCCATGGGATCTAGTCTGGCCATGTTCAAACTACTCTGATCTAGCCCTTTTATTTCCCCTTACTCTATCTCTCTCCCTTATCTTATCTACCTTAATCTGCTGAGCATGCATCATCAGTTTGGACAGATCTATATCCCTATTGAGCATAGCAATCCTATGCTTTTTCATCACCAAATTAGACGCACCGATCACAAACTTACTTATAATAGATCGGGTGTCAACTACCAAGTCAGAAGCATACTTAGCTAATAGGTTGAACTTAAGAAAATACTCTTTTACTGTCATAGAGCCTTGCCTTAGGTTCATAAACTCCTCTATCTTCACTTTCCTCATCTCAAGTGAGAAGAACTTGTCCAGTAAAGCATCCTGAAACACCTGCCAAGTCATTGGAGCAGGATTCTCCCCTCTATTCTTCCTCCATGACATAACCCAGTCATAAACAATAGCTTTCAGTCTATAAAAGGCCAGCTCTACGCCCACTTCTTCAAAAATATACATGACTTAGGTGATCTTCTTAACCTTTTCAAGATACAACTGTGGATCCTCACCTACCTTCGACCCATAGAACTCTGGTGGATTCATCCTTATTAAATCACGAGTCCTGACTGCAGCTAAATCACCTCCTTACTGGTGTGGAACTATAGCCTGATTATTGGTTTGAACATTCACGGTGACTTCCTAGGCTAACGCCTAAAAAGCTACCCAAAACTCAGCATGAGACACATTTTCATTCAGGGGATCAACAGGCTGAGGTTGCTCATTATTATTTCTACGGGCTCGATGAGGAGGCATTTTCTATCATAAGAGAGCATGAATTAATAGCAGAGAGAGACACTGTAAGTACAACAGATTATGAAAGAAAGAGATGACTTTTTCTATGACGTCTTGTAGCCTCTTGCTCATAGATGTGGCATGCTACACGCCAATGATCAAGACTCTACATAATTTTCAATTTTTATTGGCATTACTATAGTGGGATTTCAAAAAAATGGGCTTCATAGGCTTGTCAGACTCCCTAGGACTCCTTAAACCTTAGGCTTTGATACCAAGTTTGTAACGCCCCAAAATCTCATCTCGAGATGTCACACGGTGCTTAGGGCTACAAGTAGCCCCAAGCTAACCCTTTGAGTCTACTACTAATTTAGAACTTACATTAATACAAACAGAGAAAAAAAAGTTTCTATCATATCATATCTCATGTAAAATAACAAGGAATACTGTCTGAATAGCAAAATACTGAAAAGTCTAAAACACCACTGATAGTTTAGTCTGACAAAGCCTCTACTACTCAAACTGGAGAGCCATTGGGACAGACCCCCAACTAACTTGAACTGATCTAAAAGTAATACTCAAAACATTGTGAAAGTGGGAAAGTAATAGATATAGGTCCTCAAACCATGAGGACTCACCAAGGATAAAGATGTAGATGAGATGCTCGAAGATCACTGTTGCTGCTGAGATTGAGCACTTGAACCTGCTTTATGAGATAATGTAGCACACAGAAGTATATGTGGATCAGTACTCTGAGGATGTACTGAGCATATGGGGGGTGTATGTAATAATTAAAAACAACAATATCATCAATCTTTATAGAAATCATGCATGCTGATATAACTGACTCACATAACTTGAATAACACTAAAAAAATGTAAATATTATAAATTATGAATAATAGAACACGTAGTATAAATCTCGTGAGTCAATATACTTATTTCTAAAATTTGTAGTCTATCCCCTTCTTAAACATATAGACTAAGAGGTAAAGTGGTCATCTCTGTATCTGAAAACTAAGACTGTAACTTTAAAATTGAAATCTCATGTAAAACAATAATTGAATAAGTTTGTGAGCCTTTACACTTAGTATTTAAAAATCTTTACTGACCAAGATATCTTTCAAATCTTTAGAAAAAAAATTCTTTAATGAAATTACTCTGAAAATTTTACTATTAGGGAGGTTCTCTTAACAGACATAAACCATACGAGCTACATGAAGTCCAATATTTTGTCCTCCTAAGGAAGAAACCTCATGTTGGGAAGAGGATTCATACTCTTGCCAGGGAGTATAACCTTGACTTAGTGATCACTATCTCGGCCTCGGACCCATAAATCTCAATTCTATGGTGGCACGTAGTTTTGGTAGTACGTAAATCAATTTAGGTAGTAGCTTAACATTAAGTTAATGAGAATCTTTTCAACTCAGAGTGATCGATTGACGATTTAGGTCGGGATGAACAGAATACCAACACCATGTAATTACAAACACTCAATGATGTTGTAGTTGGCCCTATGAACTCATTCATCCCTAGTTCTACCTAAATCAATTTCAAGAGAATCTGTTGCACCAAATGACTGAACTTTTGGAAATTTTTAAACGGATATCCATATCTGTTGCAATAGATGACATATCTGATTTAATTATCAAATGGCCATTTGCATCTATTGTGACAGACGACTGAGCTGTTGGAAATTTTCAAACAAATATTGATATCTGTTTTAATAGATGATATATCTGATTTAATTATTAAATGGACATTTGCATTTGTTATTACAGATAAGTAAGCTGTTGGATTTTTTAAACAGATTTTTTTAATGCTTCAAAAATCTGTCCCAAGACGTCACACGATGGTTTGTACCACAAGTGGTCCCAAGCTAACCCTTCTACTAGTATAACTCATAAGCAAATGAATAAATACGTATAAAATGACTGAGTTTACTGTGCAGAAAAATAAATAAAAATAATGGAATCTACAAAAATACAATACTGATACAACTTTTACATTCTGATAAGGTCTGAAAAGAGGGACTGAAATTACATAACTGACTCTGTCAATGTGCCTGATTTATTCACCAATTCTCTTTCAACTGCAACTTTCAAGAAGATAGTGCACAAGATCGGTATGCAAAGATTCATTGATGTTCTCGTCAGGGGGTGAAAATATGCATTGTACTCTTTTTTGTTTCAAGGTTTTGTCCCACCGGGTTATCCTTGTAAGGTTCTTAATGAGGCAGTCAAAATGCGTATCATTAGAGATGTGTACTCTTTTTCCTTCATTAGATTTTTTTCCACTAGGTTTTTTCTAGTAAGGTTTTAACGAGGCATATTATCTATCAATACATATTCAAGTACAAGTGTTATAAATGTATTTATATCAATATTGGAAAAAGGGGCTATGGCAATAGTTCGCATACCATCTTCATAGCCCCCAAAACCATTCCAATAGATGTATAGCGATAGTTAGAGGACCCAATACAACTGAAGGTGTTACATTAGTGTAATGCCCTGGAAAATGGGTCCCGGAGCGTCACACGATGCTTGAGGCTACGAGTAGCCCCAAGCTAACCCTTTGAGCCATTTTCATTCAGTTTAACACAAATCAACGGGGTTTCCATAAATAACCCTCAAATATCAACAGAGTAATCATCATCCAGGAATAAAAGAATTTTAGAAAGAAAACAACATATGACTTATTAGTCAACTCCCAACATCTATACTAGTCTGATAAGCCTCTAAGAAAATCAATAAAACGAACGAGCCATTAAGACATGCCCCAACTGACTCATACTCAGTTATCAAATGTAAATAATTTTGTGAAACCAACATCAAACATCACGTCCTCGGAACATGAAAACTCACCACAACAGAGGATGTAGAACAGCGTGCCCAAAGAATCACTGTCGAACCTAGAACTGAGCACCTAAACCTATATTTCGAGAAAATGTAGCCCACATCCGAAGATTTAGGTCAGTACCAAGGAAAGAAATAGAGTATATGGGGTGTATGGAGTTGTATAAACATCATCATCATAATTATTTATAAGAAATATGCAGGATGTATGAAAGACTCACATAGCCCGAAGAAAATCATCATAATCATGAGGGGATGAAATAAGTACAATAACACATGTGAGTCATCATATAATTTGTCAATCACTTTCAGTTCATCAAGAATATCAATTCTCATAATGTAAATATCATTTAAATCTTTCGAAAGAATAACTTTCACAATTCCACTTTCAAATCACTTCACCATTCACCATAGACACAAGGAAACACACACACACTGGGAGATCCTATAACCGACATAAACCATGTGAGCTACATGGAGTCCAATGTACAACCCATGTTGGGGAGATCCATCCTATCCTTTCCATCAGAGTAGGACTATCGATATCAAATCCACACAAACTAGTGATCACTATATAAATCAGCCTCAGGCTCACTCCTACGGGGGCATGTAGTTCTAGGGAAGTAAGGTCGCTTTATACCTCCCACTCGGTGCTAAAGATTTCTCCTGGACTTAGCTCAAATCATTTCAAAGACAATCCACAACAAAATAATTTCAGTAATATATCAATATACATCGGGAGCCATCATGCTTCCCATCTATCAAAATCAACCACGTTGCGGATTTCTTTCACACTCGAGTTCAAAACAACTCCATTAAGACCAAAAGGTCAAATCATTCAAAATATCTCATATATTCAACATCAACGTGCTTATAACACACACTTTCTCAAAAAAGCATAATTTCCAATGGGGATTCACAACCCAAATATCAAAATCATGATAAATATCATTCAAGATTCATGCTTTATATCTCCACACATGTAAATTCATCTTTTAAAATCATAAACATCAAGATTTCATAATAATCATCATAAGATATGAGTTCACGCTTCAAATTCATAAAAAAATCAAATAAAAATCATACCTTTGTAAAGGAAATTACTTTTGGGCACAAGAACGAAAGAGAGTTCTTTTTGAAAAACCCCACATACCTTAAATGATGAAATTTAGATCGATACTCATTTTTGAGATGTTAATCGTGCCTTTGAATGATGATTATTGGAGTTGTTGAACTAGGAACTTGGAATCTTGAATAAATTTGCAGAATTAATGGTGAACTTTGGAGGTTCTTGAAGTTGGATGTAGGAGCTTAGGCTTTTCTTTTTGAGGGAATTCGATGAAATATAACATATAATTCTTCTAATAGGCTTTAATATAGGGTTTGGACGGATTTTGGGTGAGGGGGAATGACCAAAATGCCCCTAAAAGTTAAATAATTCTCGAATCCGTCCTTTGGTGGACTATTTTGCTAGTCTGAAGTAGATCAACCATAACATTTTACACCGCTATCAAAATTGGATCAAACTAATTTCATTAGAAAGAGGAATCTTATATATTTCCGTTTATATATAGTGTCTCACCCAGATCATTGTGTACGAGGAGTTATGATTGTTTGAAGTTGACCCAAAAATTTGCTTTTGATAGGCTAAAGTAGATCGACCATAACTTTTTGCTCCGATAGACAAATTGGATGAAACCAATTTCATTGGAAAGAGGACTCGCAGAGCTTTCCTTTGATATATAGTAGATCACCCAGATCATTATGTACAAGGAGTTATGATCATATAAAGTTGGAGCAAAAATACGCCAAGCCTCAGTACTTTTTCCTGCACATTTTACTGTTCACTACTATTCACGGTTCGATCAGAATGTTCATAACTCGTCGCTCGAGTGTCTGTTTTGGATGATCCACATATCGTTCGAAAGATTATTTGATACTCTACGCAATGGTGGGTCATAATCTAAGACATTTCGCACGAAAAAATTATAATTCACTCTAGAAGATAGAACCCAACACGTTTTCACACAAAATTTCAACGAAAAATTTCCCAGGCTATTACATCATCCCCCCTTGGAAAATTCGTCCTTGAATTACGCTATACATGCCAAGATTAGACAAGGAATAGAACATACAGCTGAAACTATTCGTTAGACTCACCACCACATCGTTTCGCACTCCGAATGCAACATAGAATGCATAAATTTAAGAAACTACAGCTGAACACATAATAAATGATAGCTGAACTGCTGCAACTTTTATCAAAAGTGCATGATTTAGGAAAGAATGGTACCTTCGGCTTGATCGAAGTTCACGGAAAATAGGTGCGGGTACTTGAATCGCATATCCGCCTCAGCTTCCCAAGTTGCACCCCCAACAGATTGGTTTCGCCACATCACCTTGACCAAGGGAACTTCTTTGTTCCTTAGTCTTCAGACACTGAAATCAAGAATCTCAATAGGAATCTCATCAAAACAAAGATTTTCTTGAATGTCAGTACTCACAGAGGAATCCACTACCACAGCATCGCTAATATGCTTTCTAAGAATGGAGACATGGAATATTGGATGAACAGAGGACAACTCGGAAGAAAACTCGACCTCATAAACTACCTTACCAACCCGACTAAGAATTTTGTAAGGACCAACATAACAAGGACTAAGCTTCCCCTTCTTTCCGAATCTCTTCACCCCCCTTATGGGTGAAATTTTCAGATACACAAGGTCACCAACTTCAAACTCAAGGTCTCTCCTTCTAACATTCGCATATGACTTCTGACGACTCTGCGCAGTTTTCAACCTTTCCCTAATCAACTTAACTTTTTCCATAACCTCAAATACCAAATCAGGACCACTCACAGCCGCTTCACCCACCTTGAACCAACCTATGGGTGATCTACATTTCCTCCCATATAAGGCTTTAAATGGATCCATGCCAATACTAGAGTGGAAATTGTTATTGTAAGCAAACTCTAAACGGTAAGTGATCATCCCAACTTCCCTTAAAGTCAAGTGGACAAGCTCTCAACATATCCTCTAAGGTCTGGATGGTCCGTTCAGCTTGACCATCGGTTTGTGGATGAAAAGCCGAACTCAAAAGCGCTTGGGTACCAAGACCCTTCTGAAAAGCTTTCCAAAATTGCGAAGTGAACTGAGTACCCCTATCCGAAATGATAGACAAGGGAACTCCATGCAGTCTGACTAGCTCTCGGATATACAATCTAGCAAATCCTCAATAGTATATGAAGTATGAACAGGAAAGAAATGAGCAGACTTAGTCAACCTATCAACCACAACTCAAATGGAATCATGATGGCGTCGGGAAGGAGGTAAATCAATCACGAACTCCATATTTATCTCTTCCCACTTCCAGGTGGGAATACTAAACTCTTGCATCATACCACTAGGTCTTTGGTGTTCAACCTTAACCTGTTGGCATGTTGCACACTTAGCTACAAACGCTGTTATATCTTTCTTCATAACAATCCACCAATAGATTTCCCACAAGTCTCGATACATCTTGGTGGCACCAGGATGAATAGAATATCACGCCCCGTGCGCTTCATCCATAATCCTTTATTTCAGATCATCAACATTCGGGACACACAATCTACCCTGCAATCTCAACACACCATTTCCCCCTTGGGAGAAAACCTCTACTTTTTAGTCCTTGACTGACTCCTTCAGTCTGACCAAACTAGCATCTAAGTATTGCTTTTCCTTCACTTCCAAAACTAAGGAGGATTCGAAACTACTCTGAACCCCTACACTTCCTTCAGTAGAGTCAAACAATCTAATTCCCAATCTAGCCAAACGATGTACATCACGAGCCAACTCTTTCTTACCTTCTACCATATGTGAAACACTACCCATGGATACTCTACTTAGGGCATCCGCCACAACATTGGCCTTGCTCAGATAGTACAACACACTCATATCATAGTCTTTTAATAATTCTAACCATCGTCTCTATCTAAGATTCAATTCTCTTTAGGTAAACACATACTACAAACTCTTATGATCAGTGAAAACATCAACATGGACACCATACAAATAGTGTCTCCAGATTTTCAAAGCAAACACAACAGCAGCCAACTCAAGGTCATGGGTAGGGTAATTTTTCTCATGACGTTTCAACTGTCTAGAAGCATAAGCTATCACCTTAACCTTCTACATCAATATGCAACCCAACCCAACTCTCGAAGTATCACAGTATACCATAAAACCATCAACACCATCAGGCAAAGTCAAAACAAGGGTTGAAGTGAGTCGAGTCTTTGACTCCTGAAAACTCTTCTCACAAGATTCGGACCACAAGAACTTCACTTTCTTTTAGGTCAACCGAGTCATATGAGACGCTATAGAGGAGAAACCCTCAACAAAATGGTAGTAATAGCCAGCTAAACCCAAGAAACTTCGGATATCAGTCAAAGAAATAGGTCTAGGCCAATTTCAGACAGCTTCAGTCTTTTGGGGATCAACTCTAATACCCTCTGAAGAAATGATATGACCCAGAAAAGCAACTGACCTTAGCCAAAACTCACTCTTACTGAACTTGGAAAACAACTTGTGATCTCTAAGGGTTTGTAAGATAGTTCAGAGATTATCAGAATGTTTATCCTCACTACGGGAGTACACCAGTATATCATCGATGAACACTATGACAAACATATCCAGATATGGTCTGAACACGCGATTCATGAGGTCTATGAAAGCTGTTGGGGCATTAGTTAACCTGAAAGACATAATAACAAACTCAAAAAGGCCGTAACAAGTTCGAAAAGTGTTTTTTGGGATGTCACACTCCCTAACTTTGAGTTGATGATAGTCGAAACGAAGGTCTATCTTTAAGAAATAACTTGCACCTTGCAATTGGTCAAACAAATCATCTATTCTCAGAAGGGGGTACTTATTTTTTATGGTGACTTTAATCAGTTGGCGGTAATCAATGTACACACACAAAGAGCCACCTTTCTTTCTCACAAACAACACTGGAGCACCCCAAGGAGAAACATTGGGCCTTATGAAGCCTTTATCTAGTAAATCTTTGAGTTGCTCTTTCAACTCCTTAAGTTTTGCAGAGGCCATACGATAAGGAGGAATAGAAATGGGCTAAATATCAGGAAGAAGATCAATATCAAACTCTATCTCTCTATTAGGAGGTATCCCTGGGAGATCATCCAGAAAGACATCAGAAAACTCATTGACGATGTTAACAGACTAGAGAGTTGGAGTCTCAGACTTAGTGTCTTTGACTCTAACCAAATGGTAAATACACCCCTTGGAAATAAGCTTTCTAGCTTTGAGGTAAGAGATAAAATGACTCTTGGGTGACACAGAATTCCCAGACCACTTAAACACGGATGCACCCAAAAATTGAAACTTGACCACTCGGGTCCGACAATCACTAGAAGCATAAGAAAAATATAGCCAGTCCATACCCAGAATCACATCAAAATCTACTATGTCTAACTCAATCAGATCAGCCAACAAGACTCTATGAAGAACGGTAATAGGACATTTTAATACACTTTGTGGGAAATAATTGAATCACCCACTGGGGTAGAAACTAGGATAGGCTCAGGAATAATCTCAGGACTCATTTCAAAATTCACAGCAATCAAAGGTGTAACATATGAGAAACTAGATCCAGGATCTAACAAAGCATACATATCAAACTGAAATATACGAAGCATACTAGTAACAACATCTGGAGAGTCCTCCTGTTCCTGGTGAGATGGTAAAGCATAGAATCTATTCTGGCGCTGCCCGCCAGCATTGCTAAAAAAGGCGCCCTGAGCTAGGGCTGGGCGAGTCGCTGGAACTGGAGAACTAACAGTCTGAGTCTGGGTCTGAGGGCGATAGTCACGACTCCCTTGTCTATCCTAAGGACAATATCTAACTCCGTGACCCATGTCACCACACCTAAAACAACCCCTCTTCTTACCCCAACACTCACCCGAATGAGCCCTACCACACTTAGGACACAGGGGATAATTTGGCTTACTGCCAGCACTGTACTGGGACCTAGATGCATATGACCTGCTACCTTGCTCCTGCCTACTTCTAGGCACGGGAGCACTAGCAGATGACGGTGCTGGCATAGACGAATGATCCTGATACTGAGGGCGACTCTCTCCCTGCAATCTAGTCTGACTCTGTTCGTGCTACTCGGACCTAGCTCTCTTATTCCCTCTCATTCTATCTTTCTCCTTAATTTTGTCTTCCTTAATCTGTTCGGCATGAGTCATTATCCTTGAAAGATTCATCTCACTATTCAGCATAGCAGACCTACACTCCTTAACCACATAACTAGACACTCTAGTCACAAACTTACTCATACTAGCTCGATTATCAGCGACTAAGTAAGGAGCATACTTGGCCAACTGATTAAACTTTAGACAATACTCCCTAACAATCATAGAGCCCTGTCGTAGGTTCATAAACTCTTCCACCTTTGCCGCCCTCATCTCCAAAGGGAAAAGGTTATCCAGGAATGCCTCTTGGAACTCTTGCTAAGTTGTAGGGATAGCTCCCTTACCTCTACCTTTTCTCCAAGCAACAACCCAGTCATAAGCAAGGTCTTTCAACCTATACGCAACCAAATGCATCACTTGAGTAATCTTTTGCACCTCCTTTAAAAATAAATGTGGATCCTTATCAGACTTAGACCCATAGAATTCTGGCGAATTCATCCGCATGAATTCATAGATCCTGGCAGCAGCTAAATCACCTCCCTGCTGCTGTGGAATCGGGGCCAGGTTGACCTGAACATTTGCAGTAATACCTTGGGCCAGCGCCTAAAAGGCTGCCCAAAATTCAGCATGAGATATGTTTTCATTCAATGGCTCAACGGTTTAAGGTTGTTGACCATCATTATTTCTTCTTGCTCGACATGGAGGCATATTTCTGAAAGAGAATAGCATAAATCAATAGCAGAGAGAGACACTTTAAGCACGATAGACTTCTGGAAGAAAGAATCACACTTTTTCCTAAAATGTCTTATAGCCTCTTGCTCATAGATATGGTGTGCTATACACCGATAATCAAGACTCTACTTAACGCGGCTTGACAGACTCCCTAGGACACCTTAAAACCTTAGGCTCTGATACCAAGTTTGTAACGCCCTAGAAAACAGGTCGCGAAGCGTCACACGGTGCTTGAGGCTACAAGTAGCCCCAAGCCCTTTGAGCCATTTTCATTCAGTTCAACACAAATCAATGGGGTTTCCATAAATAACCCTTAAATATCAATAGAGTAATCATCATCCAAGAATAAAAGAATTTTATAAAGATAACAAAATATGACTTATTAGTCAACTCCTAACATCTATACTAGTCTGACAAGCCTCTAAGAAAATTAATAAAACCAGCGAGCCATTGAGACATGCCCCAACTGACTCACACTCAGTTATCAAATGTAAATAATTCCATGAAACCAGCATCAGACATCACGTCCTCGGAACATAAGGACTCACCACAACAGAGGATGTAGAATAGCGTGCCTGAAGAATCACTGTCGAACCTGGAACTGAGCACCTGAACCTACATTCAAAGAAAATGCAGCCCACATCTGAAGATGTGGGTCAGTACCATGGAAAGGAACCGAGTATATGGGGGTGTATGCAGTTGTATAAATATCATCATCATAAATATTTATAAGAAATATGCAGGATGTATGAAAGACTCACATAGTTCGAAGAAAATCATCATAATCATGAGAGGATGAAATAAGTACAATAACACATGTGAGTCATCATATAATTTGTCAATCACTTTCAATTCATCAAGAATATCAATTCTATAATGTAAATATCATTTAAAACTTTTGAAAGAATAACTTTCACAATTCCACTTTCAAATCACTTCACCATTCACCATAGACACAAGGAAACACACACACGCTGGGAGATCCTATAACCGATATAAACCATGTAAGCTACATGGAGTCCAACGTACAACCCACGTTGGGGAGAGCCATCCTATCCTTGCCATCAGAGTAGGACTCTCGATATCAAATCCACACAGACTAGTGATCACTATATAAATCAGCCTCAGGCTCACTCCTACGGGGGCACGTAGTTCTAGGGAAGTAAGGTCGCTTTATACCTCCCACTCAGCGCTAAAGATTTCTCCTGAACTTAGCTCAGATCATTTTAAAGACAATCCACAACAAAACAATTTCAGTAATATATAAATATACATCGGGAGCCATCATGCTTCCCATCTATCAAAATCAACCACATTCTGAATTTATTTCACACTTGAGTTCAAAATAACTTCATTAAAACCAAAAGGTCAAATCATTCAAAATATCTCAAATATTCAACATCAACGTTCTATAACACACAATTTCTCAAAAAAAAACATAATTTTCAATGGGGACTCACGACTCAAATATCAAAATCATGATAAATATCGTTCAAGAATCATGCTTTATATCTCCACACATGTAAATTCATCTTTCAAAATTATAAAAATCAAGATTTTATAATAATCATCATAGATATGGGTTTAGGCTTCAAATTAGTAAAAAAATCAAATAAAAATTATGCCGTTGTAAAGAAAATTATTTTGGGCACAAGAACGAAAGAGAGTTCTTGTTGAAAAACTCCACATACCTTGAATGATGAACTTTAGATCGATACTCATTTTTGAGATGTTAATCGTGCCTTTGAATGATGGTTCTTGGAGTTCTTGAACTAGGAACTTGGAATCTTGAATAAATTTGCAGAATTAATGGTGAACTCTGGAGGTTCTTGAAGTTGGATGTAGGAGCTTAGGGTTTTCTTTTTGAGGGAATTTGATGAAATATAACATATAATGCTTCTAATAGGATTTAATATAGGGTTTGGATGGATTTTGGGTGAGGGGGAATGACCAAAACGCCCCTAAAAATTAAATAATTCTCAAATTTGTCCTTTGGTGAACTGTTTTATAGTCTGAAGTAGATCAACCATAACGTTTTACTCCAATATCCAAGTTGGATGAAACCAATTTCATTAGAAATATGAATCTCATATATTTCCATTGATATATAGTATCTCACCCAGATTATTGTGTGCGAGGATTTATGATCATTTGAAGTTGACCCAAAAATTTACTTTTGGTAGGCTGAAGTAGATCAACCATAACTTTTTTCTCCAATAGAAAAATTGGATGAAACCAATTTCATTGGAAAGAGGACTCGTAGAGATTTCCATTGATATATAGTAGATGACCTAGATCATTATGTACAAGGAGTTATGATCATTTAAAGTTAGAGTAAAAATAAGCCAGGCCTCAGTACTTTTTCCTGCATGTTTTACTGTTCACTACTATTCACGGTTCGATCGGAATGTTCATAACTCATCGCTCGGGTGTCTGTTTTGGATAATTCATATATCGTTGAAAATATTATTCGATACTCTATGCAATGGTGGGTCATAATCTAAGACATTCCACACAGAAAATTTATAATTCATTCTAGAAGATAGAACCCAACACATTTATGCATAAAATTTCAATGAAAAATTTCCCGGGGTATTACAATTAGATCAAAGGAGACGGTATTGTGAGACGGTTTCTAAAACCATTGGTGTATATTGATATTTCACGACGGTTATTGCATTGACCCTATGGCAACGATTTTCATGCTATTGGGATGATTCCAAATCGTCCCTATATATCTGCTATAGCAATGGTTATAATTATGATGTGGCAACGTTTGTGAGGCTATCAAGACAGTTGAAAACCATCCCTATATATCTTTTTTTGCGATAGTTTCTTATATGATGGAACGGTTAGAAACTGTCCCTATAGAGCTTATTGGAATTATTTTTTGTGTTATTGCGATGGTTTTACATGTTTTTGTGATGTATATAAATCATCCTAAAAGCTTTATGGGACGGTTATTTTGTAAGCTATTGCGACTGTTAAACATGAGCTTTGGTAAAGGTTAATTTTATGCTATTGGGATAGTTATTTTAGGCTTTTAGGACAATTATTACTAGAATATTTAACAATACTAAATTGTACTATTGCAATGATTTTATAAAGCTACCATAACACATAAAATATACATATATATTAATCATCAAGAGTACTAGTAACTATTAATTCTCAAAATATCCACCAATAAGAAACCAAATATTTTTTGAAAATTCAAAAAAATCAAAACATACACAAGTTAACAATGTTCAAAAATAAAAGATGTTTGAAACTACTCAGTCAAATGTGATTAATCTCAATCAAAACATACATAAGTTTTTCCAACAGCTAGTGTAACATGAAGTTAATATGATCAGTCTCCTAGGTCAGGTCTAGTTCATCAATTTCTTTCCCGCCATCTTCTATGTCATGATCACCTGAAACAATAACAAAAACAAAATTAAAGTTGAGCAACAAACACAACAACAACAACAAAAGTTGGAAAAGATCAAGTTACAGTAAATAGGGCAAACTAATGCACCAGCAGGTAACATTATCTCCCTTCAGAAAAACCGAGTGTACCGATTTCCACAAACAAGAACATCCCTGAAAAAACCATACACACAACAAGAACATCCTGGATGACCCAGCTGGTCTGCCCTGAGAAAACTATACACACAACAAGAACCCAAATTTGTACTTGAGAAAACTGATACCACATAAGGGGAGATGACCCATCTGGTCTTCCCCTAAGTATGTCCTCCATTTGTGCTTTCCAAGTTCAATGAATGTAATTTCTCATGTAAACCGGTCAGTAATCCATATCAAATCAATGCAACTTATCATAGTTAATTTATTCAGTAAAGTAAAATATACATACTAATTAACTATAGTCGAAGTGATAGTATCAGAATTCAGATCATTCAAACCTAGTATCACGGTGTAGCTTTATCTTAATGCCACTTTTTTATATAGTAGTTAAAGATCTTGCATCCAAATCAAATATGTAACATAAGACCGATCCGAGAAAACTATTTAACAGGATAAACCCAACATATATGTTTTCATCAATCACATATGCACACACATCTGCACACAGGGCTAATAGTTGGTCATGTTTATGTGTTGGACCATTTTTTATGGACTTACTAACTATAGTAGTATTAACTAGATTTGTACCTATGAGAGACTTTAACAAGAGTTGTAGCCACACTCCTGTCGGATCGTTTAAAAATTCACTAATTTGGGAGGATCCGGCATGCACCCATAGACATATTTGAAGAGTCCGAGCAACTTAGAAACAACAAGATATGGGTCTATAATTTCTAGTACTTGTAGTAGTAGGAACCTTAGGAAACAATGTTATGGGAGTACAATTTACTGTCGTGGACAATTTACCTATGTTGAAGAATTCTTTCATAACTACATTCATATCATGATGTATCACTTTCCAAGCTTCCTTAAAGAACATAGCATTATAACTATCATCCCCAGTAGTTCATAAACCCAACATATATCTCTTCATAAACCCAACATTTCTCTAACTGAATCAATAACTCATTTTCTTCCTTGACAGAAAAATCATAGTAATTTGTAGACAGTTGTTGTTGAGTGATTTTCAAAGCATCCTAATAAGCTTTATCTTCTTAGTAATTCCTCTATAATCACTATTATTCATATGTCCTAGATGTTGCTGTAAATCTTTCAATTTTCACCAGACACACTTGAGCTTATTTCCTTTCAATCTCCCTGCCCAGTTGCTTTATCCCACTGAAGCAAAGTAACATGATCAGTCCACACATTAAAGAACCTGAAATGGGTCTTAATTTTTGTTAATTTTAAGTTCATATTTGAAGATTCCGAGAAACTTAGACTGAAACAAAAATTAGACCCATAGCTTGTTGTTAGAGTCATGGGTACAACTATTAGCCCTGTGTGCAGATGTGACTGAATCATGACCAACTATTATACCTTCAACTTTGTTTATCAATTACTACCTTGATTGAGTTTTGAACAAATAAAGTGAAACATAACTCACAACCCTTAACACAACTCACAACACTTAATACAACTCACAACACACATATGTAGTGAACATCCCATATAATCACCAAATATAACTCAGCACACTCACCAAAACACGAATTAAAATTAAATTATGAAGCACCATTCACCAAGTCATGTTTACATGTATGTGCACGAACTATTATTATAGTTCAACAGAAGCAAAATGATTTAAAAGTACACCAATAACCATCCAAAATTTAAAACAATAAACAACAACACCCTGATATATGACACACAGTTACCATCCACCAATAACCATCAAATACAGTCCAACAACAACAAAAATATCAGCCACTAAATGAACTCAAGTACAATTCAGAATTTCAAACACTAACCTTGACAGTTTTGACTGTTTCTCCCTATAGCTGCTAGTGTAGAAGTCGATCCTGTTGGTGAAGGAATGAAAAATGCTGCCAGTATCTTAGGATCAATTATTCCTGCATTCTAAAGCTGAGCAATTATATCTGCAACAACTTCTTGTCGAATGGCTCTCTTCTGCTCCTCGATTTGATCCTCCATTTTTTGCATCCTTTCTTACATTTGTTGCACAACATCATTTATGGAATTTAAAGTTGGTCCAGATCTATCATTTAATCTTTTCAAATAAGTCTTTGTAACCCCCCTAAGTTGGTCCAGATCTATCATTTAATCTTTTTAAATAAGTCTTTGTAACCCCCCTCCATACAGTCTTATACGTCCTGAATGTTCAGTATCCATGACGACTAAAAATACATCAATGGGTTATTCATTTGAATCCTGTTGTATTTCAATTTCCTCCATTTGAGCCTAATAATCATATTCAAAATCACATTTAAATAATTAAAAATTAAGAACTGATTATTTATGTCAATATAAACTTGAAAATGATAAGTTTCATATAATTTTACGGTGGTGTCTTCATTAGATGCCTTGTATGTATGATCAGGTTTTCTTGCTTTTGTGAACACAAACATCTTTTTAGAGGCAAAGTTCCACCCTTTTCATTTTATTATTCATATGATATTTAGTGAATATCAAAAACTATTTAAATGACAAGTTATAACTAAATAATAAATAAAAGAACACACCAATTTATTGTGAACTAAAGCAAATCTCTTCTTCCCAGTAGTGTGTGGATTCATCAAATTCTTCCAATTCTCAGTATTAGTTTTAGACATTTTCTGAAAGAATGAATCAGTAATGTTAACTCTAGTAATAAAGGGCTTCATCTGTAAAACAAAGAGTAATATGATTGCAGATGGTGAAATACGTTTTACCTGAAAATTTTTGGACTTCCAATACAGGAGAAGCTTTTTAAATTGAAATTATGGAATACTTTCGGGCCTTTTCTTCATTTAAGCTTCATCATCTTCCCATGGATCGTAATGATCTCTCTTTAAATCAGATCTATGATTTCTCCAAGATTCTTGAATTCTTTCAAAAATCCAATCTTTTGCGACATCAGAAATATCATATTTTGCCTACAAGTTGGTTCCATTCAGCTAGAACAACAAAAAAATGCACTTTTAATTAAGTAAATGAAAAGGGTAGAAGTTTCAATAATGATATGTAACTTGATATTCAAATGTTAACTACTCAACTAAAAATATATCAAATATACAATGCACCGCTCAACTAAAAATATATCAAATATTCAAAACACAAACCTTGGTATAACCCCACAACTCCTGTTTAGTATCTATATGCCTCCAATCAAATATATCCAATGGGCAAAAGGTTGCTTTCCAGGCCAATGTTCCTAGGAAGCTACCCAACTCAGTTACAACTTCATCTATAGGACCTAGAGGTTGGTTGTTCTGGTTTAATGTGATTAATTATTTCTCTTGTCGGACATGTACCTTGTGCATTTGTGTTTTACCTCATGTTTTTCTAGTTAAAGGCCCTTCCTCTAAAAAATAGACAAAATTAGAGGTCATGAATGAATTCAAAAAGTTTCTAAGCTATATATTACCTTGTGCTTCAGAATGTTCAGCTATTGTAGGAGTGGCTGAACCTGTAATTTAGACGTGATCCTCTATATGTTGATCATCCTCTGTACGTTGCTCCTCTACAATATGGTGCTCCACTATAGATTGTTCAATTTCTCTAGATGGTGGTGCTAGTGGTGCTACTGGTGGTTGCAATAGTGGTGTGGTAGTGCTACTTGTGGCTGCGATAGTGGTGCTACTGGTGGCTGCTCTTGCTCAATTAACTTTAGAAGATTTTCTTTCTCCGATCGTATAGCTTGAACAATTTCATTTGTTGTCAGCTTACGTCGTTTTCTACTTGCCATGGCTGATGATGATCCAGGTTCACTAAATGTCTTGTTCTTTGCTCTTTTGTTTTTTTGTAGGCTCTTTTTGATTCATTTTTATACAAACCTATATAAATTAAGATGGAACAATTTAAATTTGAAAATGCTAAAATAAAAAATATGCATAACAAAACAATCAAACTCAAAATGTCACAGCTTTAGACCTGGGCGCTTCAGGAATCAACCCAAAATGCCTGGTTTCTCCACAAGGTTCACAAGGGAAACAAAATCAACTTTTTTTGAAATAGAAGTTGTACAATAACCCCTTTTGGAGTATATATTAATATAAATGAACAAATAAACCATCAAGATTCAGTGAATTCAGCTAAAAGTCATGAGCTTTTGCCTATAATAGCAACTGTACAAGAACCCCTTTGGAGATCAAATTCCCTATTGTTCAAAATCTAGTTGACTCATAAGTTTCACAACTGTCCTATTTGATTTCAAGTTAAAAACATCAACTTTTGTATGTAATAGAAACTATATAAAAAAAACCCTTTTGGGGTATATTAGTATAAATAAACAAAAAACCCATCAAGATTTTCGTTAATATAAAGATTTCAGCCGTTGTATTTCTCAGTGGTTTAATGCCTGGTCCAACTCACAATGCAAGCATGTCTACACTAAGGTACCAGTTTTTAGTATTCCTAAATATAGCCATGATACGATCTATTATATTTGTTTAAACTTTTACATGGCTAAATATACTTCATTATAGGCAATCGATGCAATAATAACTCAACCCGATACTCGTGTTACATATGATAATGTAATTATAAATCCTCCAACCACTGTCATCCTAGGTACGAGGTACTTGGCAACTAATGTTTATCAACTGAACCCAATTAAGGTAAGAAAATCAAACTACAAATATATGTTGTAATTGAAATAGCTAATAAGTTCTAGTATTCTAGTCATGAGAATGGAATCTGTAGAGTGTTCTAGATATTATTTTTTCTAGAAAATCAAACTACAACTTATGATTTGTTCTAAAAATGATTTTGTAGACATTTCCCAAGCATCAGATATTATAAAGCATCAGATATAATCTATATATATCTATAATATGGACAGAGAGAGGAGAGGAGTGAGAAACTTCTCATAATTCAAAATAATCTCTGCTGCTGGCTGCTAATAAGTCATTGACTATCAAATTAGGCTTATCAAGGAACAAAAGATGGCATAATAACTCAATGGAGCAAGAACGGGGAGAAAACCTGATGTTTTACTGAATCTCAAGTGATTACTGAATCTCAAAAGGCGACCAAATGCACTATTTCTGATAAATTTCCAACTATATGTAGAATGAAACCACCAGCATATGCACTCATCATATACAAAATTAAGAAGTAAAAAAAGTTGATTGCACCCCAATGTTTTTCTGTTGACACCTCATATATAGGACAACTGAGAGTTTCACCTTTTACATTTGACTTTATTATATACTTCAAGCACAAGTTATCAATTATTAATCAGAGAGATTGAGATAGAGAAGGGGAGAGATTAGACCCTAAACTTTTCCTGGGGAAATTTAAAGTTATAGATTGCTCAGAGACAATGCAGAATATGGAAATTGAAGAAGAAATAAAAAGACTTAGCAACACGATTAATCCCAAAACAAGAAAGAGATACCAAAAAAAAGACTTCACAGTGTGTCCAACAACTCAAAGCACATATGTATTTGTTAAGTTCCACGAATTTAAGGCATTTTGAAAACTAGGCACATTAAAGAAACAAAATAAAAGATAGAAAATAGAGTCTAATATACTATATACCACTACAAAGAAATTTTAAACAAGTTTAGAATATCTTGATTTTGTCAATCACCAGCTTTCATCCGATTTCAATCGGTATCATCAATGTCATCCTCCTCTTCTGATGTTTATACTACATCTTCTAAATATTGGAAAAAGAAAGGAACATCAATAATATCAACAAGAATATCATCTCTCTACCATCTAACATCAACATCAAGTACTTTTTTTGATGAAACAATGTCATCATTAGGCTCCCTCTAAAATGTTTCTTCAAATTGGGAAATTTTTTTTCCTTTAAATCATGCAAATCAATAGGGCCTGTATTTCTTGCATAATAAATCCCTTTCTCAATTGGATATTCCACATAAAACACTTGATGCACTTGTGATACTAGTATAAAAAGGTCATCTGTGCCACATTTTCTATTGAAATTTATGTGAGTCAACCCATATTCATATACTTTATTATGAAACCAATCACATCTAAATAGTACAACACTAAAGCAAATCCAATAATCTATCTTGATAATATCTTCAATAACTCCATAATAGATAACCATTTCATTGAAGGAATTTGGGTCTCTAGAACTAGCAAAACTATCTGTTATTGCTTACAAAGTCACTCCACTATTTTGAATCTTGCTTGAGATGTCCATTAATGAAATATCCGGTATATCTTTTTGCCACAAAATTATGCCCTATAGCTAGCCATCTTAAATACTTTGGCACTTTATTATTTTTAACTTTTCTCTTAAGCCAATCACAAAATTCTCGACTATGAATCTGTGCTCTTACCCATGCATTTCCTCTAGTACAATTATCAACTAAATCCTTATGTTTCCTGCCAGTGTATATTGCAAATTAAATAAATAATGATGTAGATCAATGAAATTTAAATAGATTATGATATCATATAAAGGAAGTTCAAATACAAATAATTATTTTATCTTACTTGATAAAAGTCTCTACTTGTTTATCTCTGGTATTAAACGAAGAATATCAATGCGCTTCAAATCACTGATGATTATCCAGATCAAAAGTCTTGCTTTTATTTTCTTCGTACTTTCGATTGGATGACCTGTCTTAGGAAATATAGGTGGAAAACCAGCTTCTTCTATTTGAATGTCCTCATCATCCTCTGTTGGATACCTACTGAATTTTGTCTTCACCCCATCATCTAGGTAACTCGAACAAAATTTCAATCATTTTTTAGCCAAAAAACTTTTTGCTATCGTTGCTTTATGGATATTTCGATTGCGAACAAATCCCTTGAAGTTACACAGATTTCTGGATACATATGATGCAAATGAGTAGGGCCTTCAAGCTTAATTTTATCTACTAGATGGATAGGCAAATGTGTCATTATATAAAAAAAAAGGTTGGAGAAAAATCTTTTTAAGCTCACATTCTATATCTATGATTTTAGCCTTCATTTTATCAAGATCACTTCTTCTTACAACCTTACTATATATGGCTCTAAAATAATTCCCCAACCTAATCAAGGCTAAGGAGACATTCTTGGGTAACACTTTTCTAACTGCAACTTGAAGCAAGTGATGCATTATGAAATGAGCATCATGACTTTTGTATCCTGATACTTTCATCTCATCTATTTACACTCAACTTGAGATATTAGAGGCAAATCCTTTTGATAATTTGGCATCTTTTAAAGCAGTACAAAAAAACTTTTTCTCCTATGGTTTCATAGATAAACCTTTAGCTAGATGAACTTTTCCACTATTATCATCTTCTATTGGTTGAAACTGTTTGTGTATCCCTATCTCATGCAAGTCATAGCGATAATTTACATGATCTTTGGACTTTACAGCTATATCCAACAAAGTACCAAGCAAACTATCAAACAAATTCTTCTCTATGTGCATCGGGTCAAAGGTTGTACCGCAATTTATTTTGCGGCCACTATGGAAATTCAAAAAATATAGATCTTTTTTAAAAGGACCATCACTATTTTGATTTCTCTTTTTTTTTGGCCCTTTCCAAAAACATTATTGAATTCGCATAGTTCTTCAAGGACTTCTTCACCTGAAAAGGGAGTAGGTGCAGCTTTATGCTCCTCTTTACCATTAAATGAAGTTTTTATCTCTTTGATATGGATGATCAGAGGGAAAAAATATTCGATGACCCAAGTAACACATCTTACGACTTTGTTTGAGATACCGGGAGCAAGTATTATGATTACAAGTGGGGCATGCCCATCTTTCCTTGGTACTACATCCAGAAAGCATTGCTAGTACTGGAAAATCACTAACTGTCCATAGTAAAGCTGCACGCATATTAAATATTTGGTTAGTTTCAACATCAAATGTTTCCACTCCCACTTTCCATAGTTCATTCAACTCTACAATTAGCAGTTGCAGGTATACATCAATATCATTTCCAGGAGATGAGGTACCTGGAATAATCATTGATAACATAATATACTCCATCTTCATGTATATCCATGGTGACAAGTTATAGTTCATTAACATAACTGGCCGTGTACTATGAGAAATGATCATTGATCTGAATGGATTGAAACCATCACTTGAAAGACTCAATCTAACATTACAACTATCTTTGGAAAAGTCAGGATGCATGGAATCAAAATGTTGCCAAGCTTCCCCATCGGTAGGATGTCTTAAATTTCCATCTTTGGGTCGTTCAGTAGCATTCCATCTCATAGATACAAATATTTTAGAACAAATGAATATCCTCTAAAGCCTAGGATTTAAAGAAAAGTATCTTAAGACCTTCGCTGGAACTTTAGAGGTCTTCTTAGTCAATTCATCATGAACATTTGTCATAACCTAAGTCGAGGCCCTGTCCGCGCTGAGCATCCCAAACCATGAAGGCCTGAGAGCCCTTCTCTAACTAGCAATCATATACACAATTCATGCAAAATAAGAAGTGGAAAAAACATAACAAAAATAGAGACATGATCATTGTAACACCTCATACTTTTACCCAGCTTAAATTCCTTCCAAAAATATCAAAGACTTGCTTTAAAAATGAATACACTTTTATACCTATGGAATTTTCATGATTTTGACATTTCATTATGTGAGAATTGAATAATCTTTCCATTGATATCAAATTTTCCCAAATTCGAAACCTGGAAGAAGAGTTAGAGCCATTTTAGTAAGACAGTGTACCACCTGATACTTTAGCATATTGCGGAGGTAGTCCAAATGGCATTTGTCATTTTCTAGTGAAACAACGCTATACCACCGCATTGTGCCACTAGCCTTTTGCCAATTGTAACTTTCCAATGTGACTACGCGATCATGGCGCGTCATGCCAGATAGGAAATTCACAACCAGTGAGATACCTCGATGGCACCGCATCACCATCAGCCCAATTCCAAATCGTCAGTTTCCAGTGATGCAGTGCGATAGCACCGCGTCACGCCAGGTGCCCAAATCTGGTTTTTAGTGATGAAAATTAAAAACTTTTGAGGGGCAATAAGTTCTTTTTCCATGACCAGATCAGCCTTTATACATGAAATTATGCCCTAATTACCCTATTATGCCACTTTTGCTCACTTTCTCTCAAGAACACAATCATTATCTCTCAAGAGGCAAAAACTCTAGTTCAAGAAATCAAGGTCAATCCCAAGAATCTCTCTAAGAACTCTAAGAAACTCACGAATTAAGGTATGTTTGGTGTTCATCTATGGGTCCCTTTCACCCATAGAGTCCAAGAATCTATTTTTAACACTTCAAGAATTATGATTCATGATTTGCATGTATAAAATTGGATTGTGTTCATGTTTTGACATTTATTGAGTTTCAATCCATTATTAATGGTAGATTCCATGAAGTTTTATAGAATGTATATTGAATTGAGTAATCCCTATGTTATAATCCATGAATTTGCAAGTTTGGGCATTGTAATTACCATGATTATGTGTTATCCATTATTTAGATTCCAAGTTCCCAAGAATCATTCCTAGTATGTTTTGATTTACATGATATTCATGATAAACCTTTCAATTTGTAAGTTGATTGTTGTATCCATGTTAACCCTAAGTGTTTATGATTTAATGAACCAAGTATGCTTCCCATGTGTTTGATGAAATGTCTCTTTGAATGAATTATGACCAACTGAACATTTATATGTTAGTCAAAGTTATACGTTGCTTTACTTTTGTAATGCCCCAAATCTGGTACCCGGAAAGCTACATGGTGCTCATGACCCTGAAGGACCACAAGCTGGTTAAATCCCGTGTTTATGGGCTTATATAGGAGTGGGAAAATAACCATTTAGCCCTCAAATACACGAAGCTGGAAGCTGACATTTTTGGTAGCATGCTATGGAGTATGCGTCACATGCTCCAGTGCATCAGGATGGAGAGTGAGCCGCATGCTGTACTGCACCCCGCAGGGGTGGACTGGAGCGTGCACCGCACGCTAAGCGCATAGTGCTACTACTTTGAAATCCATAAAATGGGTTTTGAAAATTCCAAAACTCATCTGATATGTACTATTGACTTTCCCCATCATGACACAACTTGAAAATTTAAAAACAGAGGTTGAAAAGGTCATCAAATAAATCCCCAAACTTCAAAGGCTTAAAATGAGACTAAGTGTTGAACACTTAGCTAAAATATTCTAAGTGTGGGAGCTTTTGAAGAGCTTTAAGGAGATTAATTTAACTTAGAATTTTATGGAGTCTTACAATATCTCTCCCTTGGGAACATTCGTTCTTGAATAAGACTGACTGAGAGGGGAGAAAAGATAACTGACGTACACATACTGAACATAAATGACTGAAACATGACTCCATGACTAACATGACTGATAAGCTGAATATATATCATACTGAACATGTATATATGATGCATGAGTAACTAATCCGTGAATGCATGACAAAATATGCAATGGTAATTAATACCAAGTTATAACTTAAATCTGAGCATGAGATGGTTACCAAGTTGTAACTGAAATCTGAACATGAAACTGAAAAGCTTAAGGAGAACTGTTACTGTAACACCCCAGAAAATGGGTCCCGGAGCGTCACACAATGCTAGAGGCTACGAGTATCCCCAAGCTAACCTTTTGAGACATTTTCATTCAGTTTAACACAAATCAACGATGTTTCCATAAATAACCCTCAAATATCAACAGAGTAATCCTCATCCAAGAATAAAAGAATTTCAGAAAGATAACAAAATATGACTTATTTGTCAACTCCCAACATCTATACTAGTCTGACAAGCCTCTAAGAAAATCAATAAAACCAGTGAGCCATTGAGACATGCCCCAACTGACTCATACTCAATTATCAAATGTAAAAAATTCCATGAAACCTACATCAGACATCACGTCCTTAGAACATGAGGACTCACCACAAAAGAGGATGTAGAACAGCGTGCCCAAAGAATCACTGACGAACCTAGAACTGAGCACCTGAACCTACATTCTGAGAAAATACAGCCCACATCCAAAGATGTGGGTCAGTACCATGGAAAGGAACCAAGTATATGGGGTGTATGCAGTTGTGTAAACATCATCATCATAAATATTTATAAAAAATATGCAGGATGTATGAAAGACTCACATAGCCCAAAGAAAATCATCATAATCATGAGAGGATGAAATAAGTACAATAACACATGTGAGTCATCATATAATTTGTCAATCACTTTCAGTTCATCAAGAATATCAATTCTCATAATGTAAATATAATTTAAATCTTTTGAAAGAATAACTTTCACAATTCCACTTTCAAATCACTTCACCATTCAACATAGACACAAAAAAACACACACACACTGGGAGATCCTATAACCGACATAAACTATGTGAGCTACATGGAGTCCAACTTACAACCCACGTTGGGGAGAGCCGTCCTATCCTTGCCATAGAAGTAGGACTATCGATATCAAATCTACACAAACTAGTGATCACTATATAAATCAGCCTCAGGCTCACTCCTACGGGGGAACGTAGTTCTAGGGAAGTAAGGTCACTTTATACCTCCCACTCGGTGCTAAAGATTTCTCTCAGACTTAGCTCAGATCATTTCAAAGACAATCCGCAACAAAACAATTTCAGTAATATATAAATATACATCGGGAGCCATCATGCTTCCCATTTTTCAAAATCAACCACGTTGTGAATTTCTTTCACACTCGAGTTCAAAACAACTCCATTAAGACCAAAAGGTCAAATAATTCAAAATATCTCAAATATTCAACATCAATGTGCTTATAACACACACTTTCTCAAAAAAATACAATTTTCAATGGGGATTCACGATCCAAATATCAAAATCATGATAAATATCGCTCAAGATTCATCCTTTATATCTCCACACATGTAAATTCATCTTTCAAAATTATAAACATCAAGATTTCATGATAATCATCATAAGATATAGGTTCATGCTCCAAATTCGTAAAAATCAAATAAAACTCATTTTTTTTAAAGAAAATTACTTTTGGGCGCAAGATCGAAAGAGAGTTCTTGTTGAAAAACTCCACATGCCTTGTATGATGAAATTTTGATTGATACTCATTTTTGAGATGTTAATCATGCCTTTGAATGATGATTATTGGAGTTCTTGAACTAGGAACTTGGAATCTTGAATAAATTTGCAGAATTAATGGTGAGCTTTGGAGGTTCTTGAAGTTAGATGTAGGATCTTAGGGTTTTCTTTTTGAGGGAATTTGATGAAATATAACATATAGTGCTTCTAATAGGCTTTAATATAGGGTTTGGACGGATTTTGGGTGAGGTAGGATGACCAAAACGCCCCTAAAAGTCAAATAATTCTCAAATCTGTCCTTTGGTGGACTGTTTTTATAGTCTGAAGTAGATCAACCATAGCGTTTTACTCCGATATCTAAATTGGATGAAACCAATTTCATTAGAAAGAAGACTCTCATATATTTCCGTTAATATATAGTATCTCACCCAGATCATTGTGTATGAGGAATTATGATCGTTTAAAGTTGGCCCAAAAATTTGCTTTTGATAGGTTGAAGTAGATCGACCATAACCTTTTGTTACGATAGACAAATTGGATGAAACTAATTTCATTGGAAAGAGGACTTGCAGAGCTTTCCGTTGATATATAGTAGATTACCCAGATCATTATCTACAAGGAGTTATGATCGTTTAAAGGTGAAGCAAAAATACGCTAGGCCTCAGTACTTTTTCCTGCACGTTTTACTGTTTGCTACTATTCATGGCTCGATCAGAATGTTCATAACTCGTTGCTCGGGTGTCCGTTTTGGATGATACACATAGCATTGGAAATATTATTCGATACTCTACGCAATGATGGGTCATAATCTAAGACATTTCGCATGGAAAATTTATAATTCATTCTGGAAGATAGAACCCAACACGTTTACGCACAAAATTTCAACGAAAAATTTCTCGGGATATTACATCATCCCCCCTTGGAAAATTCGTCCTCGAATTATGCTAGACATGCCAAGATTAGACAAGGAATAGAGCATATATCTGAAACTATTTGTTAGACTCATCACCACATTGTTCCGCACTTCGAATGCAACATAGAGTGCATAAATTCAAGAAACTACAGCTGAACACATAATAAATGACAGCTGAACTGCTGCAACTTTTATCAAAAGTGCATGATTTAGGAAAGAATGGTACCTTCGGCTTGATCGGAGTTCGCGGAAAATACGTGCGGGTACTTGGATCGCATATCCGCGTCAGCTTCCAAAGTTACATCCCCAACAGATTGGATTTGCCACAACACCTTGACCAAGGGAACTTCTTTGTTCCTTAGTCTTCAGACACTGAAATCTAGAATCTCAACAGGAATTTCATCAAAAGAAAGATTTTCTTGAATGTCAGGACTCACAGGGGAATCCACTACCACAACATCTCTAATATGCTTTCTAAGCATGGAGGCATGGAATATTGGATGAACAGAGGACAACTCAAAAGGCAACTCGACCTTATATGCTACCTTACCAACACGGCTAAGAATTTTGTAAGGACCAACATAACGGGGACTAAGCTTCCCCTTCTTTCCGAATCTCTTCACCCCCCTCATGGGTGAAATTTTCAGATACACTAGGTCACCAACTTCAAACTCAAGGTCTCTCCTTCTAACATCCGCATATGACTTCTGACGACTCTGCGCAGTTTTCAATCTTTCCCTAATCAACTTAACTTTTTCTATAGCCTCAAATACCGAATCAGGACCACTCACAGCCGCTTCACCCACCTCGAACCAACCTATGGGTGATCTACATTTCCTCCCATATAAGACCTCAAATGGAGCCATGCCAATACTAGAGTGGAAACTGTTATTGTAAGCAAACTCTATCAATGGTAAGTGATCATCCCAACTTCCCTTAAAGTCAAGTGGACAAGCTCTCAACATATCCTCTAAGGTCTGGATGGTCCGTTCAGCCTGACCATCAATCTGCGGATGAAAAGCAGAACTCAAAAGCGCTTGGGTACCAAGACCCTTCTGGAAAGCTTTCCAAAATTGCGAAGTGAACTGAGTACCCCTATCCGAAATGATAGACAAGGGAACTCCATGCAGTCTGACTAGCTCTCGGATATACAATCTAGCAAATCCTTAGTAGTATATGAAGTATGAACAGGCAAGAAATGAGCAGACTTAGTCAACCTATCAACCACAACTCAAATAGAATCATGATGGCGTCGGGAAGGAGGTAAACCAACTATGAAGTCCATATTTATATCTTCCCACTTCTAGGTGGGAATACTAAACTCTTGCATCATACCACCAGGTCTTTGGTGTTCAACCTTAACCTGTTGGCATGTTGCACACTTACCTACAAACGCTGCTATATCTTTCTTCATGCCACTCTACCAATAGATTTTCCGCAAGTCTTGGTACATCTTGGTGGCACCAGGATGAATAGAATATCACACCCCTGCGCTTCAGCCATAATCCTCTATCCCAGATCATCAACATTCGGGACACACAATCTACCTTGCAATCTCAACACACCATCTCCCCCTTGGGAGAAAACCTCTACTTTTTGGTCGTTGACTGACTCTTTCAGTCTGACCAAACTAGCATCTAAGTATTGTTTTGCCTTCACTTCCGAATCCAAGGAGGATTCGGAACTACTCTGAACCCCTATACTACCTTCAGCAGAGTCAAACAACCTAACCCCCAATCTAGCCAAACGATGTACATCACGACCCAACTCTTTCTTACCTTCTACCATATGCGAAACACTACACATGGACACTCTACTTAGGGCATCCACCATAACATTGGCCTTGCCCAGATGGTACAACACACTCATATCATAGTCCTTTAATAATTCTAACCATCGTCTCTGCCTAAGATTCAATTCTCTCTGGGTAAACACATACTGCAGACTCTTACGATCAGTGAAAACATCAACATGGACACCATACAAATAGTGTCTCCAGATTTTCAAAGCAAACACAACAGCTGCCAACTCAAGGTCATGGGTGGGATAATTTTTCTCATGGGGTTTCAACTGTCTAGAAGCATAAGTTATCACCTTAACCTTCTACACCAATACGCAACCCAACCCAACTCTCGAAGCATCACAGTACACTACAAAACCATCAATACCATCAGGTAAAGTCAAAATAGGGGTTGGAGTGAGTTGAGTCTTCAACTCCTGAAAACTCTTCTCACAAGATTTGGACCACAAGAACTTCACTTTATTTTGGGTCAACCGAGTCATAGGAGATGCTATAGAGGAGAAACCCTCAACAAAATAGTGGTAATAGCCAGCTAAACCCAAGAAACTTCAGATATCAGTCGGAGAAATAGGTCTAGGCCAATTTCTAACAGCTTCGATCTTTTGGTGATCAACTCTAATACCCTTGGAAAAAATGATATGACCCAGAAAAGCAACTGACCTTAGCCAAAACTCACACTTACTGAACTTGGCAAACAACTTGTGATCTCTAAGGGTTTGCAAGACAGTTTGGAGATGATCAGAATGTTCATCCTCACTACGGGAGTACACCAGTATATCATCGATGAACACTCTGATAAACATATCCAGATATGGTCTGAACACTCGATTCATGAGGTTTATGAAAGCTGTTGGGGCATTAGTTAACCTGAAAGACATAACAAGAAACTTAAAATGGCCATAACAAGTTCAAAAAGTGGTTTTTGGGATGTCACACTCCCTAACTTTGAGTTGATGATAGCTGGAACGAAGGTCTATCTTTGAGAAATAACTTTCACCTTGCAATTGGTCAAACAAATCATCTATTCTTGGAAGGGGGTACTTATTTTTTATGGTGACTTTATTCAGTTGGCGGTAATTAATACACATATGCAAAGAGCCATCTTTCTTTCTCACAAACAATACAGAAGCACCCCAAGGAGAAACACTGGGCCTTATGAAACCCTTATCTAGTAGATCTTTGAGTTTCTCTTTCAACTCCTTAAGTTCTGTAGAGGCCATACGGTAAGGAGGAATAGAAATGGGCTGAGTATCAGGAAGAAGATCAATCTCGAACTCTATCTCTCTATCAGGAGGTATCCCTGGGAGATTATCTAAAAAGACATCTGAAAACTCATTGACGACATTAACAGACTGGAGAGTTGGAGTCTCATACTTAGTGTCTTTGACTCTAACCAAATGGTAAATACACCCCTTGGAAATAAGCTTTCTAGCTTTCAGGTAGGAGATAAAATGACTCTTGGGTGACACAGAATTCCCAAACCACTCAAACACTGATGCACTCGGAAACTGAAACTTGACCACTCAGGTCCGACAATCAATAGAGGCATAAGAAGAATACAGCCAGTCCATACCCAGAATCATATCAAAATCTACCATGTCTAACTCAATCAGATCAGCCAATAAGACTCTATGAAGAACGGTAACATGACACTTTTTATACACTTTCTGGGCAACAATCGAATCACCCACTGGGGTAGAAACTAGGATAAACTCAGGAATAATCTCAGGACTCATTTAAAAATTCATAGCAATCAAAGGTGTAACATATGAGAAACTGGATCCAGGATCCAACAAAGCATACACATGAAACTGAAATATATGAAGCATACCAGTAACAACATCGGGAGAGTCCTTCTGTTCCTAGAGGGATGGTAAATAATAGAATCTACTCTGGCGCTGCCCGCCAGCATTGCTAGAAGAGGTGCCCTGAGCTAGGGCTGGGCGAGTCGCTGGAACTGGAGCACTAACAATCTGAGTCTGGGTTTGAGGGCGATAGTCACGACTCCCTTGTCTATCCTATGGACAATATCTAACTCTGTGACCCATGTTACCATACCAAAAACAACCTCTCTTCTTACCCCAACACTCACCCGAATGAGCCCTACCACACTTAGGACACAGGGGATGATTTGGCTTACTACCAGCACTGTACTGGGACCTAGATGCATATGACCTAATACCTTGCTCCTGCCTACCTCTAGGAACGGGAGCACTAGCAGATGATGGTGCTGGCATAGATGAATGATCCTGATATTGAGGGCGACTCCCTTACTGCGATCTAGTCTGACCCTGTCCGTGCTGCTTGGACCTAGCTCTCTTATTCCCTCTTATTCTATTTCTCTCCTTAATCTTGTCTGCCTCAATCTGTTGGGCATGAGTCATCAGCCTAGAAAGATTTATCTCACTATTCAGTATAGCAGACCTACACTCCTTAACCACATAACTAGACACTCTAGTCATAAACTTACTCATACTAGCCCGATTATCAGCCACTAAGTCAGGAGCATACTTGACCAACTAATTGAACTTTGGAAAGTACTCCCTAACAGTCATTAAGCCCTATCGCAGGTTCATAAACTCTTTCACCTTCACCTCCCTCATCTCCAAAGGGAAAAACTTATCCTGGAACTCTTGCCAAGTTGTAGGGATAGCTCCCTCACCTCTACCTTTCCTCCAAGTAACAACCCAGTCATAAAAAAGGTCTTTCAACCTGTACGCAGCCAACTCCACATTATGTTCCTCAGATACATGCATCACCTGAGTAATCTTCCGCACCTCCTCTAAAAATAACCATGGATCCTCATCAGACTTGGACCCATAGAATTCTGGCAAATTAATCCGCATGAAGTCATGCATCCTGGCAACAGCTGAATCACATCCCTGCTGCTGTGGAGCTGGGGATGGGTTGGCCTAAATATTTGCAGTAACATCTTGGGCCAGCGCCTGAAAGGCTGCCCAAAATTCAGCATGAGACACGTTTTCACTCAATGGTTCAGCGGGTTGAGGTTGCTGACCATCATTATTTCTTCTCGCTCGACGTAGAGGCATATTTCTGAAAGAGGAGAGCACGAATCAATAGCAGAGAGAGATACTTTAAGTATGATACACTTCTGAAAGAAAGAATCACACTTTTTCTTAAAATGTCTTGTAGCCTCTTTCTCATAGATGTCGCGCACTACACACCGATGATCAATACTTTACTTAACGCAGCTTGTCAGACTCCCTAGGACACCTTAAAACCTTAGGCTCTGATACCAAGTTTGGAATACCCCACAAAATGGGTCCCAAAGCGTCACACGGTGCTTGAGGCTATGAGTAGCCCCAAGCTAACCCTTTGAGCCATTTTTATTCAGTTTAACATAAATCAATGGGGTTTCCATAAAAAACCCTCAAATATCAACAGAGTAATACTCATCAAAGAATAAAAGAATTTCAGAAAGATAACAAACTACTACTTATTAGTCAACTCCCAACATCTATACTAGTCTGACAAGCCTCTAAGAAAATTAATAAAACCAGCGAGCCATTGAGACATGCCCCAACTGACTCATACTCAATTATCAAATGTAAAAAATTCCATGAAACCAACATCAGACATCACTTCCTCGAAACATGAGGATTCACCACAACAGAGGATGTAAAATAGTGTGCCCGAAGAATCATTGTCGAACCTAGAACTGAGCACCTGAACCTACATTCTGAGAAAATACAGCATACATCCGAAGATGTGGGTCAGTACCATAGAAAAGAAACCGAGTATATGGGGGTGTATGCAGTTGTGTAAACATTATCATCATAAATATTTATAAGAAATATGCAGGATGTATGAAAGACTCACATAGCCCAAAGAAAATCATCATAATCATGAGAGGATGAAATAAGTACAATAACACATGTGAGTCATCATATAATTTGTCAATCACTTTCAGTTCATCAATAATATCAATTCTCATAATGTAAATATAATTTAAATCTTTCAAAAGAATAACTTTCACAATTCCACTTTCAAATTACTTCACCATTCACCATAGACATAAGAAAACACACACACATTGGGAGATCCTATAACCGACATGAACTATGTGAGCTACATGGAGTCCAACTTACAACCCACGTTGGGGAGAGCCGTCCTATCCTTCCCATCGGAGTAGGACTATCGATATCAAATCTACACAAACTAGTGATCACTATATAAATCAGCCTCAGGCTCACTCCTACGGAGGCATGTAGTTCTAGGGAAGTAAGGTCGCTTTATACCTCTCACTCGGTGCTAAAGATTTCTCTCAGACTTAGCTCAGATCATTTCAAAGATAATCCACAACAAAACAATTTTAGTAATATACAAAATATACATCGGGAGCCATCATGCTTCCCATCTATCAAAATCAACCACGTTGTGGATTTCTTTCACACTCGAGTTCAAAACAACTCCATTAAGATCTAAAGGTCAAATCATTCAAAATATCTCAAATATTCAACATCAACATGCTTATAACACACACTTTCTCCAAAAAAAACATAATTTCCAATGGGGATTCATGACCCAAATATCAAAATCATGATAAATATCATTCAAGATTCATGCTTTATATCTCCACACATGTAAATTCATCTTTCAAAATCATAAACATCAAGATTTCATAATAATCATCATAAGATATGGGTTCATGCTTCAAATTTATAAAAATAAAATAAAAATCATGCCTTTGTAAAGAAAGTTACTTTCGGGCACAAGAACGAAAGAGAGTTCTTGTTGAAAAACCCCACATACCTTGAATGATGAACTTTAGATCAATACTCGTTTTTGAGATGTTAATCGTACCTTTAAATGATGGTTCTTGGAGTTCTTGAACTAGAACTTGGAATCTTGAATAAATTTGCAGAATTAATGGTGAACTTTGGAGGTTCTTGGAGTTGGATATAGGAGCTTAGGGTTTTCTTTTTTAGGGAACTTGATGAAATATAACATATAATGCTTCTAATAGGATTTAATATAGGGTTTGGACGGATTTTGGGTGAGGAGGAATAACCAAAATGCCCCTAAAAATCAAATAATTCTCGAATCTATCCTTTGGTGGACTGTTTTGATAGTCTGAAGTATATCAACCATAACGTTTTACTCCGATATCTAAATTGGATGAAACCAATTTCATTAGAAAGAGGACTCTCATATATTTACATTGATATATAGTATCTCACCCATATTATTGTGTACGAGGAGTTATGATCGTTTAAAGTTGACCCAAAAATTTTCTTTTGATAGGCTGAAGTAGATCAACTATAACTTTTTGCTCTGATAGACAAATTGGATGAAACCAATTTCATTGGAATGAGGACTCGTAGAGATTTCCGTTGATAATAGTACATCACCCAGATCACTATGTACAAGGATTTATGATTATTTAAAGTTAAAGCAAAAATACGCCAGGCCTCAGTACTTTTTCCTACACGTTTTACTGTTCACTACTATTCACGGTTCGATCGGAATGTTCATAACTCATCTCTCGGGTGTCCGTTTTGGATGATCCATATATAGTTGGAAATCTTATTCGATACTCTACGCAATGGTGGGTCATAATCTAAGACATTCCGCACAAAAAAATTTATAATTCCTTCTAGAAGATAGAACCCAACGTGTTTACACACAAAATTTCAACGAAAAATTTCCTGGGGTATTACAGTTACCTTGAGCTGAGTCTGAGTTAGCGGAAAAAAGGTGAGGATACTTGATTGACATATCTACTTCTAATTCCCAAGAAGCTCCCTCAACAGACTAATTCTGCCTAAGATCTTTGACTAGAGGGACTTCATTATTTCTCAGTCTGCGAGTCTGATAGTCTAGGATTTTGATAGGAATCTCATCATTAGAGAGGCTATTTGTAACATCTATGATCTGAATAGGGACTATAACTAGAGGTTCACCTATCCACTTCTTGAGCAAAGAGACATGGAAAACTAAATGAACTGAGGCTAGATCTGAAGGCGACTCGAGCTCAAAAGCTACCTTGCCGAAACGACTAAGAATTTTGAAGCTGACATATCGGGGACTGAGACTTCCCTTCTTGCCAAATATTTTTACTCCTTTATAGGAGATATCTTTAGATAAACATAATCACCAATCTCAAACTCGAGATCCTTTTTGGGCAAATTTGCATAAGACTTTTGTCAGCTCTAAGCAGCTCGAAGTCTTTCTCTGATCAATTGAACTTTTTCTAAGGCATCAAATACTAAGTCGGGCCCTATAACTAAGGCCTCACTAACTTCAAACCAACTGACTGGAGATCTGCACCTCCTACCATAGAAAGCTTTGAATGGAGCCATCCGAATACTGGAATGATAGCTGTTGTTGTATGAAAACTCAATCAAAGGTAAGTGGTCATCCCAACTTCCCTTGAAATCAATTGCACACGTTTGTAGCATATATTCTAAAGTCTGAATGGTCCTTTCTGCTTGACCATCTATCTGAGGATGAAAGGTTATACTGAGATGAACTTGGGTACCAAAACCCTTTTAGGACGCTTTCCAGAAATAAGACGTGAACTGGGTACCTCTGTCTGAGATAATAGATAACAAAATACCATACAACCTAACCAACTCTATGATGTAGAGTTTGGCATAATCCTCGGCTAAATAAGAGGTATAGACTGGAAGGAAATAAGCTAATTTGATCATCCTGTCTATAATGACCCAAGCTGAATCATACTGATGATGAGTGTGAGGCAAACCCATCACAAAGTCTATGTTTACTTCTTCCCACTTCCAAGTAGGAATATTAAACTCTTGCATGCACCTACTAGGCTTCTGATTCTCTATCTTAACCTGCTGATATATAGAGCACTTAGATACAAACTTTGTAATATCTTTCTTCATCCCACTCCACCAATAGATCTCCAGCAAGTCATGGTATATCTTTGTGGCCCCTGGATGAATAGAGTAGCGCGCACCATGTGCTTCTGCAAGAATTTGTTGTCTCAAGTCATCTATACCTAGAACACATATATGACCTTAACAACACAAAACACCATCTCCCTCTTGGGAGAAAACGTCTACTTTCTGATCCTTAACTGGCTCTTTCAACTTGACTAGATTGGGATCTTTATCTTGCTTTTCTTTTACCTCAGAAACTAGAGATGATTCTAAACTACTCTGAACCCATATATCCCCCTCTTCTGTATCGACTAAGTGAATACCCAGTCTGGCAAGCTTATGGACTTCCTGGGCTAACTTTTTCTTACTGCCCTCAACATGAGCAGCACTACCCATAGAACATCTACTGAGAGCGTTGTCCACTATATTGGCTTTGCCTGGATGGTAAAGGACACTCATGTCAAAAACTTTTAAGAGCTCTAACCACCTCCTCTGACGAGATTGAGATCTTTTTGAGAAAAGACATATTGAAGGCTCTTATAATCTATGAATATATCTATATGAACTCCTTATAGATAATGCCTTCAGATCTTCAAGGCAAAAACTACGGCTGCTAACTCGAGATCATAAGTAAGATAATTCTTCTCATGGGGTTTAAGCTGTCTAGAGACGTAGGTTATTACATTACCATAATGCATGAGGACACAACCCAAACCTACTTTGGATACATCACAATATACTACGAACCCATCTAAACCATCTGTAAGAGCCAAAATTGGAGCTGAGGTAAGTCGAGTCTTCAACTCCTAAAAACTCTTTTTGTAAGGATTTGACAGCTAAAACTTGACTTTCTTCTGAGTCAATCTAGACATAGGGGATGCAATAGAATAAAATCCCTCAATGAAATATCTTTAATAGCCAGCCAAACCCAAGAAACTCCTGATATCTGATGGAGAGATAGTTCTGGGCTAGTTTATTACCACTTTGGTATTTTGAGGATCTACTCTAATGCCATCACCAAAAATGATATGACCAAGGAAAGTATTGATCTTAGCCAAAACTTGCACTTACTGAATTTGGAAAATAGTTAATGATTTATGAGGGTCTAAAGTACGATTTTGAAATAGTCTGTATGATCCTACTCACTGCGGGAATAGACAAGAATATCATCTATGAACACTATGATGAATATGTCTAAGTACTGCTTGAACACACAGTTCATCAAGTCCATGAAAACTACTGGGGCATTGGTAAGACCAAAGGACATGACCAAGAATTTGAAGTGACCATATCGAGTACGGAAAGCTGATTTTGGAATGTTACATTCTCTGGCTCTGAGTTGATCATAGCCTGATCTGAGGTCTATTTTTGAGAAATAACTGGCACCTTAAAGTTGTTCAAACAAGTCATCGATTTTGGGAAGTGGATACTTGTTCTTGACCGTGACTTTATTGAGCTGACAGTAATCAATATACATTCTAAGAGAACCATCTTTCTTTTGCATAAATAAGACTAGTGCACCCCACGGGGACATACTGTATCTGATGAATCCCTTATCCAAGAGATCCTTCAACTATTCTTTCAGTACTTTAAGTTCTGCTGGTGTCATTCTGTATGGCAAAATAGATATAGGTTGAGTATTTGGAAGAAGATTAATGTCGAAGTCTATTTCCCTTTCGAGAGGAATTCCTGGAAGATATTTGGGAAAGACATTTGAATATTCATTCACGACTGGGACTGATTCAAAATTGGGAGTTTTGGAAGTAGTGTCCTTAACATGAACAAGATGATAGAAATATCCCTTATATATCATTTTTCGTGCCCAAAAGTAGGAAACAAGTTGACCTCTGAAAGCTGGAGTACTACCCCTCTATTCTAGGACAGGATCATTCAGGAACTGAAACTGGACAACTCTAATTCTGCAGTTGACTTTGGCATTGCATGAATGAATCCAATCTATGCCGAGAATGACATTAAAATCAGTCATCTCTAATTCGACCAAGTTTGCTGAAGTGACTTTTTGAAATATCATAATCGGACAGTTCCTGTATACCTGTTGAGCTATGATGGTTTTACCTACTGGGGTAGAGACTGAAAAGGGCTCTTCTAGAATTTTGAGACTGACTCTGAAATCAACTGCTATATAAGGAGTAACAAAAGACAACGAATCTCCTGGATTTAGCAAAGCATAAATATGTAAGTGAAAGATCTGTAACATACCAGTAACCATATCAGGAGAATTTTCCTTATCTTTCCAGGACTGGAGAGCATAGAGTCAATTTGGGCGTTTCCCACTAGTAGCACTGAAAGTGGCACCCTGCTAATTTGGGTGACCGAATTGAGTTGAGGAATGGTTCTGTTGACTCTGGGAACCTATCTGAGGACAGTCTCTAACTCTGTGGCCTGGCTTGCCACATTCAAAACAAATATCGCTACCAGCTCTGCAAATACCCTGATGGTGTTTTCGATAAGTCTGACAAAGGGAATTAGTTTGGGCATTATTGACACTACCCTGAGACTTAGAGCCTAGCGCCCAATCTTTATTACCATCCCTGAACTTAGGAGATGGAGCACTGGCTGAAGAAGGAGATGGAATTGATTACTTAGGATGAAACTGAGAACGATTTCCTCCCTCTGATTTAGGCTGAGCAAAGTTAAAACTATCTATCCTTGCTCTCTTATTCTTCTTCTCCCTCATCTTAATCATTTGCTCTTCTATCTGTTGAGCATGGGTCATAAGCCTGGCTATGTTCATGTCACTATTCAATATCACGGACCTGCACTCATTGACTACACTATCATTCACCCCAAAAACAAAATTACTCATCTTGGCCCTGCTATCTGCCACTACATGAGCAGCATGTTTGGCTGGTTGAGTAAACTTAAGAGAATACTCTTTCACTATCATGTTGCCCTGCCTGAGGTTGATAAATTATAACACCTTAGCTTCTCTCAGCTCTAGGTGAAAGAATCTATCTAAGAATATGGTGACAAACTCATCTCACTCAATAGACCCTGTATCAACTGACCTCTCTAACTTCCGCTATTTGAACCAAGCATAAGCCATATCCTACAACTAATATGTGGCTAGATTAGCACTCTCACTAGAAGTAACCCCCGTGATGTCTGTAACCTTCTGAAATTGGTTAAGAAATTCATGAGGATCCTCATCTGACTTAGACCCAAAAAAAGATGGAGGATTCATTCGGGTGAAATCTCAAATCGTGGCTGCAGCTGGATTGGCCACTGGGTTGGCCGAAATGACAGATGGTCATTCATTTTGAGCAGCAACTAATTGAGTAAGAGTAGTGAATGCAGCTCTAAACTCTGTATGAGAGACATGCTCGCCCAAAGGATTTTCGAGCAGAGGGGATGACTGATTCCCAGTTCTCTTCTTGGGAGGCATGTTCTATAAATGGAAAAGAAGAGGATTAAACTGAGAGATTATCTTGAGATTATGCTCATTGGCACAACATGAATACTAAAAAATGGGAAACTATTCCTGAACATCTTATAGCCTTCTACACATAAATGTGGCAACAACACGCCTATGTACAAGTCTCTACTAGATGTGGCTTTAAGACTTCCTAGGATACTATTGAACCTTAGACTCTTATACCAAGTTTGTAACATCCTGAATCTGGTACTTGGAATGCTACACGATGCTCATGACCCCAAAGAACCACAAGCTAACCCATGACTAATATTTATACCTATATACTGTATAACATCATGTGAAATGCGGAAATAATAGACTGAACATGCCATAAGGTTCAAAACGGATAAAACATAATATCTGAGAGTACAGTATATCAATACCAAAACATGAACTAAAATAAATTATCTGAACATGTTGTAGTCTGAAAGCCTCTAAAACTGAATGGTCTGAATAAGGAGTTGATGGGACATGTCCCCGACTAACTTCAACTATTGAAATAAACTAAGTAATGAAATAAATAATCATATCATCCTCGAATGATGAGGACTCACTGCTAAATCTGACTGCTGAAATCTGGAATGCTACTTATGCTCTGGAGCTCGTGCTTCTAAACCTATGGTATAAAACACCATAGCACAAATGTGTCAGTACGATTGAATGTACTAGTATGCAAGTGAGGTAGGCTGAATGCAAAGGATTCAATTACATAAACAATGCTAACTGACTATATAACATGAACGTGAGAATACATGCATGAATAAGTGATTGTAACTAAATTTGTAATGATACTGACTACTAAGTCTGAATATTGATAACATGAGTACTGATAACTGTTACTGAGCGACTGTATTCAAAAGTCTAGGTTCTGATGGAACTAGCTGAGTCCTATACTATTCTAAGATGATTGTATCTGACAGTCCTGAATTCTGTAGAACTATCTGATTTCTATTACTAAGACTGAGACTAAACTATAACTGTGGAAAATAGTCATCTAATCAACATTCCCCAAATAAAGTAATATAGCTGAGTTGGGGTCCAATTTGTAACACCAATTGGAAGGGTGTCAATACCACGCCACCGGTAAGGACAAGCTGTGACTGACCATCATCTGGCAGGTACTCTAATGAGAATGGTGGGACCCTCAACTGACAGGTTAAGCCACCTCATCAACCCTCAACTGACAGGTTTGATATCTCAACCTACGCTGGCTATGTAGTTCTGGAGTGTAAGGATTGCTTCTAAGAATCACACCCTCTACTGGCAGGTGAGTTCCCATGCTTGGGTTCAATTGGTGCTAAATTCTACTCCAATCTGAATAGACACTGAACGTGATTAACTGAACTCAATTGGACTGAGTTAACTGAGTTCTGTTGACTGACAGAATGCTACTGAGGTTACTGAATTACTGAGCTTTCTTGAGTCACATGACTGACTGAGTTCTACTTGTTGACACCCAATTTTTGCTCTCCGTTCCTAAAATTAACGTCTTGAGTCTTCTTGATCATTAAAGGACACAAAATATAATTTTTTTTCATCTTTCTTGTAATTGTTGATAAATTATTGATAATCATCCTTACTTTAGGATTTTTATCAAGTTGTTGTCGTATTTTTACTTTTCATAATTTATTAACAATCTTCCTTATAATATGATTTCTATCAATTCATTATCGTTATTAACATTTTACAATTATCTGCAGATGTACACGACATGACATCATATTATTATAATATTTTTTATATTAAATTATATTTTTTAATATTTTCAACATTCTTTACATTTTTCATAATTACAAATCAATAACTGCATTTTGTACATTTTTACGGTCCGCAAATGCTAAGTCAGATTAATTATTTTTACATAGTATAATAATTCAATGTCTTGTCGCATTCAACAATGACCACACAATAATGTCTTGCCACATCCGACAATGACTACACATAATGTATTGTCACATTTGACAATACAACTCAATGACACTACACTTTGGACAATAACTCTATCTATTGGTCAAAAGGATGAACATCCTTTGGTCATTATCCTAAGGACTAAAGGATGTGCTATTATAAAAGGAGGAGACACCCCTTTATCCATTGGATAATAGGGAGTACCCAATTTTATTATAAATAGGCAAGGGTGGAAGATAATTTTACTCATATTTTCTCTCTACACACATATTTTCATACACCCGCACATATTTTTTCTCTCTCTCTCTCAAATACCATACACAAAAAAATACAAGAAAAAATCTTTCCTCATTTTTCATTTTCTCTCCCAAAAATACACAAATGCATACGCACATTTTTTAATCACACACGCATTATATTCTTATTTTTCTCCTCTCTCAAGAATAAATAAATACACACACATTTTTATTCTTCCTCTCTCAAAAAAAATTCACACATATTTTTCACCTCTTTCTTCTCTCCCTCAAATACAAAATTTGTTCATCTTTTTCTTTTTCTCAAAAATAAATACATATACTCAAAATAAATACTTTGGCTGATAAAAATATCTCTCCGTCAGATATTTAAGGCCACCCTATTAAAAAGACGGGCTTTGTTTTATCACAATCATTATTTTATATGAAAGGCCTACACATGGCTGATGAAAATATCTATCCTTCAGATACTTGAGACCACTTCATTACAAATGACGGATTTTATTTTTAAAAGATTACTATTTTATATCAAAATAAATACTTGGCCGATGAAGAAATTATCCGTCGATTTTCGAGGGCTTTACAAATAAAAGGACGGATTTTACGTAGACAAATACGTAACAAAAATAAATATTTTTGGGTGATGACGAAATCTTTATAATATTTCAAAAATTTATCTGAGTCCACTGTTTAACAAATATTTATTTTAAAATTAGTATATGCACACGAACTTTTTTAATTTATTTTTATTATTATTTATTTGTTACTAACATTTTTATTACGAGTGTTTACGCAGGTTATCGAGAATACTTGTTGGGAATGACATTCAAAGAAGAATTTAAATTGTGTGTTTTTATTTTTCATATTTTTACACTTGTATAAATGTTAATCATAGTAAAATTTAATTTTTGGGATGTTGTGCGGGATATTCTTCATTTACACAATTTCATCGTTTAGGCAAAACTTAGGCCTTTAATATTCAGATAAAAGAATTAAGTTAATCAAGTAATTCACCTATTATGTAGTCTTTTCTTCTCAAATAAATCTTTACTTTTCTCTGTAACTTTAATCAAATAAAAAACATTACTTGTGCACATCAAAATATATTTCTTTTCATATGTCAAAATACTTTCCTTTTCACCTGTAATTTATACATTTTTATACATATGTTTTACATGTTTCTTTTATCAATAGATTTTATTTGTATATTTAATATACATATACTTTTACATAGTTTTACATTTGTATTTTTTCAAAAGAATTATTTTATACTTAATACACATACACTTTTATATTATTTTAAATATTTATACCTCCTCCCTCATTAATAAGTTTAGTCTAGCCGGGTACCATATTTGTGGATCCTGAAGGGTGCCTAACCTCTTCCCTTCGGGATAATTTGAACCTTTACCTAGAGTCTGAATTGGTTTTTTGCAGACTAAAAACATCAATCATACGTGTTAATAAATAAACAGCTTTCCTTATTTTTCTTAAAAATTAGGTGGCGACTTTGTACAAATTTCAATTTTTTAGAGTCCAATAAGTCATGTTTTGTTTGAGCTTGGCAAAAATAGGGCATGACAGAATGGCGACTCTGCTGGGGACTACAACAGTAGGTTCTAACCACAATAGACTCAATTTCTCAATTAAGGGAGGTAATTTTACATTTTTTATATGATTAAGTTCTTTGATTCTTTATCTATTTACACTGTAAATTATTTGAACTTGTTCATAAATTCTGTATATTATTTACAAAAATTAATTTTATAGTTTTGTCAATTTTTTTTATTCATTACTTGTTCATATACACTTTATCTGTACATTGAAAAATTGCTACATATTATTTAATCATAGATTATAATTTCATCGAGTTTTTGCCCGTACATTTCACAGACTGTGGTTCACGCAGGGGGTATCTTACACTCCCCCAAACCTTCTTTTGAATTTCATAGTTCCAGAGTTGGTGCATTTAGGTTAGTGCGCCTTCTCGCAAACATTCAGTCCTACTCCCAACCATTTAGAAAAATTCCTATTCTAGAAATAAATCCCACCATATACAAATTCATAAAAAATAGGTTTGAACTACGTTTTGACCTGATTCTTATCCAGACAAGATACGTAGGCAACCCTGTATTAGGGTTTGGTCTCTTCACTATTTCAAAATAATTCCTTCTGGGGCAATTTTTCTTAAATAGTTCAAAGACACTCTCTAAAAGTCTTCAAGAGCGCAAATAAATGATTCCTCAAATTCAAATCTCAATAACATTAGTGTTTAGGCGACCTACCTCCAAATCCTCACCCGATTTTGGTTCGAGAACACCTAGATTATTTTTTTGGATGTCGTAAATCATTAAATTTATGGTGTATCAGTCCCCACTATCAAAGCAAGGGTTCAATATTCTTTCATTCATAACAATCCTGCCAACTACGGTGAAATAATGTGATAACTTCTTCAATGTATGATCTTCTTAATCTCGTCGACATATTGAAGTAATTTCAAAACTCTCCTTGTGCTCAACATCCATCCTCTTGATCGTCTAATCGAATCAATTTTGTTGATATAAGTAATTCCTTCCTGATCGTCCTTCACATTATTTTTTCAAAGATGACCACCACTTTTGTACATTCATACATGTTACATAGAAATTTACAAATTTGCCTAAACTACGCAAACCTGATTCTTGTTTTCACAAGATACGTAGGCAACCCTCATTTGGGTTCGGTCTCATTTTTTTTTAAAATAAAATAAAATTTTAACTTGGTTGGTACCGACACAATTAGGAGTGTGCATGAGAAAGAACAAATTGGTATGATGGAGAGGACCGACTTCACAGTAAACCATAGATTCTTTTGATACCTCTTAGTCAAACCTGAGTAACACTCGAAAATTCTCTTGCATACATCTAAGACAAGAACAAAGTCAACCCCTATCATTTCAAGTGCATTGTGTGGTAAGATTTAGACTTGTTCATTGTACTGTATTATTGATCCAGAACTTGGAGTGAATTTCTATTGAGGTAAAATTTTGAGTTATACTTAGTTTGGAAAAGGATTGTAGGCCTTCTTTGACTAGATTGTGCCTTCCACAGCCTACCAAATGACATCAATCCCTAGTATTTCCCCCCTTTGAGCCTGAAATCTTTTCTTTAGAATACCACATCTGAGCCTATACCTTTTGAGTGCTTACATGCACTATCCCTCTTTGTCCTACCTCCTTGAGCGCACTAAGTACGTGCAAGTTGCGAATGAAGATTCAAAATCAAAATTGCCAAAGGCAAAGGACGTATATCCTCAGAAGAACAAAAATAAAAGATGACTTCAAACAAAGAAGGAGCAAGACCCCTCACAAAGGAAAAAAAAAAAGATAACTCTAATAAAGGTAGGGAATCATCATCCCCCCCCCCCAAAAAAGGAAGGAAAATATATCGAAAAGGGGGAAAACTCCAACACAAGATTCAAAAGAAGTTGAAACAAATACAAAACAAGGGGCAAAAAAGTACAATAAAGAAAATCGAGCGTCAAAAGCACGGATACAGTGCAATGCTCATTGAGGAATTAGTCACTTTTATCCCAGACGTCATTCTACCGGACCCCAAGCCTACATTACAAGCCAATAACAAGTCCTACAAGATCCTACTCTATGTTTTCTAACATTAGTGGATACTTACATGAAGGCCAAGTATATGGTATCACAATTGCATTCATTGAACTTCTTTCTGAGTGTGAGTGTATATTTCTAGACGTTTCCAAATTCAAAAGAAAATAATATTCAAATAAGTGTGAGAACGAGACATTCTTTCTGGAGAGGACACTTGAAACATAGGTACATGCACAATTCAAAATCTTTGTTTGAAGCAAGATGAACAAATCTTGTCGATACTTAGGTATGTCTAAGGTACCACTAGTAGCTATGGAAGTTACCCTGAAGTCGATCTCGGTTAGATGAAGACACAATTATATATTTTCATTATTCAACCTTTCTTATAAAGAAAATACTAAACAATCTTCGGCATTTTCACCTTTCTACATTCTTACAAAGAAAACACAAATAGTCTTCTGCATTTTTACCTTTCAGCATTTCTTACAAATAAATCACAAAGCAATCTTCCGCATTTTTCATCTTTCAACACATTTTTCAACAAAAATACAAAAAAAAAAAATCTTTCCTTTCAAACCATGCCTCCACATACATGCATCACACTTTACATGCAAAATCTCCGAATACCAATAATTAACCTTTATCTTCAAGATACAACCTTCAAACACGTATATTTTACTTTTCCATTGGATGTTCTCAGAGGCTTTTTACATTCTCATAGCCCCGTCAATCGAGAGGCTATTATCTTTCAAAGCCCCGCCAGTCGAGAGGCTTTTACATTTTCATAGCCCCGCCAGTCAAGTGGCTATTACTTTTACATTCTCATAGCCCCGCCAGTCGAGAGGCTATTACCTTTCAAAGCTCCGCCAGTTGAATGGCTATTACCTTTCAAAGCCCCGCCAGTCAAGAGGATTTTATATTTTCATAGCCCCACCAGTCGAGTGGCTATTACCTTTCAAAGCCCCGCCAGTTGAGAGGCTTTTACATTTTCATAGCCCCACTAGTCAAGTGGCTATTACCTTTTAAAACTCCTCTAGTCGAGAGGCTGTTACATTTTCATAGCCCCGCCATTCAAGAGGCTATTACCTTTTAAGGCCCCGCCAGTTAAGAGGATTTTACATTCTCATAGCCCCGCCAGTCGAGAGGCTTTTATATTTTCATAGCCCCGATAGTTAAGAGGCTATTACCTTTTAAACCCCCCCCCCCCAGTTGAGAGACTTTTTACATTCTCATAGCCCCGTCAGTCGAGAGGCTATTACCTTCCAGTTGTTTCACCAATTGAGAGGCCATTACCTCATCGGTTGATGACCTTAGTCTTCATAGACAATTGAGGATGACCATCACATAGTCTCCGTAGACAATCAGAGATAACAATCAACATCAGTCTCCATAGACAATTGGAGATGTCACCAAGTCTTTGTATACAATCGAAGACATAATTCATCACATAGCCTCCGTAGACGGTCAGAGATGATAATCAGCATTCGTCTCCATAGATAATTGAAGATGTCATCAAGTCTTCGCAGACAATTGAAGATATTATCATTCATCACAGTCTCCATAGACAATCAGAGACAACAATAAACACTAGCCTCCATAGACAATTGGAGGTGTCATGCACCAATTCTCCATAAACAATCAGAGACAACAATCAACACCAGCCTCCATAGATAATTGGAGGTGTTATGCATCAATTCTCCGTAAACAATCAACACCAGCCTCCATAGACAATTGGAGGTATCATGCATCAATTCTTCGTATACAATTGAAGACATCATCATTCAACATCAGTCTCCATAGACAATTGGAGATGTCATGCATTAAGTCTTCGTAGACAATAGAAGACATCTTTCATTCATCAACATCAGTCTTCGCAGATAATTAAAGACACCCGTCATTCATCCTCAAGTCCTGTAGACAATCGGAGACATCATACATCTTTTCAACAAAAGGTACAATTCAGAACAACAACATTTTTTTTCAAACCCCATATATCACACACTAGGGCAAATTTTGAGAAATATCTCAAATTTTCCCCATTTCCTCATTTCGAACTATATTGACCTGATTCTCATGACAATCGAGATATTTAGGAAGCTCTATGCAGAGTTTGGTCATTACAACCCTACAATCATTATTTCTCCCTAACTGGTACATAATTTTTCTTCTCCGGCATCTAACAACTCAATACTGGGGTAGTTTCAAAAGGAGCATCGGGAATATGTGAGTACTTTTGTTTCCACATAGTCCTCTTCTGAATAATCATTTCATACGATCATTCACCCCTAATAACAAGGCAAGAGACAATCTGCCAATTTTCTTAAACTACACCCGACCTGGTCCTCCTTAACTTGAGGTATGTAGGCAACTCTAAATTAAAGTTCAGTCGAATTTTTCTATAAAAAAAAAATCATTTTTTGTCAAGCAAGATTGGCTACACGTCAATATTTTTGTTTGAAGACTTCTACATCGTCCTCAAACGAAAAAGGGCAACTGTTGACACCCAATTTTTGCTCTCCGTTGCTAAAATTAACATCTTCAGGCTTATTGATCATTAAAGGGCACAAAATATAATTTTTTTTCATCTTTTTTATAATTGTTGATAAATTATTGATAATCATCCTTACTTTAGGATTTTTTTCAATTTGTTGTAGTATTTTTACTTTTCATAATTTATTAATAATCTTCCTTATAATATGATTTCTATCAATTCATTATCGTTATTAACATTTTACAATTATCTGCACACGTACACGACATGAAATCATATTATTATAATATTTTTATATTAAATTATATTTTTTAATATTTTCAACATTCTTTATATTTTTCATAATTGCAAATCAATAACTACATTTTGTACATTTTTACGATCCGCAAATGCTAAGTCGAATCAATTATTTTTACATAGTATAATAATTCAATGTCTAGTCTCATTCAACGACGACCACACAATAATGTCTTGCCACATCTGACAATGATTACACATAATGTATTGTCACATCTGACAATGACAACTCAATGACACTACCCTTTGAATAATAACTCTATCCATTGGTCAAAAGGATGAACATCCTTTGGTCATTATCCTAAAGACTAAAGGATGTGTTATTAGAAAAGAAGGGAACACCCCTTTATCCATCGGATAATAGGGAGTACCCAATTTTATTATAAATAGGCAAGGGTAGAAGACAATTTTATTCATCTTTTCTCTCTACACACACATTTTCATATACCCACGCATATTTTTTCTCTCTCTCTCTCTCAAATACATACACAAAAAAATACAAGAAAAAATCTTTCCTCATTTTTCATTTTCTCTCCCAAAAATACACAAATGCATATGCACATTTTTTAATCACACACACATTATATTCTTATTCTCCCCTCTCTCAAGAATAAATAAATACACACACATTTTTATTGCTCCTCTCTCTCAAAAAATCCACACATATTTTTCACCTCTTTCTCCTCTCCCTCAAACACAAAATTTGTTCATCTTTTTCTTTTTCTCAAAAACACATACATATCTCAAAATAAATACTTTGGTCGATGAAATTATCTCTCCGTCAGATATTTGAGGCCACCCCATTAAAAAGACGGACTATATTTTATCAAAATTATTATTTTATATAAAAGTCCTACACATGGCTGATGAAAATATCTATCCTTCGGATACTTGAGGCCACTTCATTACAAATGACGGATTTTATTTTCAAAAGATTACTATTTTATATCAAAATAAATGCTTGGCCGATGAAGAAATTATTCGTCGATTTTCGAGGGCTTTACAAATAAAAGGACGGATTTTACGTATACAAATACGTAACAAAAATAAATATTTTCGGGTGATGACGAAATCTTTATAATATTTTAAAACTTTATCTGAGCCCACTTTTTAACAAACATTATATTTTAAAATTCGTATCTACACACGTACTTTTTTAATTTATTTTTATTATTATTTATTTATTACTAACATTTTTATTACGAGTGTTTATATAGGTTATCGAGAATATTAGTCGGGAATGACATTCAAAGAAGAATTTAAATTGTGTGTTTATATTTTTCATATTTTTACACTTGTATAAATAATAATCATAGTGAAATTTTATTTTTGGGATGTTGGGAGGGATATTCTTCATTTACACAATTTCATCGTTTAGGCAAAACTTAGGCCTTTAATATTCAGATAAAAGAATTAAGTTAATTAAGTAATTCACCTATTATGTAGTCTTTTCTTCTCAATTAAATCTTTACTTTTCTCTGTAACTTTAATCAAATAAAAATATTACTTGTGCACATCAAAATATATTTCTTTTCATATGTCAAAATATTTTCTTTTTTCACAAGTAATTTATACATCTTTATACATATCTTTTACATGTTTCTTTTAACAATACATTTTATTTGTATATTTAATATACATATACTTTTACATAGTTTTACATTTGTATTTTTTCAAAAGAATTATTTTATACTTAATACACATACACTTTTACATTATTTTAAATATTTATACCTCCTCCCTCATTGATAAGTTTAGTCTAGCCGGGTACCACATTTGAGGATCCTGAAGGGTGCCTAACCCCTTCCCTTCGGGATAATTTGAACCCTTACCTAGAGTCTTAATTGGTTTTTTGCAGACTAAAAACATCAATCATACGTGTTAATAAATAAACAGGTTTCCTTATTTTCCTTAAAAATTAAGTGGCGACTCTGTACAAATTTCAATTCTTTAGAGTCCAATAAATTATGTTTTGTTTGAGCTTGGAAAAAATAGGGCATGACACTACTGATCATGGCTTGACTGAGAGTATTGTGAAAACATGACAACGTCTCTGGGCACACAGCTAAATTTTCAGGTACAAGTACCCCCAGGACTCAATAGAAGAAAACTGATAAGGCATGACATTCTTGAATACATAACCAACATCAACAATCCACAATACAATAAGTTGGGGATTTCATGAAGTACATGGTTATCATAATCTTGTACATGGTAGGAATGCATATCAACACATCATGATTTCATCAACTAGTACAATGAGCATTCCATCGAACATTCATAATGCACAACAATATCATAGAAGTCATTTTGATCATGAAGGTAAAGCATGTATTTATCATTTAGGTCACAATTGGGATATAATGTATAATTTCTAGTCCCGTAGGCATTTTATCAAACACCTTGCATGCACCTCTTAGGGAATAGGCATCATCATCAAATTATCACTTCAAGACTCCATAAGTCCACTAAACTTATAAATTTCAAGCCACACATTAACATGCTTTCATGAACAATACATAAGATTCATACTTAAGAATCATAGAACAAGATAAACATGGTTATAAACAACCCACAACATAAACATCACAATTAAATATTTAAAAGTGGATTCTTGAACTTCATGGATGAAAGGAATCCATGAATGAACACTATGCATACCTTAGTTCTTGATTTTATGAAGATTGACGGTGGAATTCTTGATTTTGAATCTCCAATTGAAAACCCTATCTTGTTCTTGATGAATTTTGAGCGAAACAACAATATTTTGGCTTCAAAAATAGTTAAATCCCGTGTTTATGGGCTTATATAGGAGTGGGAAAATGACCATTTAGCCCTCAAATGCGCTGAGCTGGAAGCTAAAATTTTTGGGAGCATACTATGGAGCGTGTGTCGCATGCTCTAATGCACAAGGATAGAGAGTGCGTCGTATGCTCTACTGCACCCCAGGGGTGGAATGGAGCGTGCACCGCACGCTAATCGCATGGTGCTACTATTTTGAAATACAAGCATGCCCTAAACGGCTTCCAAAAATTTCGAAACTTACCCGAGATGTACTATTGACTTGCGTCATCGTGACGCAACTTAAAAATAAAAAAATGGAGGTCAGGAAGGTTATTAAATAAATCTTCAAAGTTCAGAGGCTTGAAATGAGACTAAGTGTTGAACACTTATCTAAAATATTCTAAGTGTGGGAGCTTTTGAAGAGCTTTAAGGAGTTTAATTTAACTTAGAATTTTACGGGGTATTACAACATTTCATGCTATCGAGTCCTGGGGGTATTAATACCCAATAATTTAGTTTTTTATTTAGAGCCAGTGTCAGCTATGGAATAGTATTAGTCATGTAACGATCAGTAGTACTTTCAGATTGTTATAGAACTCAGTAGAACTCAGGCAGTTACAGAACTTAGGAAAACTCAGTAATCTCAGTATCAGTCCAGTCCAGTTCAGTATACTCAGTTCCATGTCTTTCAGTTGGGAGTAGGATTCAACATCGAGCAAGCCTAGGGATAAGGGCACACCCGTTAGTTAGGACTGGGTCTCTAAAAGCAATCCCTAAGTTTCAGAATTACGTAGCCAGCGTAGGTTATGAGATGTCACCCATTAGATAGGTCTGATCTCAAGGGTCACCCATTAGTTAGGACTGACTCCACAGTTGTTATCTTTACTAATGGCACGGTACTGACACCCTTCCAATTGGGGTTACAGATTGGACCCCAACTTAGTTATCTTCTCTTATTTAGGGCATATCAGTTAGATGATTACCTCCCACAATTTTGGTTTCAACCTTTAGTTTAGAACTCAGTTCAGTTCTACAGAATCAGGACTATCAGACACAGTCAATCAGTATCAGTAAGTACATATTATCAGTTACTTAGTATCAGAACTCAGTTCTTAGTATCAGACAAGCTCAATTACAGTATATATATATATATACAAAGTATTGCATACTCAGTGATTTCAGTAGTAATAGTTATCCACGTACTTTCCTGTTCAGTTACACTTTATCATTTAGTCAGTTATTATTCATGCATATGAACCCTTGCACTCAGCCTTACCTCATCTAGAATACCCGTACATTCCCATGTACTGACGTATACTTTTCTATGCAATGATGATTCATATCACAGCATACCGATAATTTAGCTATTTATTTAGAGCCAGTGTCAGCTATGGAATAGTATCAGTTATGTAACGATCAGTAGTACTCTCAAATTGTTATAGAACTAAGTAGAACTCAGCCAGTTACAGAACTTAGAAAAACTCAGTAATCTCAGTATCAATCCAGTCCAGTTCAGTATACTCATTTCAGTGTCTTTCAGTTGGGAGTAGGATTCAACACCGAGCAAGCCTAGGGATGGGGGCACACCCGTTAGTTAGTACTGGGTCTCTAAAAACAATCCTTAAGTTTCAGAACTACGTAGCTAGCGTAGGTTATGAGATGTCACCCATTAGATAGGTCTAATCTCAGGGGTCACCCGTTAGTTAGGACTGACTCCACAGTAGTTATCTTTACCCATGGCACGGTAATGACACCCTTCCAATTGGGGTTACAGATTGGACCCCAACTTAGTTATCTTCTTTTATTTAGGGCATATCAGTTAGATGATTACCTCCCACAGTTTTAGTTTCAGCCTTCAGTTTAGAAGTCAGTTCAGTTCTACAGAATCAGGACTATCAGACACAGTCAATCAGTATCAATAAGTACATATTATCAGTTACTTAGTATCAGAACTTAGTTCTTAGTATCAGACAAGCTCAGTTATAGTATATATATATATATGCACAGTATTGCATACTCAGTGATTTCAGTAGTAATAGTTATCCACGTACTTTCCTGTTCAATTACACTTTATCACTTAGTCAGTTATTGTTCATGCATATGAACCCTTGCACTCAGCCTTACCTCATCTAACATACTCGTACATTCCCACGTACTGACGTATACTTTCCTGTGCAATGATGTTTCATATCATAGCATACCGATAATTTAGTTATTTATTTAGAGCCAGTATCAGCTATAGAATAGTATTAGTCATGTAACGATTAGTAGTACTCTCAGATTGTTATAGAACTCAGTAGAACTCATCCAGTTACAGAACTTAGGAAAAGTCAGTAATCTCAGTATCAATCCAGTCCAGTTCAGTATACTCAGTTTAATGTCTTTCAATTGGGAGTAGGATTCAAAACCGAGCAAGCCTCGGGATGGGGGCACACCCCTTAGTTAGGACTGGGTCTCTAAAATTAATCCCTAAGTTTCAGAACTACGTAGTCATCGTTGGTTATGAGATGTCACTCGTTAGATAGGTCTGATCTCAGGGGTTACCCGTTAGTTAGGACTGACTCCACAGTAGTTATCTTTACACATGACACGATACTGATACCCTTCTAATTAGGGTTACAGATTGGACCCCAACTTAGTTATCTTCTCTTATTTAGGGCATATCAGTGAGATGATTACCTCCCACAGTTTTAGTTTCAGCCTTCAGTTTAGAAGTCAGTTCAGTTCTACAGAATCAGGACTATCAGACACAGTCAATCAGTATCGATAATTACATATTATCAGTTACTTAGTATTAGAACTTAGTTCTTAGTATCAGACAAGCTCAGTTACAATATATATATATATATATGCACAGTATTGCATACTTAGTGATTTCAGTAGTAATAGTTATCCACATACTTTCCTGTTCAGTTACACTTTATCATGTAGTCAGTTATTGTTCATGCATATGAACCCTTGCACTCAGCCTTACCTCATCTAGCATACCCGTACATTCCCACGTACTGACGTATACTTTCCTGTGCAATGATGTTTCATATCATAGGTTCGGACTCTCAGGTTCCCGACCATAGTAGATTCAGAATAGCTAGCAGTAGTATATTTAGCAGTGAGTCTTTATAATTTGAGGACATCCTTTTATTTCATTATCTCAGTAGACTCAGTATTTTAGTAAATGGAGTTAGTTTGGGGATTATCCCATCAACTCCACTTTCAGACAATTCCAGTTAGAGGCTTTTTAGACTAGTTTCAGTCAGTATTCAGTTTTACAAATATTATCCCAAATGTTTTATTTTATTAGTATTTCAGATGTTTTGAACCTTATGGCATTTTATCCTATTATTTTGCATTTATTTTAGTATTATTGTTTTTTGCCCACAGTAGATATCATTCATGGGTTAGCTTGTGGTCCTTCGGGGTCGTAAGCACCGCGTAACAACTACAGGGTAGTCCCGAGTCGTTATAGTCATGCGTTTAATTCAACTGAACAATAAGGACATAAGTCCAATAAAACTCAAACATATAATAAACGTCTGCGAAATCTCTACTAAGAACCAAAATCAACATCTATCTGAAAACTGGGACAAGACCCTCAGTCGGACTAAAACAAAATGAAATATCAATGTTCTAAAAATAGACCTTCCGCTATAAGGGAGGCTCACCAATTACACACTTCTGTCTGACAAATCTATGGCTTAGCGGGACCCCTGGACTGATCTAGCCTCGGACCCTGAAATATAGGGGGTTAATACAAATGTACTGGTACATAGAGCAATCCAAAATAATTAAATTTTTTACAACATAAATGAGAGCAATTTATAAAATATTTTTATATATGATATATGAAAACACATGGGCATACTTAAAAGACTTTAACACATTTCTTTTGAAACCATGAACCACTCTTTATTTTACTTCTTAGCTAGATGGTACACCTTACAATTTATAATTCCACAGGCTATATGAAATTCGCCCTTGACTCGACGGCCAAGCCCCCAATCCATGTTTGCCGCAAAGATTAGAGTATCGTTAAGGGGAAGAACATGCAAGATAACAAAGTAGGGTGTCAAATTCCCCAGTCAAGTCAATATGTCATGGTTGGAACAAGATCACAAAGTAGGGCTCCTAACCATAGTTCCTAATTGTGACGACATAATACAAGGTACACAAGATCACATAGCAGGATACCATAATCTCGTGTCAATAAATCACAGTTTCCAACATTGAGTCTTTCGACTCATGCTATATTCAGGTAACCATCTAACTCTCTTTAAGCCCAATTTTTAGCCTCCTAAAAATATAATTCATGCTAAATAACAAATCTTTATCATTCTGTTAAGGGCACATCATAACAGGGCATCGTCATACCCAGACTTGCAATTCATTCATATCATATCAATTCCACAGCCCTTCTTATTCCAACATGTACAATTACCACCAAAAGGTTATCCAGTCACACCAGAGTCCTCATTATCAAAATCACATGAAACTCATTCAAACACACTCGTTTTATGAATATTGAAAACATAGTGTCCATTCCATTTATTCTACTCATGCATAATGATTGAGGAGACATTTAAAATTCAAGAGTTTCTCATCATTCTCAAATCAGCCCCCGACATTGGTTATACATAATTTCATGATAAAAAAAGGGGCTCTTAATTTATGCTCTCAAAATAATTCACAATTTATATCATGCAAGGTTCATAAATTTCATCATGGGGAGTGAAATTTCACAATTTACATTCGTAAACCACCTTTCAATTTCAAATCACAAAAAAAGCACGAGATTATAAATCAAACTTATAGAAAACCCCATAACAATTTTCATAATTCCATTGAATTGATTTCACAATCCATGCTCTTAAAAATAATTTACCAAAACTCATAGTATATACGTGCATATACATCTTAAAGGATTTTAGAAATCGTAAAACATATACCCATGTAGTTTAGGATAGACCCACGTACCTAAGATTATTTAGTTTGAAAGAGGGAACCCGAATCTTGATACTTTTCTTGAGAATTTTGAATTGAAAGGCTTGAATTCTTTATCTTTGAGGAAGAAAATGTTGATCTTGTTCTTGGAGAGGTGCTTAGGGTTTTCTTCTAAGAGAAAATTGATTAAAGAGGAAATTGATGCTTCTTGGGGCTGAAATTTTATGTTATGGATAGATTTTGGGTGAGGAGAAGTGACCAAAATACCCCTACACCCATTTGAAAATAAAATAGCGTATGAAGCAGTTCCATAATGTGCTAGCCGAGTAGTCACGTCGCTATCGCGTCGACTTACTACCTCAGATAGAAAATGCCATAACTTTTTGCTTGGTTATCAAATTTAGGCAAAATCGGTATCACTGGAAAGCTAATTCAATTATCTACAATTTGGTGGGTCTTAAGCTGCAAAATTCTACATATATAAAAGGTTGTACATGTTTAAAGTAGATCCTTATAGAATTAAATATCAAACTTTTGAAGAATGAATGATTCTTGGCTCAACTTTTCTCTAAGTGATTTCTATGAACACTTTTCGCCTCATAATCACTTCATACATTAGGAGAAATATCCTCAGACATGAATTTAAATATAAACCATGGAATTAGAGCTTACACACATAGGAATGATGGTTTTCTTTCTAGATCAAAAATACGGGGTGTTACAACATTCTTCCATCTAGAAGACCCACACACAACGTAATTATCGAGATTTGAATTATCATTCCAGAAAAATATGCAATCATTAGGACATGAATGAATCTTTTCATAATTGAGACCCAAATCTCTTATCACCTTTCTTGCTTTGTGGAAAGACTCGAAAATCTGAGCGAATGGAAAAGCCTCTTTCATCAAGTCTAGCAAGTCTGAGAAAGCTATACTACTCAGCCCGTGAATGCATTTAAACAAGTACAATCGGATGGTGAAACTCATCTTAGAAAAATTCTTACACCCCGGATATAAATATTATTTTCCTTCCTCTACTAATTTAAAAAATTGCTTAACATCTTCAGATAGTCCCCGTCTTACTCCTCCATGTCCTTCATGCCTCTACTCATCTTCTACATTTCTAAAAGTATCATGAAGTAGTTTATCAATATCATCATGTTGGTCATCAGATAGTCCATGGCTTACTCCTTCATGCCCTTCATGACTTGGAGGTGGAATATTTGTTGATGAAACTCCGTCTCCATGGAAAACCCATTGAGTGTAATTAGGATCAAATCCATGACCAAACAAATGATTCTCCACCACATCTCGATAATGCCAATAGAGATTAAAGCATAATCTGCAGGGGCATAATATTTCATTTCCTAGAGATGCTCGTTCAAATGCCTTATTGAGAAAATCCTTGACTCCATTTTCGTACTCATCGGCAGATCTTGAGAGATACATCCAACTTCTATCTCCAATACCCATTAAATAGCCTATGTTATGCATTTAAAATATTGAAGAAAAAAACATGAGTATAGTCAGTATCAACGTACAAACAGTATCATTAGGTATGTGATATAATTTGTATAACATATATTTAATAAAGAATAAAACAAAGATAATTTCCATTGATTAAATTATTTAATATCACCTTATTGTATAAGATAATTTTGTTACAAGCCTATAAGTTCATAAACACTAGTCACAAATAATTAAAGAAGGTCAATTGGTAAATTTCTGAAGCAAAAAAATGATTGCTTAGCCCCAATATATGTATAATTTCAACATATTGACCTCATAAATATTAGCACTATCTAATTTCTCCATAAAATACATACCATTTATTAACACACACTTAATGCACACAAACAGATTCCCAAACTCTAATAGCTAACTTACATAACTAGAGTAAATTAGAGTAATTATATTCAACCTAAGAGAAAAGAGTGAGAATGTACACTCCATCATACACTACTACGTACTCAGCATCAAAACTAGGAATTAAGTTGCTCTGGCTTCTATATATTACATTTTGTAAATAGTAAGAGCACTTATGGCTAGACAAGTGGAGCTACAATCTGAGACACAGATGTTGACAATGACTGAAAACACGTGCCTTTCCTGAAATAAAAATATGAGATTCTCATTGTAATTCACAACAAAGAAATGTTAAGGTGAATTTCGCACAAAATTCTAACTAAGAAATCAAAACGGAAAAATTAACAGTACGAGCTATACAAAAACAATACAAAATTTGCCATATATGAAATGAAAACATGAAATTCTCATCGGAATCCGAATGTCAAACTGAATTTCACACAAAATTCAAATGAAGATAACCAAAATGGAAAAATCAATAGTAAAATCGATACAGAAATAGTACTACATACCGTCCCAATTGCAGTCATCTATATAAGTAAGTCTAGACTTTAAAGTTGATAAACAATATAATGAGAGATGTTCTATATGTAATTAGGATCCAACTTCCAAGGTGAAGTTACTTCTCTATCTAAAGTAAACACCAGTCTTGGCAGATGTCTTAAGTTTCATGCCTAGTTAAACAACAAATAATCTAGACAATGTGAATGCAAGCTCTGCTCTCGTCTACGTAAATACCATTAGCCACCAACCATTCTCATTCATGAAGTCTAAAAAAATACATAATCTAGTGTTACTATATAGAGCATCTAATTCCATAATGAGAATTGTCATCTAAGATCTCAAATAATTGATTCAAACACCCAGAAATACCACTAACTCGACCAACAAGGACATTGGTCAAAACCTTGTTGTGTGATGAAAATTCTTCTCCCACATTTGAGGAATGAGGTGGATGTGTGAGATGACCAATCAGAACCATAATTTTACATTACAAACAGTTTGAAACCACCATTCCACTTGTTTAACTACATTGATTTTGCAGAAGATTAGCAATCTGCTTGTTTAACTACATTGTTCAAGTGCTTTCTTATTAGGAACTTGAATCAAGTGCTCAACTGTATGTATCCAAATCATTAATCATCTTAGATTCAAATACATAGCTGCATTTTCCTTAGATTTAGATTCACAACAATCATACTAAATTAGTCTACATAATACATTTATAAAGAGGGTTGCAATCACTTATACATAATTCCTCAATTTGCTTCATTCCCTCAAGTTGGGAGGTAAACAGTTCAGCTTTGTCAAAAACAACTCCAGCCTTAGGAGAATCATCAACTTCAAACCATTTTAAACTTGAAAGTTGGATGGGTGTCTCCAAATTGAGTTCAGGACATCTTGAGATTCTCAATTTCGTCAGAGAACAAAGATTCTCAAAATTGTATGGACAGCATAGGCCTCGAAATTCCTGTTGACCAGGTGACACCCAAAGCAAAATGTTTTGTACTTCTTTTCTTATCCAACTAAATCTCTCTCATTGTATGGATTTAACTATACATGCCTAGTCTTGGTATCCTCTTCTTTCCTACTACAAAATGACCCAAGTAACTGTGTGTATGATGTAATCGTTGACCTTTAAACAATTCTTTATGCCTATTAGGTTGTTGATTTAGTTAGTTCTTCAGAATCAGATGACATATTAAGTTCAGGTCCGAGTTTATTTCTTTACTGCAGCTGCTGACAGAGCAACTAATTAAAAGAAGTTATGATTTTGGCAATCCACGTATTACGATGTTTAAAACATTCCTTGTTGTACTTAACTCTACTGTTATTAACTTCTTAATTCACAACAACATACCAGTGTAATCCTAAAAGTGACATCTAGCGGGAGTAGCATGTATGCAACCTTACCCCCTACCATCAACTAGAAGTATATATAGAACAAAGAAAACTCTTAATACATAAATTATTTAGAAATCAAAATTAACTCAGTGAACCTTAAATCCCATTTTCGCTACTTACAACTCTTAATCCCATAACAATCCCAAGAAAACCCTCCTATTCTGCTTCCAATTTTATCCGCGAACAATCCTAAACTTCCAATTTTATCCGTACCCATGAAGCTCAGAAAAAGAAGAAAAAGGGAGAATGAAATCGTTACTTACAAGAGAACTGTGATTTTATTGTGCTTCTAATTTTACCTGAAAGTTGATTTTGACATCCAAGGCTGCAATTTACTCAAGAACAAACCTCAAGTTACCAATCGATCCAAGCCCTCAAGAATCGACCCAACTAAGTTTTTGGCAAAACAAAAACTTTCTTAATTGAAATGGGGGAACCGCTGCAATTTACTGATTTTCTCAAGAAGACCAAAGTGAATGAAATGGGGAACCTAACCCTACAAAAGTGATTTTCTCAGTTATTTTTTTTTATTTTTAAAATTATGATATTAAAAATAGCAGGTGTAAATAAAGAGTGGAGGGAAAAATACCCCGAGTTTTTGTTATTTTTTGTACAATTAATTGTAGCTATAGGTTACCTATAGTAACGGTTCTAATAACTGTTACAACAGGATGATTTATTAGGATGGTTAAATCAAATATGCGACGGTTATGTTAATTAATTGTCCCATTAGACATGGTCACATTATACGACGGTTATAACAGTCGCCGTAGAGTATCTATAGTGACGGTTCTATAACCGTCGCCTAAGCTATCGTTACCATAGCCCATTTTTCTAGTGTTACATTATAGTGAATGTCTATCAAGAATATAGATGAGATCTATTTGATATCTATTAGGATATGAAATATCTATCTTTTAGAAAGAAACTAGGAGTATTTTTCGCTATAAATAAAGGGGTTTTGTTCATTATATCCTCAAGTTGATGATCTCTCATCCCTCGTGATAAATAAAAAAGTCTCCGCTCTTCCCTCTCTATTTATTCTTGTTGTTCTTAATTTTTATTTCATAACAAATTTTTGTTTTTGCTTTCTTTTTCCTCTTATTTTAGGTCTCCTTTTTTGAGTATAGGAAAAGAAAAATCTATCAAAATTAATTTTCTTATACTATATTTTAGGATTTCTTTTAAATAGTATAAATATAATAATATAATAATAGGAAGAAATAAGTGATTTTTTTTATTGCAAAGATGAATTGTAAAAAATTCAAAATGATTTTTCTAATGGTATCCATATTTTTAATATATTATTGTACATGTAAATGCAGATGGTTGATGTAGGTGCTCGTTGGAGACCACAACATACTAATTACTAAAAGTTGGTGCGGCGCATGCAACAACCAATTGGTCAGCGGCAAATCCTTAAATAGAGCTCAGATCCGCGGAGGATTAGTCCTTGGCCTGTCGGGCTGGGAGATACTTTGGGAAAAAAAAAAAAAAAAAAGTCGGTGCGGCATTTTTTTAAATAGTTGGAGGCGGGGAAAAGGAAAAAGATGAGGAGATTATACGTGGTAACGAACACTCACCAATAAAGTGAAAATTTACGTAGCCAATAAAATTCCCAACTCATAGTAAAAAATGTTTAGGTTTCTCTCTCTCCCCTTTTTTAAAAAATAAATAAATAAATTGAGCAACTATTTTGTGTAGACTCCTTTCATAAGTTGGTTTAGTTAGCAGAAGGGAACAACAGACACTCTTATAAATAATTACATAGGCTTAGAGTTAGGGTTTTGAATAAAATTGGTGGCCTAGGCAATGGAAGGGAATTGTGATGGAGATGCAACAGGTGATGATCGAATTTCCAATTTGCCAGAGCCAATTTTGCATCACATCCTCTCTTTCCAAGGCTTTGGCTAGTGCTTGAGATTCACTCCCCTCCTGAAATTTTGGTTATATTTTCGACTGGTCAAACTGTATGAATGTTGTTATAGATCAAACTCTAGCAAATAGGAAAAAGCACAAGATTTCCATTCAAAAGTTCTCTCTATGGTCAGGCTATTTTGCTCGTCTTACTTATGCCGATAGATGGATTAAGATACTCATAGCTTGTAATATCAAAGAGTTGAATCTAAGAGTAGACAGACATAATTTTCAAGGCGGCTTCGAATATGGCAGCTTGCCTGAGGCAATCTTTGCTGCCAGATCGCTAAATGTGCTGAGTTTGTATAGATTTAAGATTGAATTGCCCACTGATGATGGTACGATAAAGTTATCATCTTTGCGAGAGTTGCACCTCTCTTATGTGTTTTTGGATGAGCAATTTATTGAGTCCCTGTGCACAAGCTGCTGCAATTTAGAGCATTTGTCTTTTCAGGATTTCAAAGGATTCACCAGCTTTCATGTTGGTGAGACTTTACCTAAACTGAAAAAGGTAAACTTACAATTTCCCCGTTCTATACTCCAGTTGGTTGATATTGCAGCAATTAATCTCGAAGAGCTTAGGATCGACGGCCTTAACAGGATTGCAAAGTTTGTTAGAATAACTGCTTGCAAAGCCCTTAAGAGTTTGTACCTCGGTGGTGTGGATGTCACCGACAATTGGTTAGAGGAACTATTTTACGAACTACAAAATCTTGAAAAGCTTTGACTTATCTCGCTGCGATACATTGAAAAATATGAAGATCACATGTGGCAGTCTCAAATGGCTGACAACCTTAGATTGTGATAATCTGATTGCTGCTGACTTCGACACTCCTAATTTATTCAAGTTCCAATTCAGAAGTTATTATCCAACTTCAACATTCAACTTGAAAGCTTCAGCTTTGCTGAAAGCCGTTTTCCAGTTGTACCCAATATCTGGTGACAGTGGTGGGCACTCTAAGCTGATGAAATTTCTTGCGAACTTCAATCATTCCAAGTCTATTGAATTATCGCGCCACTGCGACAAGGTACGTCCCACTCTAGCTACATCTGCTTTGTTCTGTGTGTCTTATTTATTGTTTCTTTTTTCTGAATGCAGGACATAGTTATACCAAAAGACCTGAGAGAAATCCTCCTTCCACCCCTTTATGGTACTAATATTTTGCGAGTGAACTTTCTTCATCAATTCAATAATTCAGTTGTCGATGTTGTTGATAGTATTCTTTGGATTTCTCCTCACCTGGACACCCTATCTTTTACCCAAGCTCCAGGCTTAAAAACCATGAAGGTAATAGTTTATCCTTTCTCACTTAATAAAAATTGAAAGTAGTTATTATTGAGGTTTCTGCAGTTTTTTCTGTCATCTTTACATGCTTTTTGAATCTTTGTTTGGTGGCTATAATCGGGCCATAGATTTTGTAAGTAGTTTTTGGAAAAAAAAAAATTTATCAAAATTTATTTTGGCCAGGAAACTAAGATCTTTTCGCATAAATAATGATTTCCCAACCCCTCATTATATTTTATAGAAGAAAAAGATCCCATCAATTATGACTTCCTAACCCGTCATTAAACATATTCTTATTAAATAGATTGTTCGTACGTAGAATAGTTAGTTACTACTGTTCTTATTATTTATCTTTTTGCATCGATGGATCTTCATAACTATTGTATTGGTAGTAGTTTTATTAAACTATCGTGTTATAATTTTTGAATAATGTATTATCTAGCTTAATATAAAAATGATAATTTTGTATCAAATTTATGAGTATTTTTAATACTCTTTTAGAACTTATGTGAATAAATCATGTTTCATCGTGAAATATGTTTCCCAAAAACTATGGCCAAACACATCACCCAAATCTGTTTTACCAAAAATATTTGGGAACTATGGTCAAACAGTAGCTGGTTCAAAATTGTTATATTAAACCTTTAAAAGTTGTTCATAAAACTAAGTTTACCTGGTAATGGTTTTTGGTTCTCTTGCTTATTTGTGATTATTAACAGAAAAAGTTGCGAGTGGATAAATTCAACAAGAACAGTGTAAAATTAATGAATTAACTTTTAAGACAAAGGAATTCTTCAGGCCTTAAGGATTCTATATACTTGGCTGGCTGACTTGCTTATAGTTGAGTAAAAAGAATTTTCCTGCTAACATGGCTATCTGTTCTAGTCTTGGTGGACACAGTTATCTGATACCTGTTGCTAGTGGGAGGTGGCAGGTATCACGTGAAATTAGTCGAGGTACACGCAAGCTGGCCCAAACACCACGTTTATCCAAAAAAATGAAAAAAACATTGCTATCTATTGGTAGTCTTCCGCAAGCTATTCCCAGTTATTGTGAGCCTTAGCTTCACCTGGTGCTGCTGCTTCCAATAGTATTGTGCATTTTACTCTTTGACCATCAGAAAGCACCCATTTGTTGTACTCGTTGAGATGATCTTCCTTCGTTCAGATAATGGTTAACATTGATCTCGAGCAGCTCATAGGCTAATACAAAGAGTTTTAAATCTATCCACTACTGCTTTCACAACTGATTCTTTATAACTTTAAGTTTTTTCCCTTTGTTCTTGTTGTTCATACTTCATAGTTAAATCTAACTGATTTTCCTCGTTTGACAGTTCATATATGAAGATGCATTGGATGAAGACAAGAAGCCTTGTTGTGCATCTCTACCATGGAAATGTTGGGAGGCATACATTAAAGAAAGTCGAATTGCATAACTTTTCATGTATGGAAGAAGAGAAGCTAAGAAACTACTTTTTCGCCAATGCAGAAAACTTGGAGATGGTTGAGATCAGCCTTTGACTAGTACTAGTAAATCACTTTTACAGATTTAATATATTAAATTGTACATTTGCTAGCATAAGTATCTTGGAGTACATTCATTATTGTTGCACCTTTGACTAGTGAATGACTAACTTTAATGGTATCGCCAAAACATGTTGCCTTATCAGGTTTAAGCATTTAATCCGATAAATCATGAAAAACACAAACTAAAATAGTACCAGTAAGATTTTATCTGATATGAGAAAGCAGAAATTTTGCAAGAAAATCCATTTTGCTTACCCCATGGATCTCCTTTATGTTCTAATGATTTGCATTTTCACTTACTATAACATTCTTTTTAAATAACACGCACTTTCAGAATGACCGTGCAGACAACAATATTGACAGTATTTCAGAACTTGTTCATATTCTACTTTCAGCCAAAAATTATCGTCTCCCATCCAAATTCCACCTTCCCCTGGTTTAGAGATATCAATTTCAATTTTTAATTCTGATGTGGAGAAATTTGCTCGCTGCACTTGAGTCGGGGGTCTTTTGGAAACAACCTCTCTCGCTCCATGAGGTAGTGGAAGGCCTGGATATACTCTAGCCTCCCTAGACCTCACTTATGGGATTTCTTGAGGTATGTTGTTGTATTTGGAGACAGTTGCTTGATCCGGAGCTAAGGCTTGACCCACCAAGCTGACTACCTTCGATGTGCAGTTGATGTAGGAGTATCCATACTAGAGCTAAGAGGGTTTCAACTTCTTGGACAAATTGAGTCCAGCAACCATGGAAGGAGCTTCATCAGATTGCCATCTCGCTATTGCAAAATCTTTCGAAGTAGATTGTATTGAGAGTGGTGAAATCCAAGTATACATGTTCGGAATCAAAATTAAATATGCAATTTTGAATGCTCCCTTCAGTGGGTATTGACTTACGAAACTCTTCCTAATTGATTTGTTCTTTATAAAATCTGCCAACAAGTGTGCATTTGCAGTCTTCCGCTATGTAGATGAAGTTGTCTTGTGTCCTAAAAGGTAAAACAAATCGGTCTAATGTTCTTTTTCTTCCACTAAGTTAATCGTTTGATAACGAACACATGTCAATGTTGTTCTACATATTTTCAAATATTTGTCAAAATAGATTTGAAATAAGGCAAACTATTAAATTTTAGAGATACTTCTTTTAACAACTGAGAAGTTTCTAACTATCACACAGTTTGAGAACTTGGTGAATGACGAGCTCGCATTTCTATCTTTCTCCACTTAAATATGTTTTTTTGTGGTCTCGATAGTGTTCTAACTTGTGACATGCCTCTGCATAGAGTTCCATGCATTGTTCCAAAAAGGAAAGACATTGTGTGCTGCAAAATTGGTTCTGGAAATTCAGAAATTATGTCAATTAGGAATTGTAGACCCATTATATAACTGTGATAGAGGATAGCTGAATTTAACTCAAACTCTCCTCCCTTTATAAACACTTTCCTTATGTTTTAATATAAACAAATTTTTATTTATATTTAGAATTTCTAATATTTGAATGTAAATTTTATCCACAGTTAGAGACCACAAACAACTAAAAGAGTTGGTATGCCATATTTTTAGGTCTTTTTCCTTTTTACTTAGGAAATCAACTATGATAAATTGTAAAATGTCTCTCTCTCTCTCTATATATATATATAGGCTAATAGTAATTATTGGAAATATAGATATCAGTTAATTTTTCCAAGGTAGTTTAGTCATTTTACTCCCTTAGTTTGTTGAGCGCTATTGTAGTTTATAAATAGACAGCTGTACTGTAGCATTAGTGAGTTAAAAAGATCAGTTGGCTTCAATGGTGAGGTAGAAGTTGTGATTGTTTCTGTAATTTCTATTAGATTTCATTTGTTCGTTCATAAGTTGACATGGTATCAAAGCCAAAATAGTGATCCGCACCGTCGATTTGTGGCTGAGCTAGATGAACGCAAGCGACAATGGTGGCAGCAGAAAAATCTCAGAATTCACAAGCTATAGAGGAAATTGATCACCATCATCCACTTTATCTTCAAAATTCAGACACACCGGGATTAACCTTGATTGGAATCAAATTGACTGGCCCGGAGAATTACACTTTATGGAGAAAATCGATGAGACTAGTGTTATTGGGGAAGAACAAGCTAGGGTTTGTAGATGGAAGTTGTACACGAAGAATGTATAATGGATTCAGGTTACTGTTTCACCAGAGCTCATTTCCAGTATAGTTTATGCATCAGATTCGAAGACAGTTTGGGATGACTTCAAAGAGAGTTTTGACAAGTCTAATTTGACTAGGATCTATCAGTTGTGGAAGGAGATCGCGATTCTGTTGCAAGGTACAGATTCAGTCACTACATATTTTAGTCGATTGAAGGATTTATGGGATGAAATCGACGGGCTAATACCGGGTCCTGGTTGTAATTGCGATGAAAATAAACCGTTTATCGAGCACTTGCGTCAACGACGTTTGTTACAGTTTCTCATGGGGCTCAATGAGAGTTTTGGTCATGTACGCAGTGATATCTATATTTCCAATAGTAATGTTTTTGTGTAGGCTAATAAATTGTAAAATGAATATATATATATATATATATATATATATATATATATATATATATATAACAATTTTTGTGTAGACTCCTTTCGTAAGTTGGTTTGGTTTAGAGGAAGAGAATGACAGACACTCTTATAAATACTAATACTTTCATAGGCTAATAATAGTGATGTTTTTGATTAAATCTGGCGGCCGAGGCAATGGAAGGGAACAATGATAGTGTAGATGTAACAGGTGATAATCGAATTTCCAAATTGCCAAAGCCAATTTTGCATCACATCCTGTCTTTCATTAGCTCTAATGATGCAGCACGAATGAGTACAGTGTCCAAGGTTTGTGCTAGTGCCTGGAATTCACTCCCCTACTTAAATTTTGGTTATATTCACTATGGATCACAACATATGCATGATGTTATAGATCAAATTCTAGCAAATAGGAAAAAGAACAATATTCCCATGCAAAACTTCTCTTTGTGGTTAGGTTATTATCACCCTCGTCTTTCTTTTGTTGACAACTGGATTAAGATACTCGTAGCTTGTAATATCAAACAGTTAAATCTAAGAGAAAAGCCTGATAATGTATACTACAGTTTGCCTGAGACAATATTTTCTGCCAAATCACTAACTGTGCTGAGTCTGGAAGGATTTAAGATTGAACTGCCTGCTGATGGTATGATAAAGTTATCATCTTTGCGAGAATTGTGCCTGTCGTGTTTTTGGATGAGGAATTTATTGAGGCTCTGTGCACAAGCTTCTGCAATTTAGAGCATCTGTCTTTGCGGTATTTTAACGGACTCACCAGCTTTCAGGTTGGTGAAACTTTACCTAAACTGAAAAAGGTTAACTTGGTAAACCTGGCAAACCAGGAAAACCTGGGATATGACCATTCTGTACTCCAATTGATTGATATTGCAGCAATTAATGTCGAAGACCTTAGCATCAACAACCACTCCCATGGGAATATAAATGCTGTTAGAGTAACTGATTGCAAAACCCTCAAGAGTTTCTACCTCAATTGTGTGGACATCACGGACAATTGGTTAGAGGAACTATTTTACAGCCTACAAAATCTTGAAAAGTTTGATTTAACTTAATTTGTTGCAAGACCTTGAAGACTATGAAGATCACCAGTGAAAGGCTCAAACAACTGAGAGTAGTTGATTGTCACAATTTGATTGCTGCTGAATTGGACACTCCTAATTTAATAAAGTTCCACTGCTTTAATGAGAAGTTTAAAGTATGCTTGGGTTGAAAGAAGGGAAAAAAGGCAAAAAGTACGAACTTATGTTAATAAACAAAGTTCCCTTGCATGCCGTTCAAGATTATTGATATTAGCCCATTAAAACTTGTTCATATAAATATCGTTTGCCCCAAAATATTTGGAAACGTTGTTTATTGATTGGTTAATGATTTTGCTTATCGTTGATTATTAGACAAATTATTGCTATCGGATAAACCAGAAGGCATATAGAGTGATCAATTTCAACAAGAATAGTGTAAAACCAAGGAATTCAAGATTCAAAGATTCTTTATACTTGACGTTTGATACTCTTACTTGCTCAAACTGAACACTGTTTCGATCTAACTTGATTGGATGAAGCATTTCTGTTTCCTCCTTTTCTCCTGCCTAGATCGGCAGGGTGTTTTGCTATTTGATCGGATGACTTGCTTATAGTTTTGAGTTAAAAGAACTTTCCAACTAATAATTCTGGCTGTTGGTAGTCTTCCGCTGGTTATTCCCTTGTATTGTGAGTCGTATGCTCACCTGGTGCTGCTGCTTCCTTTAGTATTGTGCATTTTATGCTTTAGATCAATGAAAAATTATTGTGAGCCGTGGATTTAACCATTCATTATGTTAAGAAACATGTTGAGAAATGTGTGCCATTGATAAGAATTTGGAAGAGGAAAGAGTAATCTCCACTGGAGAGAAGCAGCGAGTAGCTAAGAGAGTGAAAACTGACTCTCATTTGTCCACTGTACATTATATATACAACCACCAACTTGCTTGACAGCTGGACACCACTAACCAATCAACTAACTAACTAACTCCTAACCTACAATTAACTAACTAATTACTAATCCTGATTAACGCAAAGCACAGATATAATTAATCTTCAATATGCCTCCTCAAGTTGGAGGTGATGACTTCACGGCCAACTTGGACAGAACATGGGAATGTTTAACTCCAGTGAGTGCTTTTGTGAGGATATCTGCTAACTGATCATTGGTAGCAACATGATGAAGAGTGAAAAGCCCCTCCTGAAGATTTTTCCTAACAAAATGGCAGTCAACTTCAATGTGCTTCGTACGCTCAAGAAAGACTTGATTTTGAGCTATGTGTATTGCTGATTGGCTGTCACAATACACTTCAATAGAAGATGGATGATAAATGTTTAGCTCATTAAACATCTTGTCTAGCTACACCAGCTCACCCACCACTTTCCTTAAGAATATGTACTCTGCTTCTGCAGATGATAGGGAATTAGTGTCTTGTTTCTTGGACTTCCAACTGATGGGACTGTTTCCCAGAAGCACTAAGTACCCACCGTAACGCCCCGAGATTACCCCTTGGGCGCTACACGGTGCTTACGGTCACAAGTAACTACAAGCTAACCCCCATTGGTACCTGCTGTGAGCACTGAATAGAATGACAGGGAACATGTGCGGAACTTAACTCAAAATTCCTTAAGGTTTAAATACAAAAAATGATACTGAATCGAAATACTGAAAACATCTGTCTGAAAATGATATTGTAAGATTGTCAATATCATCTAATAACTGAATAACTGACTAAAAGTGCCTGAAAGCCTCTAATTAACTGACTGTGGAGTTGATGGGACAAACCCCCAACTAACTCTGACTGAATAAAAATAAACTGAGGTAAATAACCCCTGTCCTCAAAGTATGAGGACTCACCACTGCTACAACAGATAATCTGGTATGCCTATGCATGATTAGGGAACTGAGCGTCCGAACCTATGATATTAAACATCATAGCGCAAAAAACGAGTATGCAATCAGTACTTTGAATATACTGGTATACTAAATAAGGTTAGGCTAATATGCATTATTTCATGTGCATGAGTAATAACTGACTGAATGATTAGCATGGGATAACTGAATATGAAGTAATAAATGGATGAATAACATGAGATAACTGAGTGAACATTCATGAAGTAAAGACTGACTGGTTATTATGAGATTACTGAATATAAATGCGTGAAAGCTATAAAATCTGAGAATGCATGAAAACTGTAAAATCTGAGAATACATGACCAAGCATATAATATGATTCTAAAAATAGTCTGTAAATTGAAATACTGAAATCTGATAACTGAATAAATTATATCTATATGTGATGGTCAATGCAAACTTGAACTGAAGTATACTGAATACTGAACTGAGACTGTGGAAGCTATCATCTAACCGACATGCCCCAATGAGCAAATTGAGGTCCAACCTATGACCCCAGTTGAAAGAGTGACGTACCGTGCCATGGGTACTAACACATGATTGCATGGATCCACTAAGCTACTAAACAACCAGGATGTCAACCCTAAACTGACAAGTGACACCTGGACAGAGTCAAGCCTAAACTGACGGGTGACTCCTCATATCCTACGCTGGTTATGTAGTTCTAGAATGCAAGGACTGCTACTAACGACTCTTCCTAACTGGCAGAGAAGTCTTTATCCCTATATTCACTCGGTGCTAAATCCTACTCCCAACTGAAAGACCTGAAATATTGAACTGACTATGCTTAACTATTAAAAATACTAACTGAAAAGATAGGGCTCGTAACTATTCTGTAACCATTTTATAAATACTGAAAACTAGGTAAGCAGCTAAATTCCAGATATTCAAACCCCCAGGACTTGATAACAATGATAGCAAGGCCGTACTAAAACTTTGAGGACATGATATGTAAGCATTTATTCAAAACTCATTCTTGTGGGCATTTCATCATACACTTGTAATTCATGGTTTAAGCTAAGCATGAGAATAGTTTTAAAACTTGTTGTAATAGCATGATTTCACTACTAAAATCATCAATTAAGATTTAATTCAACGAACAACACCATTCAAACGTATGCGTATTTATAACAACATCAATTACATTTAAACATGGTATAGAAATCAAAATGCATGGGGATTCATGGTTAAAATCTCAATAACTTGTAAAAATCACTACTTTGAATTTGAAATTGGGTTCTTGGACTCCATGGGTGGAAAGGACGCATGGATGAACATTTAACATACCTCAATTAAAGAATCCTTGAAAGTCCTTGGTGGATTTTCGTGGGAATTGATCTTGAAAGGTAAAGCTTTAGGATTTTCTTGGAGAAAATTTTGGTGAATAATGAGAGTACTAGGCTTAGAATAGGTTTAATCTCTTATTTTCACGAATTGGAGGTGTCACGATCCGAACCGAGGCCCTATCCATGATGAGCATCCAGAACCATGAAGGTTCGGACGCCCCTCTTTATCTGGTAGACATACATAACGTTCATACAATAATAGAAGATGTCGAACAAAATATAATATGGAATCATGGTCAAATCTGAATTAAAAAATAATGATGAAACTGCAATTCAGCAACGTCTAAATAACATCTAACTCAGTCTGCAAAATCTCTACTATCTCTCAAAATAATACTGTCTGAAATCCGGGACAAGGCCCCCAGTAGACCAAAACTATAGTAATGATAGAATAACTGTAAAATATTTGGCCTTCTAGAATATAGAAGGCTCACCACTGAACTCTGCCCTGCTGTCCGAAATATCTACTACTTATCAAGACCCCTAGACTGAGCCTCATAACCTGAGAGGTAGGGGAAGACGGTCAATACAGATGTACTGGTACGCAGATCAAATCTAAAATAATTATTTATATTCAACATATATGAGAGAAATTTAAAACAGTTCATAAACATATCATATATTAAGAAATCACATGACATTTTTAAAAGACTCTGGGAAAACATTTGAATTCTGTGACACTCTTTGTATTACTTCTGTGCTAGGTGATTGTAACACCCTGTAAAAGTCGTGCATGGATTATCCTTTAATAGAGTGATCTTAGACTTAAAAACTTGAAAAATTTTCTAAGTGTAATGAGAACTTACAGTCATTTTAGCTGGCAATCTTTGGAATACAACTTTTTAACCTTCCTGTCCTCCATTTTTATATTTTAAAGTTGCGTTATGATCAAAAAATCTCATAATACATCTCGGATAAGTTTTGAAATTTTTCGGAACGCATAAGGCTGCGTTTGGATTTCAAAACAGTAGCAAAACGCATAGTCTGTTGCCTAGTTTTCAGCATTTCAGGTTCAACTTCAAATGATCATAAATCTCTAAATGTAATGAACTGAGAGATCTTCTACCTATCAAATGAAATATATTTTATTCTTCTTTCTAATGCAACTGGTTTCATCCAAATCCAACATCTGAGTATGGAGTTATACCTATTTTACTTCAGCCTGTCAGCTTGTCAACTGAGGGACAGTTTCGACTTTGTTTGTTTTCTTAGGGGCATTTTATTCATTTCACCTCACCCAAATTTCATCTATAACGCTAGATTTAGCCCCCAATTCATCAAAATATAATTATTTTCTCAAATTTTCTCTCAAGAACATCCCTTAGGGGTTCAAACAAAAATCTCAACTAACTCAAGATTCAACCGTGGGTTTTGAAAGATAATTGGAGATTTGGAATCCCCACATCGTAGGCTTCAAGGATCATCCCTCAATTTCTTAAATAGAGATATGTGGGGTTTTTCTAATTCTCATGGGCATAGAAATCATGCTTTAAGAAAGGGGTTTTCGAATTCATGTACATATTCATGTTTTAGAAGCTTTAAATAACATTGTTTTAGCCTTTTGGCTTTCTCCCAAAGTGACTTGAAAATTATATGTATATGTATATATGTGTTTTGCCTTGAAATATGAATTGAGAGCACGATTTACATGAAATCCCTCTCTTGATGTAATTTTTCCATGTTTCACATGATATAGATTGTTTTGAAATACGTCTTGAAAAATCATGATATGAAATGCTTTGACTTTGCTATGTTTGGAATACGATTTTGAACATGAAAGAAAGGGTTGTAAATATTGAATACACATATAATGAAAGAGTGCATAGTTTTGCCAAAATCACATGACCACCATATGTTTGATGAAAGTTTTTGCATGGTTTTGACTTGAGTTTCGGAACATGAAATCTTTTATGTAAATTACATGTTTGGGTGGTCTGAAACTACACTTTTATGAAAGATCATGCTAAATGCATTATGGCTCAAAAATAGGACTTGAAAGTCTTGGTATGACGATACTAACTCAGACAAATGCCATAACAGACACATACTAGTTCAGAAATTAGATTTTATCAGACTTTCATGATTAAGAAATTTCAGAATGATACATGTTCAGAAAAGGTTAAAAATTGGGCATAAAGAGATGTTAGGTGGTCCCAGAAGAAGGCGTGAGTTCAGACAACTCATTGCCCAAAACCATGATTTGCCGATCCAGGTATATTATTATACGTTGGGTTAAGTATCGTGTGGCGTATCAGACTCAGACACTCCAACCCTTGCGGCACACTTGGGTTAAGGGCTTCCCTGCCGAGTCAATGGCAGATTCCATATAGCCCGTGGAATATCAAACTTGTAGAGGAGTGTCACCTAACTCAGAAGTAATACAAATATCAAAAATTGTTTTGACAAAAATGTCTTATGATTTTTGAATGATGCCCATGTGTTTTCAGAAGCTATTTTATACATGATGTGTTGATGAAAATTGTTCTCATCTATTATATATATGTTCAAATAATTTATTTTGGATTGCTTCGCGTGCCAGTACATTTTTCCTGACCCCCCCTCGTTCCAGGTTTTGAGACACAGTCTTGGGGTCCAGATAAATAGTAGATAATTCAGATCGCAGAGCAGATTGTGCAGGGGTAAGCCTTCTATATTTCAGAAGGCCTTTTTACTTTCAGATATTTATCTTTAGTCATGTTTTGGTCTACTGGGGGCCTTGTCCCAGTTTTCAGACAATTTTGTTTAGTTCATAGTAGAGATTTCGCAGACTGAGTCAGACATTATTATTATCCAGATATATTTTGGATCTCAATTTTTCAGTATTATGATCACATTCAGACTGACCATATTTTTGTATTAGATTTCTATTTCCGCATTATCTTTTATTATATGAATGTTGCGCATGATTACCAGATAGACAGAGGGCGTCTCGGGCATTCACGGTTCGAGAATGCTCGTCACGGTCAGGGCCTCAATTTGGGTCGTGACAGTGGTGTACCCTACAATCTGTAATCCCACATGCTATATGGAATCTGCCATTAACTCGGCAACCAAGCCCCCAACCCAAGTGTGCTGCAAGGGTCGGAGTCTCTGAATCTACTACGCCACACGGCCGTCGATGATCTACCTGTATCAGAAAATACGATTTTAGGCTAAGAGTTACTTGAACTCATGCCTTATTCGGGTAACCACCTAACTCTCTTTATGCCTATTTTTAGTTCTTTAAACATGCATGCTCTGAAAACATACTTTGAAATCTTTAACTCTATCATGGCATACACATATATGGTATCGTCATACCATTGACTTGCAAGTCACATTCTCTGAGCCATTTATATCAAATTATATCTCTGTTTTCAAATCATGAAATTCAGTACCACCATATCAACAATTCTTTCAAGAAACTCATGCTTTAAAATTCATGTAAAACCATGCAAGCAATTTTCTTTATCAATAATTCAACAAACAATGGTGGTCATGTCCAAAGTCTCTATCTTATGCAATTCTTCTCTTTAACACAAAACATAGTTATATCAATACACCCTCTCAACAATTCTAAATCAATGTTCAAATACTATAACATTGACAAAACATCTTTCAACTCACAAAACATGCATTTCAACTCTTTTCCAACAAAATCAAAATCTTTAATTTATCACAAGAGGGGGAGTCCATAATTTATGCTCTCAAACAATCTTCAATCTCAAATTTCATACATATACGTATACATGTAAATCAATTTAGGGGGAAGTCCTAAGGACCAAATCAATAATACATTTAACATTCATAATGCATAATAAAATCATGTATTTCAAAACCCATTTCTAAAATCATGCTTGAAAATCTTTAAATCATGTTCTAATGTTTCCAAGCCCATGTAGTTTTTTTAGGATAAACACAACGTACCTCAAATTAATTAGTTTAAAGAGAAGAACTCTAATTTCGATTCGTTCCTTGGAAATCTTGATCTTAAGGCTTGATTTTCTTGAATTTCTTGTTCTTGGAGAAAACCCTAGTTTGATCTTATTTTGAGAGTGAACAGAAAGTTTTTTATGTTGTAAAACTGATAGTAATTGATTAATAACTCTTAAGGGGTGATTTAATTCGTGTGAAAGGTTTTTGGAGTGAGTAAAAGACCAAAATACCCCTAAGGAACCCAAAAAAATTGCATAATTGCATCAGTTGACGACCACGGTTGACGGGCTGTCACTCAGATGATAAGTCGTCACCCAGGTCTTCACTTTTGGGCTGGTTTTCACCATTCAATGCCTTAGGCTAATGACCAGGTCTGACGGGCCATCATACAACTAATAAGTCGTCAGCCTCGTAGTCACGTTTTGGCAGACCACCACTTCGAAGTAAAATAAGCATAACTTTCTACTTCGATATCGGATGAAAGCAAAACCAGTGGCGTTAGAAGGAGAACTCAAAGAAATTTCATTTGATATATAGTAGGCCTTCTAATTGGTTATATACAAAGAGTTATGATTGATTGAGGTTGACCCAAGTTTTGACGTTCACTCAAACTCGAACGATAGAAAAGCTTTCAACTCGTCCTTGAGTTAGGGGACCTCTATGATCTCAATTCATGCTCAATAGGTTCCCACACTACATAATTGATTAACATACCAAATTTGAATAAGATTTATGGATTTTGGATCATCTACGCATAAAAATAATGATTTTCATTCTAGCCCAAAATGCGGGGTATTACAGGGGGCTTGGAAAAAGACTAAACCACCCTTGAAAATTTAAAACTCAGAACTGGAAATCCCAATTTTACACTTTGGCGCGATGCGATGCTATTGCATTGCGCCACTGGAAAAGGGATGAGTGCAAATTTGCACTTTGGCGTGATGCGGTGATATCGCATTGCGTCACTGGAAAAAGGACGATCCCGATTTTACACCTTGGCGTGAAGCGGTGCTATTGCATTGCGTCACTGAAAACAAACAAATGAGAATTTGCACTCCTCCGTGACGCGATACCTGTTCCACCTTGATTTTTGGTGCGACACTGATCAATCGTGGTGAGCTACTAGAAAGTGACGAGTGTGATTTTTGGGATCACCATTACGTGGCATGATCGCACTGAGCTACTCCCTCTGACTAAAAGTGGCATAACTTCTCACCCGGGTATTGGATTTAGTCAAAATCGGTATCGTTGGAAAGCTAATCCAATTATCTATATGTTGGTGGGTCATGAGCTCAAAAATTCTTTGTAAATGAAATATATTTTTGTTTGAATTTGACTATAGTAATATTCTTCTCAAGAACTCAATTGATAGGAGATATTTTGATTTGTCTAATAGCTAGGAGTTATTTGAGGCCTTACTATAAATAAAACTTACTCGTAAAACTACCAAATCACTATAATTTATTTTGCATGAGCTTGAAGCATGGTTCTAATATTGGTTTGAATTTTTATGGTATTACAATATCTCTCCCTTAGAAACATTCGTCGTCGAATATGATTGGTTTAGCTGAGAGTATTGAAGAATATGAGATCATATAGTGAACATGCATAATTGGAAACATGAGAACATAACTGGATCTAAAACATAATGTATGAACCTAATATCATGAACTAAATTGAGTTCCTTGAATACGCGTAATAATATGAGAATAGTTTATAAGGCTGAGATTGGAACGAGACTCAAGTTATGAGTACCCATTACTTCAAGTTAGATCTTGTTATGTGAATAGAATATGGAAGGTTTAGGAAATGAAAGCTTGGGGGATTGTATTACATCTCCCCCTTAGGATATTATGTCCCCTAAAAGACACTGACATGGCTAAAATAATGAGGAAAGATTGAGATAATACACGAGACACTTATGAACTGAATCATGACTGAATACCTGAAATCTGAAACTGATGCTTGATTCATGAACTGAAGTTATGACTTGCATGGTCATGAAGGAATTTCCTCCTCAATAGGAGAGATGAAACTATAGTAACTTGTCTGCCTGACTGCTAAATTGAATTACTGGCTATACAAACTAACTCATATTGAAAGCTTAAACTTAACTAGAGTATTTCTTCGATACTCTTTCTATGAAGTTCTCAAGACTTTAGGGAGAAAATAATCGTGGTATGCTCTGAATAGGATATCTGAATAAGAAATCACAACATGGCTAAAATTCTGTAATATGGGACAAAGGCCTACTAAACATCAACTAGGACAGAGTTACTAAGCCTTATGCACTACAACTACTAACTTACAATCTTAGCCACACTTCTCAACTACTCCCTCAAGTATACTTTCTACTTCAACGCCGCACTTCACTTGAGGCTACTAAAAATATTCACATGGGCATTGATAACTGTATCTACTGAGGTCTGAGCTGGACTGAATTCTCCTACTATGTTCAAGCCTACTCAAATCTATAAAACGCACACATAACACTGTAATACTAGTCTGAGTCATGAATTCAATACACACTGCATTTTCATAACTTCCCATCCCCTGAATAATTCTGATCACCCCTTCAACAACTAAATACAACCTCTTACTATCCATTCACTAACGTATAGTGCATTTATCCACTTACACACCAACATGACATTCAAGCATATCTTCACAACTATAGCCTCATGTAAAACAATCATGCAACAATCTTTCCTTAACATGAAATATTTACTTTCTCACATCTAAACAAATTACTCATCATCAACATCATTTCATAAGGATAAGTCACTGAAAATTTAGAACATGAGATCCTAAAGCATGGAAGAAATACCATGTATACCTTGGACATTTAACTAGGTCCTGAGGAATAGAGTATAAACGACATGAATTCCTTAAAGAAGTCTAAACTGAGGACATACATGACACAAATCTAAATTTTGCTGATCATTAAGAGTGTAGCATGAGTCATGTAAACTGAACATACCATAAAACATGAATACATGAGTCATGAAATGCATGACCTGAGTTTGGAGTTTCTGAATTCATGGAACATGATTCGTACTACTGGGTGAACTAGAACTCCTCATACTAGGGACTGGGAGAGTACATAATTTTCTATAATGTGTACAATTATGAGATATGATCATAGAGATAACATGTAAGGCATGAGTAAATATCGTGATAACTAAAAAACCTTGCACTGAAATAAGAGCAGGTCGGGCATCATCCTATCCTACTTCTTTTCTATACATACTGGTCTCACTGCATGGATTTGAGAGCCTAACTTGGTTACTTGTTCTACCATCTCCCCCTTGGCTTAAAGCTATAATTCTAAGTCTACGAAAACTTAATCAACAATGCTAAACTTAACTGTCACCACTTTACTCTAGAGTCTGGGGTAGAATAATGCACATAAGCACTATACTTACCCTAAAATACTATAACTGATAATGTAAGACCCACTGTTGGTACTTCTTTCTGATACACAATTCTTATCTTTCTATATCCCCATACCATACCATGAGTTCACACCATGTAGTACCTTAGAGTATCACAATTCAAAGAGTATCACCATACCATGAGTTCACACCATGTAGTACCTCAACTCAACTTCCCATTAGCTCAATCTTCAAAGATTCAAGCTTAAATTCTATCACTTAACATGGATATTCTCAACATCTTAATGAACCATACTAACTACCTTTACAGCCTACTAATATAATATATCTAAACTTATATTTCTCCCTAAACCATGAGAATTACCTTTACACTTAGACATCCGATATCAACATGCTATAGCCCACAACTTAGCTGGTAACAACATTAATTTCTACATTACTAGCCCATTCAAACTTAGCACTCAAGGGTACTACATAAGCACACCTACACCATAATAATTAGCTCAAATTCTTGCATACACCATTTCAAGCCTACTGATTCACCTTTCATACAACTATCCCCATGGATACGTAATCCATCAAATTCAAACACTACTAGCCCTACTTTATTGCTACTAAACTTCTAGGTTTATGCTTCTAATTCTATGTCATCTACTGTCATAGGGTTTTGAGAAGGGATCTAAAAACACATCTGACCCCTAAGCATTGAGGTACTACCCTTTCATTCAATGACCGTTTCATTCAATAACTAAAATTGAATGGCTCTATTTCTGAAATCAACTAAAGTGATTTTCTGGGATACTGAAATTGGGTAGTTTTTGTATACTCGTCTGGCTAGGATAGATTTACCTACTGAGGTAGACACTGAGAGGGGCTCTATCAGGACTGACATTGAACTCGACAACTATACAGGGGGTTACAAAACAAAGAGAATCTCCAGGGTCTAAAAAAGCATAACATGTAAATGAAAGACTTGAAAAGTACCAGTAATCATGTTAGGAGAACTTTCCTGATCATATTGGGACTGAAGTGCATAAAGCCTATTCTGACGCTTGCCACTAGTTACGCTAGAAGCGGCACCCTACTGAGTTAAGTGACCGAATGAAACTGGGGGACTGTTGGACTGACCTTGCTGACCACTCTTTGGGAAATCTCTGACTTTGTGGCCTAGCTTTCCACACCCAAAACACATATCACTGCCGGCTCTACACAAACCCTTATTATTCTTTCTACATTCTTCATAAAGCGAATTTGTACGAACACCCTTCCCACTACTCCATGACTTAAAGCCTAGTGATCTATCTCGACTATCATTCTTAAACTTAGGCATTTGAACACTGGCTGAAGGCAGATCTGGGGCTGAGAATTTCTAACAAAATTAGGACTGGTTACTACCCCTTGACCTTAGCTTAAAACTACTTGTTCTGGCCCTCTTATTCTTTTTTTTTATTCCTATGCTCCCTTCTGTCACTCAGCTGAGCATGGATCAAAATCCTAGATAGTACAACAACCTTTAGATTGTTCTAAGCAACTACTGAATAAGGTAAGATAGTAAAAGCTGCTCCGAATTCGGTATGAGAGACATGCTCATTCAGGGGATCTTCCTGAATAGGCGGAGGTGCGGATTGATTCCTATTTCTTCTTCTATTGTTCCCTTTGGGTGGAATTTTCTATAAACAGAAGTATGGATAGGTTAGGCAGAGAGTTTAAATAGAGTTCATGCTCTTTCGCATGACATGAATACTGAAGGAAGGGAAACTTTTCCTAAAATGACTTGTAGCCACTTAACAATAAGTGTGGCGCACTTCACACATATGCACAAGACTCTACTCAACACGAATTTTAGAGTCCTTAGGACACTTTAAGACCTGGCTTTGATACCAAGTATATAACGCCCCAAGATTACCACCTGGGCGCTATATGGTGCTTACAGTCACAAGTGACTACAAGCTAACCCCTGATGGTACCTGTTATGAGCATAGAATAGAATGACAGGAAACATGTACAAAACTTAACTCAAAATACCATAAGTTTTAAATACAAAAAATGATATTGAATCAAAATACTAAAACCATCTGTCTAAAAATAATACTATAAGACTGTCAATAGTATCTAACAACTGAATAACTGACTAAAAGTGTTGAAAGCCTCTAACTGACTGACTATAGAGTTGATGGGACAAATCCCCAACTAACTTTGAATAGAAAATACTGAACTAATAAGATAAACTGAGGTAAATAACCCCTCTCCTAAAAGTATAAGGACTCACCACTGCTACAACAGATAATCTGGTATGCCTATGCATGATTAGGGAACTGAGCGTCCGAACCTATGATATTAAACATCATAGCGCAAAAAACGAGTATGCAATCAGTACTTTGAATATACTGGTATACTAAATAAGGTTAGGCTAATATGCATTATTTCATGTGCATGAGTAATAACTGACTGAATGATTAGCATGGGATAACTGAATATGAAGTAATAAATGGATGAATAATAGGAGATAACTGAGTGAATATGCATGAAGTAAAGACTAACTGGTTAGCATGAGATTACTGAATATAAATGCGTGAAAGCTGTAAGATCTGAGAATGCATGAAAACTGTAAAATCTGAGAATGCATGACCAAGCATATAATATAATTCTGAAAATAGTCTGTAAACTAAAATACTGAAATTTGATAATTGAATAACTAATATATGTATGCTATGGCCAATGCAAACATGAACTAAAGTATACTAAACACTAAACTGAGACTATGGGAGCTATCATCTAACTGACATGCCCCAATGAGTAAATTAGGGTCCAACCTATAACCCCAGTTGGAACGGTGCCAGTACCATGCCATGGGTACTAACACATGGCTACGTGGATCCACTAAACTACTGAACAACCAAGATGTCAAGCCTAAACTGATGGGTGACACCTTTGCAGAGTCAAGACTAAAATGATGGGTGACTCCTCATATCATATGCTCGCTATGTAGTTCTGAAATACAAGGAATGCTACTAACAACTCTGCCTAACTGACGGGGAAACCATTATCCCTTCATTCGCTCGGTGCTAAATTCTACTCCTAACTGAAAGACCTGAAATATTGGACTGACTATGCTTAACTATTTAAAAATACTAACTGAAAAGATAGGGCTCGTAACTATTTTGTAACCATTCTATAACTACTGAAAACTAGGTAAGCAGCTAAATTTTGGGTTTTCAAACCCTCAAAACTGGATAACAATGATAGCAAGGCCGTACTAAAACTTTGAGGACATGATATGTAAGCATTTATTCAAAACTCAGTCTTGTAGGCATTTCATCAAACACTTGTAATTTATGGTTTAAGCTAAGCATGAGAATAGTTTTAAATGTATAGTAATAGCATGATTTCACTACTAAATCACCAATTAAGATTTAATTCAATGAAAAACATCATTCAAATGTGTGGGGATTTATAACAACATCAATTACATGTAACATGGTATAAAAAAATCATGGGGATTCATGGTTAAAATCATAATAACTTGTAAAAATCACCACTTTGAATTTGAAATTGGGTTCTTGGACTCCATGGGTGGAAAGGACCCATGGATGAACATTTAACATACCTCAATTGAAGAATCCTTGAAAGTCCTTGGTGGATTTTTGTGAGAATTGAACTTGAAAGGTGAAGCTTTAGGATTTTCTTGGAGAAAATTTTTTGTGAATAATCAGCGTACTAGACTTAGAATAGGTTTAATCTCTTGTTTTCACAAATTGGGGGCTTGGGAAAAGACTAAACCACCCTTGGAAATTTAAAACTCGGAACTGGAAATCCCGATTTTACACTCCAGCGTGACGCGGTGCTATCGTGTTGTTCCACTTGAAAAAGGACAAGTGTGAATTTGACCTCTAGCGCGACACAGTGATATCGTGTTTTGTCACTATAAAAAGGAAGATGCCAATTTTACACCTTTGTGCGACGCAATGATATCGCGTTGCATCACTGGAAACGGGCGGGTGCGAATTTGCACTCCTCCATGATGCGGCACCTGTTCCACCATGATACTTGGCACGACACTGGCTAATTTTGGTGAGATACTAGAAAGGGACGAGTGTAATTTTGGGGATCACCGCGACATGGCATTATCGCGGTGAGCTACTACCTCTCACTAAAATTTCCATAACTTCTCACCCGGGTATCAATTTAGAAAAAATTGATATCGTTGGAAAGATAATTTAGTTATTTATCTGTTGGCTGGTCATGAGCTCAAAAAATCTTAGTAAAACTAAGGATATGCTTGTTTGAAGTTGACTATAGCAACATTCTTCTCTAAAAACTCAATCGGTAAGGGATATTTTGATTCGTCTAATAGCTAGGAGTTATTTGAGGCCTTAATATACATAAAACACACTCGTAAAACTACCAAATCACTATAATTTATTTTGCATTAACGTGAAGCATGGTTCTAATATTGGTTTGGATTTTTGGGGTATTACGCCTACTAACTCACCTCATCGAGTCTGGACAAGAAGCCTAGTCAGAATCACTAAAATGACATCACTATACCATAATGATCATTGGACATGTAGATTTCTAGTGTTTGATCTTTTTCAGGTACCTTAGCAAATGGAAGGCTGCTTGTAAGTGAGGTATTATTGGATATTGCATGTATTGACATAACTGCTGCATACTAAATGCAATATCCAGCTTTGTATTGGTGAGAAAATTTAGCTTGCCTATAAGTTTCCTGTAGTATATAGGATCTGGCAGTGGATCCCCCTCCTTAGCTCTTAGTTTGACAGTAGGATCAAGTAGTGAACACACAAAACTATAGTTAAAACAGTTGTATTCTTTGAGCAGGTCCATAGTAAATTTCCTCTAAGAGATAATGACCCCTCTTGCTATGTCAAGTACCTCCATGCTAGGAAATAGTATAAGTGTCCAATATCTTTAATCTTGAATGTCTCATGGAGATAACTCTTAAGCAATACTATTTTTTCTAAATTTGTTCCTGTTAGGATAACATCATCAACATACACAACTATAAATACCATTAGTGATCCATATCTCTTGAAGAATAGAGAGTAATCATGATGAGAGTAGATGTATCCTCTAGTAGATAAGGCTTCAGTTAACTTTTCATACCACTGTCTGCTTGCTTGTTTTTGCCCATAAAGAGACTTATTCAATTTGCACACTAATTTAGGGTTATCTACATCCAAACCTTGAGGTAATTACATATACTCTTCTTCATGAAGATCTCCGTGCAAGAAGGCATTGTTTATATATAATTGAAACATGTTCCAACCTTCTTTAATAACACATTCTACCAAAGTTCTGACTATAGTCATCTTGACTACTCACCTTTTTTAATAACACATTCTACCAAAGTTCTGACTATAGTCATCTTGACTACTAGTGAGTATCTCTCAGTATAATCTATTCCAGCTAGCTGTGTATATCCCTTAACCACAAGTCTAGCCTTGAATCTTTCCACACTTTCATCTGCCTTATGTTTGATCTTATATACCCATCTACAACTAATCACTTATTTTTCTGGTGGCATCTCAACAAGGTCCCAAGTGTTTTTAGCATGTAATGCTTCAAATTCTTGAATCATAGCATTTTTTCAAGCAAGGCTTGTGGCTGCTTTTTCATAAGATAATGGTTCACTATCATGACAAATACTTTCAACAAGTGCTTGAATGTGGTGTGTAGTAGCGTCAGGGGACACATGGTGATGATTGGTAAACATTGCTTTCAAAGAGAAATTAGCATTAGAGGAATTGGTGTGTGAATCAGTGTGCATGTTTGCAGGTGGTGCATATTTGGGTGGAAGAATGGCTTTCAAAGTAGGAGTTGAACATATGTAGTCTTTGAAGTAAAGGGGAGTTTTATATTCCCTGGTATATCTTCTAATATATATATTTGTATGATTATTAGTTTATTCATGGGAATGGAAATCATGTGATGATATATATAGTGTAGGAGGTAAAGAAGGTGGATGTGTGGGAACTGAGTTCAGTGGTGATGCAGTGTATGTAACAAAATCATTCACATGATCACTTACTAAGATATCAGGTGTTCCACAATCAGAGTACACAGGATCATCATGGTACATTGTCTTTAGTGCAGGAGGGAAAGTGTGTTTTGTAGATATCAAATTGAAAGGGAAGATATGCTCGTGAAATATAACATCCCTAGAGACTTGTATTTTTTTTGTAGCAAAACTCATTACCTTGTAGAATTTTGTTCCAAATGGGTATCGAATGAAAACATGTGGTGTAGTTCTTGGTTCAAGTTTATCTCTGTGGACTTTGGGCACTGTTGGATAGCACAAATATCCAAAGAAGTTTAAGTAAGAATAATCAGGTTTTTGGTTGTACAATAACTCAAAAGGGCATTTGTTTTTTAGGTAACTAGAGGGAAGTCTATTAATGATGTATGTTGTTGTTAGGAGGCAATCACCCCAATATTTCAAAGGTAATTTTGATTGAAACAAGAGAGCTCTAGCTATTTCAAGCAAGTATTTGTGTTTTCTCTTGACCATATTATTTTGTTATGGTGTGTAGGGGCAAGTTTTCTGATGGTTTATCCCATTAGATTGAAAGAAAACTAAAGCTTCATTGCTTGTAAACTCAAGACCATTGTCTGATCTGATGGTTTAACTGTGGTGTTGAATTGGTTTTGTATCATTGTGATGAAAGTCTTTAGGATAGATAAGGCATTGTTTTTGGTGCTCAATAGATGTGTCCAGGTAGATCTACTATAATCATCCACCATGGTGAGGAAATATTTGTAATTGTCATGTGTAGAATTATGATAGGGTCCCCATAGATCTACATGGACAAATTCAAAAATATGCTTGGTGTGATTGGTGATACTGCTAAAATGTAGTCGTGTTTGTCTAGCCATGGGGCAGATGGAACTCAAGAAAGGTTGTTTGGAAGAGTAGCTAGTAGGGATTGAATACCTCTCATTTTCACAAAGGGAACATGGCCAAGTCTATAATGCCACAATAAGTCCATGTTATGTTTAACAGACAAACAAGAATTAGAAATAAACATATCTTCTTTATTAGTAAAATGGAGTTATGTACAGAAGGAATTGCAGTAGGGTGGCAAAGCAGATCATCTGCACTCCCAGTGAGTGCAGTTTTCTTAGATACAACACAAGATTTAGGCAAAGTAGCTATGGAATTGCTATTAAGAGCATTGCAACAAGTAGAAGATATGGTAGTGATGAACCAGTGATGCTCAAGGATCTTGAACACAGGTAGTAAAGGCCATCCCTGCAATTACCAATCACCTGAGGCCTCTTCATTGAAAGGGCCTGCAGCATACACAATGTATTTGTAAACAAGAAAATATATTTTAGGGAAGAAGAAAAGGAGTGGACAGAGATAAAGTTGTACTTGAATGAAGGAATATAACACCTTATGTAATATGATCAAGGGTGAAATTTTTACATCACCAAACTCTGACACCTTAACTCTATAACCATTAGGGAGAGATACTAATATGAGATATGGCAGGGGTGTGATGTTTTGTAGGAGATCTTTACTGAAGGTCATATTATTGGAAGCCCCTGAGTCTATAATCCATAAGTCAGCATTTGATTTAAAGCATTTGCATAAAAGGTGATCAAAATCTATAGAAGATTTGCAAACAACAATACCAGGTTACCAACATCTGAAGTCAAGTTTTCAGTAGTGTTGGGATTCTCTCCCATGTACTCATTCTGAAAATGCTGCATTAGAGTCATTAACTGTCCAAATTGCTCCTTTGTGAGACTGTTATTATTCTAATTTTCTCTTGACAAGTGGTCCCCTCTTGTATCTCCTAGCATTCCATGTACATTGGCAACAACTCCTTTGCCTTTGTAGTTATTATTCTGTCTGTAATTCTGAGTTCCAGTGTTATATTGGTTGCCAGTGGGCACATCATGTCTGAAAGTTTGACCATTCCCTTGAACTTTCTGTGGGGATGGATATCCATGCAACTTATAACATCTATCCCTTGTATGACCTGGCTTTTTGCAAAAGTCACACATGACAGTATTTCTACCACTTCCTGCATTACTATTCCCTCCTGTATAATTGGTTCCTCTGAAGTTATTAGTTGGAAAATTCATTTTGAGAGGTCTGGCCACAATGTTCCTATTGTTATAGTTGTTGGCATTGAGAGAGGTTAATTCGACCATCAACTGACTAGTAGGTTGAAATTCCTTTTGTTTTTCCTCCTGTATCAGCAAAGAGAAAGCCTGTGCTATGGATGGTAAAGGATTCATCATAAGGATATTGCCTCTGACCATAGTATATATCCTATCCAATCCCATGAGAAATTGAACCAGTCTCCTGTCTTGCTCTGCCTTATGCAAGTTTTCCTTTGCTCCACACATGCACACATAACTACATTGATCTTTGATACTGAGAGTATTTAACTCTTCCCATAACTTCATCATCTTTGTGTAGATGCTCCTTGTGTGAGATCATTAATCTCCTTTTGGATTTGATACAATTTGGCTTCATTAGTTTGATCATATCCATCTTCCAGTTCTCTCCAAAGCTCCACTGAATCACATAAATATTCCACACTATCAGATATTTCCTTTGACAGCGAATTGAGAATCCACGATGTTACCATATCATCGCATCTTTGCCATTGACAAAATTGAGATGAATTTGTATCTGGTTTCTTACAACTACCATGTATGAACCCTAATTTGTTCTTCACAAAAAGTGCACGTCGAACTCCTCTCCTCCAGGATATATATCCAGTCCATCAGATTGTGTTGGAACCAGCATCATCCCTGGGCTATCTGAAGAATGTATGTACAAAGCATCACTCGCCTCCAGATTTAGAGTAGATGAAGCATATGTGGAAGCTTCTCCGCCATTAACGACATTCTCAGTGATTGCCATTGATATTTGATATGCAGATTCAATTAACTAAAACTAAGCTCATTTCAGGCTAATCTCAGTGAGTTTAATCAACGAAAATGTGAAATCGAAGTTCCATCAACAAACAACAAACTTTTGCATATACGAATTAAAATTCGAAAGCTTCAAAACTACGAACGCAGGAAAGATGAAAAGCTCTCTGCAACAACAATAAAAAAAACCTACAGTTATCAAGGTATTAACCAATCTAGATGTCTCTAATACCATGTTAAGAAACACGTTGAGAAATGTGTTCCATCAATAAGAATTTGGAAGAGGAAAGAGTAATCTCCATTGGAGAGAAGCAACCAGTAGCTAAGTGAAAGTGAAAACTAACTCTCATTTGTCCACTATACATTATATATACAACCACCAACTTGCTTGACAACTGGACACCACTAACCAATTAACTAACAAACTAACTCCTAACCCACAATTAACTAACTAATTACAAATCCTGATTAACGCAAAGTACAGGTATAATTAATCTTCAATACATTAGACGTAAGGCATACTTCTTCTGAAGAGAAACAAGTATTTTGTGTTGGAGCTTCAACGATTTAGATAATTATAACAGTAAATGCAACTTCACGTCACTCCTCAAAATAAAAATTTAACCTTGTAGAAAGAAAATCTGATGACTATATGCTTATTCTTGACATGTTGTCATGCATATTGAGAATACAATTAAGTAAATAAAACTGAACTCTCTCTTAACTGTCCAAGCTTTTTTAGATAAAATGGTGATGTACTTGTGGTTTTGATGATTAATAAAACTAATGAGGAACCTGGTATTAGATATTTTGTCTATAGAACTTGATTCATTTTTCTAAGTCAGTTGTGTGAGAACCTGGTCCTTACCAAATATACTACCTATAGAACTTCGTCCATTTCCTAACCTTGTTAATTGATAACTTCTCAAGGAGATATTTCCTAGTTCTAATATATGTAGTGATATACGACATGGAATGACACATGGAAATCCGTTCCTAATGATTGACGAACCTGTCAAGGGACCAGGTTCATCAGTCATTGAACTTCTAGTAGTCAACAGTAAAGTTGTTGACCAATGAGAAAAGTTGGTGGCACAACAGCAGAGGAGCAACATTTTTTAATCTCAACCAATGAGAAATATTCTAGGTTTTCCCCTCTCATTTGCTTCATATATATATATATATCATTATGTGGGAGGAAAACTTAGCATTTGCACAATCAAAATTCTCATTCATCTTGCAAAGCCACCACAATTTTCCATCAAAGTGAACCAAGGGACCAGTTTGCTACAACTGAATATGTCTTTAGCTTTAGGTTTTTGAGTCTTTATATTTTGCTCTAACATGTAAACCTACTCCTCTTTTGAGAAGCTTTCATAGGTATTTTATTTCTGTTATTTTGGATCACAATCTGTATGTTTATTCAGTAAACTTCAACACGCGTTCGAGACTTTTTCAAGAACTTTTTCAACACCTTCAATACAAGTTCAATACGAACTATCAAAGAAGTGTGTTATATTTAAAGAAACAAGATAAAGAAAAAATAAAGTCAAGTCCTCCAAATTCACGGAGTGTCCTTAATGAATTAATTCCGCTCAAGTACCCGAGGTCGCGGACGGATAAAATGACTTACAATCCGACTGTAGCAGTACCTCAAACTATTGGATTCTTCGAACTCGCTCAATGAAGTGCCCCTTCAGAAAGCAACAATGGTTCATTAGAAAGGTGTATCATCTCGGAATGATCATGTTTGTCCACCAAATTCACGGAGTGTCCTTAATGAATTAATTCCGCTCAAGTACCCGAGGTCGCGGACGGATAAAATGACTTACAATCCGACTGTAGCAGTACCTCAAACTATTGGATTCTTCGAACTCGCTCAATGAAGTGCCCCTTCAGAAAGGGGCAATGGTTCATTAGAAAGGTGTATCATCTCGGAATGATCATGTTTGTCCATTTAAAATGGTATGTCTTTTTCGAACAGTCATCCACTTTCCCAAATACAATTTTCTATTGGATTTACCGATCTATTTTTTTCCAAGTTTCAATTAAACTCAAATTCGAAGTCGAGCGAGCAACAATGGCGGCGCGAGGCACCTCTTGGTTCTTGCCTCACTATCCACTTGAAGGAGTATCTCTTAATAAAAACAATATAAAGTTGCTTTCTCCCACCAATGTGGGAGAAGTAGACTTTCCTTTAGTGAGTACACTTTCTCTCCAAGAATTTGCCTCCATTTTCCATTCACACCATTGAACCCAACAATTTCCTCTCATATCTTGTAGATGTTGTGGGCTAGAGTTAGCCATTGTAGTGTTGGGGACTACAGTTAGCCGCGGTAGTACCTTTGTGGGCTAGAGTTAGCGTTGGTTATCTTTACAATAGAGCTATTGTAGAGAGGGCTTTTAATAGAGTTATTGTCAGAGTGAGGAATTAAGAGTTTAATTCCTAGGTTGCACAAGGTTGTAATCTAAAATTTGTTTTTTGTTAAGTGAAGTGGTTGAGAAATCCTACTGGGTTAGGTCGTGGTTTTTACTCCATTAATATCACAGGCCGAGCCGAGGTCCTGGCCGCGACGGGCATCCCAAACCACGAAGGCCCGAGAGACCCCTCAGCAGACTATCATAAGCATAATTCATACATATATCAAAGTGCGGAAGATATAATTCCAGCCACTTGATTCAAACGGGAGCATTGTAATTAAGCTCGCCATTGTCTGTCTCTTAGTGAACAGACATAGATCATTGTGTTTAACGTGATTATAAAAATACTGCATAATTAGACAAGATGAGTGAGATGTTGAAACTTGGAAGTCATATTTTTTCAGCAATTTGTCAAAATACATTTGATAAAAGGCAATCGAAAATTGGAAAAGGTAAATTTATGCATCATTTCTTAGAGATTGTCTTATTACTTTCCAAAGCGTGAACACCTTGTTCCTGAAGTACAGGATCAAATATAAAATATAAATTCCTCATCCAAAAACACATCACTAAGTTTGAAACTCTCGCAAAGATGAAAACATTATTACACCGTTAGAGGCAAGTTAACATTAAATCCATTCAAATTCAGCATGTCTAGTGCTTTGGCATTGAAAACTGTCTCAGTCAGCCTGTTTTAATCACCTTCTCCTTCATTAATAGGTCTGTTTACTCTTGGATTTAACTCTTTGATATTAAAAGCTACAAGTGTTAAAATCCAATTGTCCACAAAGGGATCTCACGCTTTGGCCTAAATGGCAACAGTATCCAGAACTTTTTAACAGAAACTAGATGTTGAATTATGTACTGAATACAATGCTTTTTTTCAATTTGTTAGATATGGTAAACTGGTTAGTCCTACCAATATCACTTGTCCTTCCATGTAAGACTGGTTAATTGTTCATATTGAAATAGCAAAATCTCAAATTGTAGTTGTTAGAGTTTGTGATCCGAATTTTGTTGATCCAGCCCTGAAAAGTGCGCGATGCAACCCATGTTTGTAATTTTTTGTGGGGTCTGTGGTGGTAGCGGAGGGATCGGACCGCTAAGTGCGATTTAGTTGGTAGTTTTTGGACAGTTTAAAAATACGTTATTGAGACTTTTGTCTCCGGCTGTATTCCTCTCCATTATAGTGAAATTACTCCTCCTCTGCCTGTGGTTTTTCCCGTCAAGAGTTTCCACATAAATCTGTGTGTTCCTATTTTCTTTCATTTTGTGGTATTGCTTATTGTTGTCCGTTTCATAATAGTAGTAATTTATAATTTCAAAATTTTCTCTTTTCAAGAATTTTTTTCGGGTATAATTATTTTATGTTCGGAATTTACTGGTCTGATTCATCTTTATTCGTCGTGTATGGCCAATTAAAGGTAATTGCTCTCTAATGGTTTTTTTCTATTTGTAAAACTTGAATCCGAAAACTCCAAACTAAAGATAGAGAAATTTTATTCATTTCGCTATAAGTGTCGATTTGTAATGTCAAGTGATGGTAGAATATAAAAAGTATTATGAAAATTGAAGCTTAAAAATAGGTTTTAATAGTTTTTTTTCCAATTTTCACCCACAAAAGTTTAACTTAATTGTATTTTCATATAAAAACACAACTTTAATTTTGAATAGTCGTTTCAACTTAAATTCATATATTACTTAAATTCATGATGGTCTGCCTACACTTACTTATAATTATTTATATTGAATATATGTCAGTAACGTTAGAAAGAGTGTGACAATACCTAACCGATTTATGAACTACATTGATATATATAGCGTACAAAATATTTTACACGATATTGCTATATATCACATTAAGGAAAAACAAGAAAAAGCCTCCTAACCTTAGCTTACTTTTAGAAGAAAATGTGAATTTGACTTTGATGGCGTCAAAATCAAGAGCATAAGATGCTTCATAATTTATTGTCCATGTGTCATTAATTATTACTAGTACTACATATCCGCGCAATCGCGAATAATATTAAAAAATTATAATCTGATTGATTTGGTCAAATTGAATTGTTATTATTATTACTTCAGAGGTGACAACTTATCTTTAATATATCTATATAACCTTTGCAATCAAATTCAACATTATTTGAGGTCTTCTTTTTGATGATTTTCTATTTATTTTACTATATGTAGTTACTTTTAATTGGATAATTTCGAATGCTTTGTATGTTAATAGTTTGACGGTAAAAAGTAGCACGTAGTCAATAATCTGAAAACAACACGAAAAAATGGATAGTAATTATAATTTGGATTAGAAAAAATATGCTCTTAATAGTCTCAGTTCAAAGCATTGTATAAAAAAGACAAACGAAAGTAGGATTGTGAAGATTCATTAATATATATTGTACTAACCTCAAACGCTACTTTGCACAGAAAAATTTGAGAAAACAAGCAAAGGTACAAAGTGTATGCTCACGAGTTTCAGAGGCTCATCCACTTCCATTAACATGTGGGCTTCAGAAAAGGATGCATGAGAAGGAAGCAGGACCAAATCTTTCTATTCTCTTGAGTGTCCTCATCCAAATCAAGTCATCTCTTCAATCAAATTTTGAAGCTTTGGCACTCCTCATGGAACATGTGAAAGCTTTAGCCATTGTTGATGTAGTAGCAACAATGCTCTTTCAGTTGTAAAGAAAGCTAGATCCAGTTTGCTTTACAAAACATGAAACTGATAGATCCAGTTAGAATTCCCATACCAAATTTCAATTCAACCATCTTTGTAAGATTGCGTTGGATCAAAAAGATGCAGCTTAGGTGTTCCAATAAATATATTTGGTGACCCGCGTATAGGAGTCACAATAAGTTTAAGCTGTAAAAGCTTCCTGTACATGATGCCCTGTGGAACTATTGGACCGAGAAGGCATATTCCTAAGTGTAGAAGTAGTACAAGGTCAGATAAACTATTACTAAGTTACAACTTCAGAAAGATAGTGCTTATCTACTTATACATCTCCCAGAGGAAGAACACTTTGGCTTCCCTCAACAATTTAATGAGATTATAATAAAAATAGTTTCATCACTTTTGTCTTTGCTCACCAGAAACTTATGCGTGTTTTTTGCATCCTTTATTCACATATCAAAATACAATTAGATTTATAGCAATATTTTATTTAACAAACAACAAAGGGGTTGTTAATAAAAAATTCACTATTATTCCTATACACTCTACTAAACGACCAATAAAAAAATTCACTAGTATTCTTATACACTACTAAACGTGCCCTTATTGGTTAATATCTTTGTATCATCAAGATGAAGCAACCTGCATTTTGTAGGGTTATGAATGAAGTGATGGTGTTTGATATTTGTCTTCCCCGCCCATGATTGGCATTACCACCCCTCTCTTGACTGGACTAACATAGCTCAACTGGTAAGTCTAGCCAAAAATTCCTTCGACATCATCTTTATATATATTCGAAAACTTCAATTGTGTCTCCAGATGAGCAAAAACAACATCTCTTGGTAACTGATAGCTGTGAATCTTTGCTTTCCTTCTCTCCAATGGGGACTACTTTTACATCCAATTACATTAGTCTAGAAACTATGAACCTCATGCTATTAAGATCATCAATTCCCTCGACCACCATTGATCTCTCAGTAGTATTAACGCTCTATTTTGTATCTCCATCTATCGGGACATCAAGTGTCTCACCATTCCACTGTGACTGTACAGTAAGAGCATCAACATTTTAATCCCATTTTGACACTTCCTTTGGTCCTACTATTAACGTATGGGTGTCAAACATATCTGACAATGTTTGAACCCATGTAAAGTCAAACTTCCTTTCTTGTGGTTGTGTACCAGTTAATTTTGCACTAATATGGAGGTTGTCAGCTGAGATAATAGGAAATTCAGTTTTCTTTGCTCCATGGAAGTAGAACATCACATCTTCACCACCGACAAATTTGGGATCGGGGCATAGAGCACCATAACCATCACACCTTGTTTACAGCCTTTGAACTTCCTGCTATTTTCCAATACCTGATTCATATGCAATAAAATTTTTCATAAATTGGCATCTTTCCTCAGATTTTGTCTTTTGTTAGAAAACACATGTATTTCATCTCTCAAACAGGGTTTACAATAGTATTGCTTTCGCATGTACCTAGTGTAGTGACCTTTCCTAATTGTAGTTTCCCCATATTTTGACTTTAATATGCAGTCTACTATGCCATCGAAGGCTTTAACTATTTTCTGTCAAATTATATACGGTTAAAAAGTCAAGCTATAAGTTCACCTCAAGCCGACAATCATGGAATATATGATCGAATTTCAAACCAATAGCAATTCAAACAAACCAGAAGATGAATGTGAGCTCTCATTTTCGTGAATGAGAAAGAAACAGAAATTCAAGAATGAAACATAATAAAAACTTTCATAGCTCTGTATTACTCAGTCTTGGGGTGTGTTTGATAAATCTTTTGTTTGATTCTCCCTTAATCCAGATGAAAGTGAAAGAAAAGTAACTCACATTGATATAGACAGAGAGACAGAAGTTTGAAGGTTGCATCTAATACATTGTACACACAAACATATTGGGTACTTAAAATTCCAGCATTTTGCATAGATTACAATGAAAATTGGACTATGAAAAAGTACAAACCTGAAAATGAATACTTCTACCAAATAGACGAAAGACATCTTCAAGTTGATAGATTTGTGACGTTACATGATAAACCTAGGTGACTTTTAGGCTCTTTTATCACCAAAACTCAAAATTGATCTTATCATATAAAGAAAATTCATAGTGAAACCCAACATAACAACCAATTTCAAAATTCATGAAAAGCATCTTCTCTATGTTTGTCCTGCAACTATTTTATCCGATATTCAGGCATGTAAAAGGAACCAAGTTAGTGAATTATCTCAAGCAAAAATTTAATATGAAATTGAGATACCTAAATTTATAATGCGTCATGCTTTATAAAAGATTATATAAAGGCTTGATGTTGTTATCTAATGGATTATGGTGTTATATATAGCATGATTTTCAGCTTTATATATAAGACCGCAAAAGGAACTACAGAGAAATGTTTAAAGCAAGTATGATAAAAGTTGATGAGGAAGAAATGAACCTTCCGATCAAAATTTGTAACTCTTGAAGAACGGGGTACTCAATGCATCGACTGGTACCTGGACAGTAGAGTAAAGAACTTGAGCAAAATCTTAAGTCTACAATCAAACACATTTCCAATAGTCAATCATTTATGCAATTTGAAATGGTTTTTTGCCAATTTGATTAGGCGAAGCTTGAGAGGCTTATGAATGGAGATCTGGTGGTTCTCAGATCTTTTCATTGTCTTCTATATTTGTAGCATTTAACCATGAGACTTGTGTGCTCTTCTCAGATCCTTTCATTGTCTTCTATATTTGTAGCATTTAACCATGACACTTGTGTGCTCTAGACATTTCACGTATATCAGACTTACAGATGCAGTATGTAGAACAATATATTTATAGCAGCTGTGTGTAGCGTGTGTTATTCATCAATATATAAGATGAAACTTTTGAAGATCCTCGTGCTTTCTCATCAAAGTATCATGCTTACAGATATGCATTGGACTAATTTATCCTAATAGTTACTAATGGTATGCAAAAACCCATCCACTGAATTAGAATTGGATCACCGAGTGATAGTTCTGTGATTGAAAAAAGAAACTGAAGATTATTGGTGAAGAAAACAAAATGAACGTGAAGCAGTTATAGATTTAATTTTGAACTTCTCTGTAATATGCAGGGAAGAAACTGATGGATCTAAGAAGGATAACTGAAATTCCCACAATTTGTTGAGTTAAAAGGTTTATCATCCTTTATATGAAAATAATCACAAATTTGATTGAGATCATAAACTTTCTCGAACCCAAAAACTAATAAATGAAGAAATAAAAATTACCCATTAAAATGGAATTCCTTGTTTCTAATCACAAATTTGATTGAGATCACAAACTTTCTTGAACCCAAAAACTAATAAATGACAAAATAAAAATTACAAACATTCTTGAACCCAAAAACTAATAAATGACGAAATAAAAGTTACCCATTAAAATGGACTTCCTTGTTTCTACTTCCTTGCATAGTACTGGTAGTTATTTCCTTTTTATCATATAAATTTATCAACAACACTTTTTCAGCAACCAATGAGAATGATAAGAAAATTGAATAAGGGAGACAAAATTGAAACAAAAACTTACATTGAGATATTTGATGTAAAGAAACCAATACGTTGATGTCTGATTTTCCTTCTTAATTGCCTTTAATATAAATTAATGGATAAGGGATTGAAATTTCAATACGCAGATATATGTTGCCTAGAGAATGTGGAAGTGCAGTTGAAAATTGGGGAAGTGGGTAGTTTCCGGAGAAAATTAAAAACAGATCTCTTTTGTGTTTATACCGTAAGGCATTTAATTGGATTTATAATTTATTTTTTAAAATTAGAATTATGTGGTAGTGACACTTGGAGCTTTTTACCTCTGCTATTAGATATAGATAAATATAAATATAAAATATAGAATATAGAATATAAAATATAGAATAGATATAGATAGATATAGATTCGGAAATTTCATCTATTACTTCTCCACTCCATCATCAATATTGAAACAAAGTCATCACTATTTATCCTAGTGCTAATTATATAACTTTGATGGATGATAGCTGAATTTATAACTCAAACTCCTCATCCCGTAAGAACTCTCTTCTTTACTTTATGTTACGATATATAATATAAATAAAATTTTATTTTATTTTATATTTAGAGATTCTAATAGTCGAATTTAAATTTTAGTTCTTTTTTTATTTGTATAAATGATAAATCGAAATAAAAGAAATAATATAACCATTTTTGTGTAGACTCCTTCCATAAGTTGGTTAGCTTTAGGATTAGAGAATGACAGACACTCTTATAAATATTCTTACACCCTTAGAGTTAGGATTTTCAAACTTCAGAGAACAAATTTGGGGCCAATGGATGGGAATAATGATGCAGTATGTGATGATCGAATTTCGAAATTGCCAGAGCCAATTTTGCATCACATACTGTCTTTCCTACATGCTAAAGATGCGGCACGAATGAGTACATTGTCCAAGGTTTGGGATAGTACTTGGAATTCACTCCCCTACTTAGATTTTGGTGATATTTTCGACTGGTCAATAAATCTGAATGTTGTTATAGATCAAACTCTAGCAAATAGGAAAAAGCACAAGAGTTCCATGCAAAAGTTCTCTCTGTGCTTACGCCATTATGCTGGTCTTTGTAATGTCGGCAACTGGATTAAGATACGCATAGCTTGTAATATCAAAGAGTTGAATCTAAGAGTAGAAAGACATGATTATCAAGGAAACTTCGTATACGGCAGCTTGCCAGAGGCAATCCTTGCTGCCAAATCACTAAATGTGCTGAATTTGTTTGGATTTAATATTGAATTGCCCGCTTACGATGGTACGATAAATTTATCATCTTTGCAAGAATTGCACCTCTCTTTCGTGTTTTTGGATGAGCAATTTATTAAGGCTATGTGCACAAGCTGCTGTAATTTAGAGCATCTGTCTTTGCAGTATTTCAACGGACTCACCAGCTTTCAAGTTGGTGATACTTTACCTAAGCTGAAAAAGATTGACTTGGTTACCTTGGAACCTCCCCATTCGGTACTCCAATTGGTTGATATTGCTGCAATTAATCTCGAAGACCTCTGGATCAACAACCTTTATGGGAGTACAAATGTTGTTAGAATAACTGCTTGCAAAGCCCTCAAGAGTTTGTACCTCCGTGGTGTGGATGTCACCAGTAATTGGTTAGAGGAACTATTTTACAGCCTACAAAATCTTGTAAAGTTCGAGTTAATTCGTTGCAAGAACCAGAAGACTATGAAGATCGCAAGTGACAGGCTCAAACAACTGAGAGTAGTTGATTGTCACAATTTGATTTCTGCTTAATTGGACACTCCTAATTTAATAAAGTTCCACTGCTTTAAAGAGAAGTTTAAAGTAAGCTTGGGTTGAAGAAGAGAAAAAGGACAAACTTATGTTAATTAAAAAAAGGCTCCTTGCATGCCATTCAATATTATTGGTATTAGCACATTAAAACTTGTTCATATAAATGTTGTTGCCCCAAAATATTAGGAAACGTTGTTTATTGACTGGTTGACGATTTTTGCTACTCGTTGATTATTAGACAAATTATTGCTATTGAATAAACCAGAAGATACATGGAGTCGATCTAACCTGATTGGATGAAGCGTGACTGTTTCCTCCTTTCCTGCCTAGGTCTGCGGAGTGTTTTGCGATTTGACTGCGCGACTTATAGTTTTGAGTAAAAAGAACTTTCCTACTAACACTGCTAGCTATTGTCTTCCACTGGCTATTCCCATGTATTGTGAGCCTTTGGTTCATCTGGTGCTTCTGCTTCCTTTAGTTGTGCATTTTATTCTTTGACCATTAGAAAGCACCCGTTTATTGTACTCGCTTAGATGATTCCTCCATTCAGATAATGTTTTGATTCCGAGCGGCAATAGGATAACACCCATAGAGTTCTAAACCTTTCTAATACTGCATTCATGATTGATTCTTTATAACGTTTAACATTTTACCGTTGTTCCTGTTGTTTATATAGTCCATACTGAATTATTTTTCTCTGCTTGACAGTTTATATATTCAGATGCATCAGGTGAAGTTGAAAAGCCTTGTTGTGCATCTCTACCTGGGAAATGTAGAATAATTTTGCAATAAATAGCCTTGTACTGGAAAGAGCTATCTGTTAAATTACACAAGCTTTAAGTGGAATATAATGCTTTTGGCAGAAGGAGAGTCTTAGAGCAAGATAAAGTTAGTCGCCATGAGACCAATAGGTCTCGAGATATTTTGGACACATCCACTTCTAATTGCAAATTTGCCACAAAAGTGAGGATCGACTCTTGTATATTCTAACTATGTTTGCGACAGCAATTTGTGCGGTTAAAATAGAAATCGACCATTACTCCGAAAATCGTACATAATGAGATTACTCACCTTAGGGAACAATGCTCGATATGAGGCACACGATGTGCCATAGAACTCAACAATCACTAATCTATCCTCAGCTTGACTCAATGCATCTAATGTACTCATTCTGTGGTGATAACGATAATCTGGTCTTGCTAAGTAAACGAGTCTTTTTGATATTTTTCTTCCGACTCTTTTCTCCATAACTCGAACCAAGACAACAAATTTCTACAGAAGAACCTAACGATTATAGCTTCATGCCAATTTCGTTTTTCAGTTGTTTTAAGGACTAGAACAATGGAAAATTATTGTGAGCCGTAGACTTAAACATTAAGTTAGACATAACTCATAAGGCATACTTCGTCTGAAGAGAAAACAAGTATTTTGCTTTGGAGCTTCAACGATCTAGATAATTATAGCAGTAAATGCAACTACACATCACTCCTCAAAATAAAAATTTAACCTTGCAGAAAGAAAGTCGGATGGCTAAACGCTTATTCTTGACATGCTGCCATGCATATTGAGAATACAATTAAGTAAATAAAACTGAGCTCTCTTTAACTGTCTAAGCTTTTTTAGATAAGATGCCCACACATTTCAACGTTGAATGAATGTCAAACTTCATTTCTTCAATTATTGTTTAACAAAATACTTAAGCACGCAATCGCGCATCAAATTCACCTGGCATACTGAAAAGTGCCTCATACCAAAACATACAGAGTAATCCTGGAGGCATAACTTGGAAGAGTAGGCATAATTATCCTATTTCTAATTATAGACCCATTATATAACTTTGATAGATGATAGCTCAATTTAACTCAAACTCCTCATCCCGTATGAACTCTTTCCTTTATTTTATAATATAAATATAAATAAAATTTTATTTTATTTTATATTTAAAGATTCTAATATTTGAATTTAAATTTTAATTCTTTCTTTATTTGTGAAAATGATAAATTGAAATAAAAAGAAATAATATAATAATTTTTGATAGAAACTCTTATAAATACTTTTACACCCTTAGAGTTAGGGTTTTCAAACGCCAGAGAACAAATTTGAGGGCGATGGAAGGGAATAGTGATGCAACACAGAATTTCGAAATTGCCAGAGCCAATATTGCAGCACATCCTGTCTTTCTTACATGCTAAAGATGTGACACGAATGAGTACATTGTCTAAGGTTTGGGATAGTGCTTGGAAGTCACTCCCCTACTTAAATTTTGGTGATATTTTAGACTGGTCAAAAGATCTGAATGTTGTTATAGATCAAGCTCTAGCAAATAGGAAAAAGCACAAGATTTCCATTCAAAAGTTCTCTCTGTGCTTGTGCTTAGGCCATTATGGCGGTCTTTGTTGTGTCAGAAACTGGATTAAGATACTCATAGCTTGTAATATCAAAGAGTTGAATCTAAGAGTAGAAACACATGATTATCGAGGCAACTTCGTATACGGCAGCTTGCCCCTGGCAATCTTTGCTGCCAAATCACTAAATGTGCTAAGTTTGTCTGGATTTAGTATTGAATTTCCCGCTGATGATGGTATGATAAATTTATCATCTTTGCGAGAATTGCACCCTCTCTTTTGTGTTTTTGGATGAGGAATTTATTGAGGCTATTTCAACGGACTCACCAGCTTTCAAGTTGGTGAGACTTTACCTAAACTAAAAAAGATTTACTTGGTCAACTTGCCCCTTTCAGTACTCCAATTGGTTGATATTGCAGCAATTAATCTCGAAGAGCTTACGATCGACAACCTTGAGATCGACAACAGCTATGGGAATATAAATGTTGTTAGAATAACTGCTTGCAAAGCCCTCAAGATTTTGTTTATCAGGGGTGTGGATGTCAACAACAATTGGTTAGAGTAACTATTTTACAGCCTACAAAATCTTGAGAAGTTTGATTTAATTTGTTGCAAGACCTTGAAGAGTATGAAGATTGCAAGTGACAGCCTCAAACAACTGAGCATCTATCATTTTCACAAATTGATTACTGTTGACTTGGACACTCCTAATTTAATAAAGTTCCTCTGCTTTAATAAGAAGTTTAGCGTTTGCTTGGGCTGAAGGAAGCGAAAAAGGCCAAAAGGTACGAACTTCATATGAATATTGTTGCCCCAAAACAATTGGAAGTCTAACTACCTAGATAGATCCCTAAACAAATTCCACTTTTCTTCAATCCCAACCTATTCGTTGATGACGACCTGCAATTCTTTTTTCAATACTATCTATTTGCTCATTATATTTCCTCTTTTTCTTCAATATCCTTTTCCATATAATTGTACCTATTCCACTGATAGGTGCCATATCTCTATTTCCTTTATCTAATAACGAGGAAAACTGTAGAAGCATTAAACAATTGAATTTAGACCTACCTTTAAATACCTACATCTCCGACAGAGCATCTTTCCTATGCTATTCAATTACAAAATCAGCCAGATATCAGCGTGCAACTCGTTCTTTCATAATTGTTTTTGATCTGGTTGTTCTCTTTTCAGATTGATAGTTGATGCTTTTATTTCTCTTCATATGCCTCTCTGAATCTGAAGTAGCTTTTTGTGTTGTTTTGAGTATTTTGACCTTGAAACTCAATGTTATTTTGTTGTGTTTAAGTCTTTTTCTGGGAAGAAATGGAGGAATATAGATGAAGCCATCGAAAATGGTGATAGCATTACGACCAGTGAATAAGGAGGACACAGGTAGAGCAGCTTAACGGCAACTGCAAAAATTTCTATCATTAGCCGGAGTGGTCATTTTTGTAGAAGACCGATTCTTTAGGACCTTTTTTCATATATAGAACAAAAACAATGATACAAATGAGATATAAGTGTAAAAAGGGCCTATTTAACATGCCAGCTAATTTTATATACTCTCACGCACACAAATGATTTTCTCATATTCTTGTGTTCAAGCAGATAGCGAGTGCACCATTATCTTTAATTAAGTCATGTCAATTATCAACTACCTAATTTGACATACAATTCTTTTAAATTTAAAATTTATAAAAAATTATTAGCAAAGTATAAATTTCAAAATGATCAAATATCATTAATTTAGTGCTAATATAACAAAAGTAGACCATCCTTTCATATTAGACATCGATACATTTTCATATTCTAAAAACGATCAATGATTGCATCGTTGTTTATATCTACAAATATATGCTTCTTTCTCAATATAGCAAACTAAGCAATCACTTAAAACCTAGATCCGGTTGACAAGGCCCTTGTTGAATATAGTGTCTTGACAAGGCCCTTGTTGAATATAGTGTCTTCTCACTTGATCTCGTATCGCAGAGTCATATTCATGAATTGATTTTCTTTCTTTGGGATCAAATTTAAGTGAATTCATATCAAATTCTTTACAAGACAGAGAGAATTGTCTTTAAAATTAGAACTTGATTGAGGAGAATAATATCTACCAATTTCAATTCACAAGAATCAATAACAAATTCCTACAAAATAAAAATTTCATAAAAAATATAAGTAAACATAACATTACTAATAGGGAAATGAAAAAATTACAAAAACTAGCATATTTAAGACTATAATAATAATAATAAATAACAATACTTTTGTAAAATTACAGTTTATAGCTAGAGTAACATTATTTTACTCATTAACTAGGCAAGCGCATGTTTTACTCTCACTACTTTATATTTTCCTATTTTCATTCCACTATTTCACCTCCCCCAAATATAACCATATCTTATACCCCTTTATTTCATCTTATTTTTTTGTCATTTCATTTTTTATTTTCACTTTATTTTCTCTCTTCTATTTCTCTTCTTTTTTTACCTTTTTCATTTTTTTTATTTTTTGTTTTCTTTTTTTTCTTTTTCATATAGGAAGATAATTATCTCCATGATCTTCAAGATTTCAAAATAAAACATCATTACTGTCTTTCACTCTCTTATATCTCTACCTTTTTTTCTTGTTAGTTTTTTTTCATCTTATTTTTTATCATTTTATTTTTTTATTTTGATTTCTTTTTCTTTTTCATTTTTTCTTTCCACTTTATTTCCTCTCTTCTACTTCTCTTTTTTTTTTTTTTTTCTTTTTTCATTTTTTTCTTCCTTGCTCATATCTTTTTTTTTCTTTTTCTATTTTCGTTTTCTTCTTCTTTTTCAATTTTATTTTGTTTATTTTTTCTTTTATTTTTACACTTCTATTTCTATTTCTTCCTTTTTTTTTCTTTTTCACTTTTTTTTTCTTTTTATATTTTTGTTTTTTTTATTTTTTACTCTTCTATCTCTAACTTTTATTTTGAAAATACAAATATGTATATTACATACACATATTCAAAAAACATACAAAATACATAGTCATACAGATCTGGATATGTATTTATAGTACAAAATATACATATGTATTTACGAAATACATATCATATTCATATTAAATAGTAACAAACATAACTATACTATATATCTTCATATGTATTTGCGAAATACAAAGGTGACTCATATAAAATAAGAATATACATATGGATCAGATATGTATTCTGTAAATACATCTGCAGAGCTATATATATTTTATACGGTGTTGGATTTGTCTTTGAACTGTACATACTATGTCATTTTAGAGGGTAACATATGTACTTATTTGTTTTCTTTTACTATTTAAAATATGTATCATGTATTTTTTTATTACCTATATGTATATGTATAAATTGTCATTTTTGTTATAGAGATTTTGTGTCCTATATGTTTATATATACATGAGTCAGATATGTATTTCTGTAAATACATATGCAGATATATATGTATGATTTTTACCGTATATACATATGCAATTCAGTATGTTTATTTATTTTGTATATTGTTTGAATATGTATATATGATATAGATATTTGCCTTTTAAAAATAAAGATAGAGATTAAAGAATAAAAAAAGGAAAAAAAATAGAAAAAAACAAAAACGAAAAATAAAAATTTGAAAAAGAAGAAGTGGAAAATAAAAAAAAAGAAGTAAGAGAAATAGAAACTAAAAATAGAAGTGTAAAAATAAAAGTGAAAAAAAATTTAAAAAAATAAGAAAATGAATTTTTTTTTTGAGGAAAATAAAAAGGAAAAAAAAAAGAAAAAAATAAATTAAAAATGAAAAAAGAACAAAAAAAAAAGAGAAGTAGAAGAGAGAAAATAAAGTGGAAAGAAAAAAAATGAAAAAGAAAAGAAAATTAAAATTAAAAATTAAAATAAAAAAACTAACAAGAAAAAATAGTTAGAGATATAAGAGAATGATATTTTGAAAATCATGAAAATAATAATCTTCATATTTGAGTTTGATTTGGAAAAAGAATCTACTAATTTAAATAAGAGTAATTTATGGAAATATAATTAGATGCGATAATTATTTCTTATTTAACTCAACTAATTTGAGTAAAACAAGAGCAGTAAATCTTGTTGTACATGTATTTGAATAACAATAATTTACTTAAATACAAAATACAATTTGTTATTTTTCGTAATTATGAAACTGTTGCTAAAAAAGTTACAATTAATACTCTATAGTTGTCATTTCTGAAATTTTCCACACTTCTCCTTCCATAGGTTGCAATTAGAATTTTGAAAAAATATTAATACTTTAAATTGAGAAATAAAAAAAAAAATCTTATTTTATCTATTACCATTTCAATTAAAAAGCATGTTAATATCCATGAGCATCTAATTTTTATCTAGTGATGCAGAAACAAAATAGACGATTCATGAGTAAGGAAAAAAGTAATTAATAGTAAAGAATTTATGATAGGTTATCGTCAATAGCCACAAAATTATGATGAATAAAGGTAATGTAAGGATGAACTTGGAAGAAAGAAAAATTTGTTTGAAGGGACTTTTGGTTTGGAAAAAGGGAAATTTTAGGGATTTGGGGGGAATACACCAATAAGGCAATATTGTTTGGGCTTGGGGAATCGAACCCGCGATGTCGAGTTCCGAAGGATGCTCAACTTTGAGTCTCGAACCGGTAATTTTGTACGAAGTTACCGAATGCACGTGCACCCTCACGGTGCCACATGGGTCCGCCTCTGTGTTCAAGTGACACGTAGATGTCAAGTTAAAATGTCTATCTATCCATACTTAGATATCTGACATACAAATTTTGACAAGTTTAAGGGGTTACCTAGGTATTTAGCGTATTTAGATACATTGTTTATTGACTGGTTAATGGCTTTTGCTTCTCTTGCTGATTTGAGATTACTAAACAAATTATTGCCATTGGATAAAGTGGAAGTTATATGTAGTTGATCAACTTCAACAAGAATAGTGTAAAACCAAGGAATTCAAGCCTTAAAAATTCATTATGCTCGTCATTTGCTCCTCTTATTTGCTCAGTCTGAACATTGTTTTGGTCTTACCTGATTGCATGAAGCGTGACTGTTTCCTCCTTTTGTCCCGCCTAGGGACAGGGTGGTTTAATCTGTTTCCAGCCATACATGTACAAATTGCAGCAAAAACTCTGTTTTGCTATTTGACTGGGTAACTTGCTTATAGTTTTGAGGAAAAATAAGTTTCCAACTATTACTTCAATTGATAGTCCTCTGTGTGTAGTTCCCACCCCCACACACACACCCCTAAGAAGGGAAAAGGGAAACACAAAAGTCACCCCCTTTTATTTGTCACCCACTGGCTATTCCAGTGATTTGTGAACCTTAGCTTCACCTGGTGCTGCTGGTTCCTTTAGTATTTTGTTCATTAACAAGAACCCATTAATTGTACTCACTGAGGTGATCCCTTCGTTCAGATAATCCTTACTAGAATGTTAACCTTTCTAATACTGCTTTCATGATTGATTCTGTATGACGCGTCTTTTTTACCTTTCTTCCTGTTGTTCATACTTTATAGTTAATGATGTCTGATTTTCCTTTGTTTGACAGTTCATATATGAAGATGCATCAGATAAAGTTGAGCAGCCTTGTTCTGCAGCTCTACCTGGGAAATGCTTGAGGCGTAAGTTAAAGAATGTCGAATTGAATAACTTTACATGTATGGAGCAAGAGAGGTTGAGAAACTACTTTATTGCAAGTGCAGACATTTCAGAATAGCTAATTGGAGTATTCCTAACAATTATAGCTTTATGCAAACAGGTTTTAGCATTCACTGTTTTCTTTGTTGTTATGAGGACTAGAACAGTGGAAAATTATTGTGAGCTGTGGATATAACTTCAGCTATCTAGATAATTAGCAGTAAAAGCAACTGCACGTTACTCTTCAAAATCAAAAATCAACCTAGCAGAAAGTACGATTGATGACCAACTGTAACGACCCGAATCGGGTCCAGGACGTGGCATTGCACCCGATACTATCGCTAGTATGAGCGAATGTTCTGGCATATCACCCCAGCATACTTCTAATACAAATGAATAAAGCAGATAATATAAGATTTATATTTGAATTTCTCAAGGGATAAAACTTCATCAAAGTTTATTAACACCGCATGATATCTGACAATACTAATAGTTACAATAAATAATGACTGAAAATTACAAAGTTTGTTTGACAACTATACCAACTTGTTAAGCCTCTAATAGGTACCAATACTGAAAGGAAAGAAAATGTAAAGAAGTCATCACATCTCGTCCATCCTCCTGCTAGGTAAGAGGCTCACCAATGACAGAAGATAGAGATCCTAATGAGGCACCTGACTTGAGAGCCAGAATCTACATCATGTAACGATGTAGCATCAAAGACGATCAATACATAGAATGTATTAGTAAGTAAAACCATTTCAGAAGGGTAGTATAGCAAGAAGTTAGAAATGATAATAAAACTCAAATGTAATACGTAGAATGTATTGGTATGCAAACCATTTCAGAAAGGTAGTACGGCAAGAGGTTAGAAATGACAATAAAACTCAAATGTAAGTGAAGAAAACTAGAAAAGAACAAGAATATAAACTAAATTTATAATTTACCAAGAAAGGCAGATTAAATTTCTTTGATTATTTGTGGGAGAAAGTAGTGAACCGTCATAAACCACCATGTGAGCTCATGGAGTCTGATTTCGGCCCGATCAGCTAAGCCATTATATATTTTGCCGAGCACAGGACGTGACATGACATAATTTGCTAGCAAGTATCCATGGTTAGCCCTTTTTTCGGAAAACATGAAAAAAAAAGGTCATCCGACTTGCAGAGTAATCTCTATCCTATATCAGCAAATATAGTTTCGGACATTTGTCGTTTAAACCTATGTCTTCACGATTGGCTAACTAACTCTCTTATGCTCATGACGTTATCTTATTTATTTATGTTAAAAGTGTTAGTCATATTAGGATTATGCTTTTAGCCTTTTTAGGCTCATGTCATAATTTAGCCTTTTGGGCTTATGTTGGGAATTTAATTACTCTGATTTCATAAGATTTTCATTTGGTACCATTTTATGGCTTTTTGGAAGAGTTAAGAAACATTCTATTAAGGGTTTCACTTTAATTTGTCCTGCTGGAATGGAAGAACTGAGCGAGTTACCTTCCATATCATATCTTAAACAACTCACAGAAGTACAACAACTATTGAAGCCAATGGAAAACAGTTAGTTGACTCAAGTAGATTATCTGCAGAGCCAAAAACAAGTGTTGGAGGACCTTAATGAAAGACTTACTACAACTAAGAACATGACTTCCATATCTCTTGAGGGAACTATGTTTATAAGTTACGGTGAAGGTAGCAATTTACAACTAAAACACATTTACAGAGAGCGAATCATGCTCGCAGATGTTAATTCTAATTGAACCACTATAACCAATAGATGTATATCACAAACATGAATAACGAGCCAGCACAGTTTACTGTAGAGCATCAGCCAAGCAACATATCACCAGTTGTTTAAGACATCAAATAGAAACAGAGAAATTTAAATCATTAGCTATAAGTTCGGTAGCCTTAACTAAATTACACATACTTCAGATAGAAAACCCAATATAAGACAATATTCATTATGTTACACAAATGTAGGAGTTATAGAGGATAACTCGAGATTTGTAGGGTGATTGAAGAACCGGGTTTGAGATTTCAGCTCAAGATGATGAGTTGAGAAGAAGAGAGAAGAGAAAGAAGAGAGTAGAATAGAGAGAATTTTAGAAGAGAAACTGATATTTCTTTTTATGATCCTTCTTTTACATGTTCTCTATATATCAAAGAAAATGGAATACACCAAGAATACATTTGTAACTAACTTTTAACAGAATTGAGAATGAGCAGTGAACAGTAAAAACTGTCTAACTAATTGGCAGTTATAACTATTTTCCAGAACTAATTTTTGATCTGGACTAAACTTCTTTTAATCTCCATTTCCATGCTCGTGTCTCATGGTCAACCTGCTAACTATCAATTATGGCCTGGAAAAGATCACAAGTAGCAGCATATAGCACCAATGACATAAGTTCAGCCCTTGTCACCCTTGATAAAGCATCAGCCACTTTGTTTTCCACCTCTCTCCTATATTCAATTGTGTAGTCAAATGGTATTATTCTAGTCAACCACAAGAGTTGAGAGTTAGTATGCAAATTTTGTTTCATTAAAAACTTCAAAGCTTTCTATTCAGTTCTAATGACAAACTTTTGACCAAAAAGATATTGTGACCATTTGGTAACAGCTTGCAGAATAGACAATAACTCTCTATCATATACTAACATGGCTGCATGTTTAGGGGTAAGAGCTTTGCTAATAAAAGCAATAGGATGGGCCTCTTTCATGAGAACAACACCAATACTAGTCCCACTTGAATTAGTTTCCATAATAAATAGCTTAGTAACTTCATGTAAAGCTAAAAAAGGAGCCTGGGTAAGTCTTTCCTTAAGAGTTTCAAATGCAGTAGCTGCTTCATTAGACCATTTGAACTTGTCCCTCTTTAAGAGGTCAGTTAATGGTCTAGTAATTATACCAAATCCCTGGATGAACTTTCTATAATAGCCGTCTAATCCAAAAAATCCTCTTAACTGCTTAAGAGTAGTAGGAACAGGCCAATTTTGCACAACATTCACCTTTTGAGGAACAGTAGATACTCCATGCTCAGTAATAAAATAGCCAAGATACTCAATTCTCAATACCCCAAAGAAACATTTACTTCTTTAACAAATAGTTGGTGTTGCATCGTGACTTCAAAAACAACTGTAAGATGCAACAAGTGATCTTCCAAGCTCTTGCTATATACAAGTATATCATCAAAGAAGACTAAGACAATTTACGCATAAAGGGTTGAAATACAAAAGTCATAAGTCCTTGGAAAGTTGCTGGTGTATTTGATAAACCAAAGGGCATATTCAAAATGACCTGAGTGTGTCCTAAAAACTGTTTTAGGCACATCCTACTCTGCCATTCTCAGCTAATGGTAACCAGACTTGAGGTCAATCTTAGAAAAGATCTTGGACCCTCTTAACTCATCTAACAATTCTTCAACAATTGGAATTGGAAATTTGTTCTTGACAGTATGTTTATTTAAATCTCTATAATCCACACACATCCTCCAAGAACCATCCTTCTTCCCAACTAAAACAACCGGACAAGCAAAAGGACTACAACTAGGTTATATGATCCCTTGATTCAACATTTGTTATATTAAACCTCTAATGATATCCATTTTCACAAATTGATATCTATATGGTCTCTTGTTTACAGGTTCAGTACCATGGTGTAACACAATCCTATGATCAAAAACACCTCTAGAAGGTGGTAACTGAGTAAGTTCTGTAAACAAAGATTGAAACTGTACCAATAGACTTAATAACCTTGCATCTGTTTTAGGTTGTTCCTTAGTTTCAATGGCATACCATTGTGCATCACTATTCATAAAAAGAACTACTTGGATTTTGTATAGTTGAGACTGATTACCTAAAAACTTAGCCATTTTTCCAGCTCCTGAGGCTGTGACTTGACTTCCTACACCTCTGAGACAATGCTTCTTCCCTTTATAGTAGAATTCCATGGTGAGTTTCTTGAAATTCATCTTAATATCCCCCAACATGAGAAGCCACTGAACCCCTAAACCACCATCCCCCACAAGAACCTAGTGGTAACAACAAGAAATCAACTAAAAACTCAGCTCTTGTAATAACCAAGATATAGTACACATCTTGTCAACTTGCATGTCATTTCCATTTGATGCTGCAACTTTTTTAGGAAGAACTGATCTGATGAGGCACCCCAATTGTTGTACTAGCGCAAGGTCAATAAAGTTGTGTGAGCTACCAGTATCAATCAAGATGTGTAAAGGCTTTTTAAAGTGATAGCCAGTCACTTTCATGGTCCAATATCCTAAGGAACAATTTAAAGCATGAATAGAAATTTCCAGTTGCTCCATTGTGTTGGTCATCTCCACTTCTTGAATTTCTTTAGGGTCTAACATTTCCAAAATTTGGTCATCACCACCCTCATCCTGCTCCTCTATTGCAAGTATAACTGCTTAACAGTCGCGCATTTATAACCAAAAGTGTACCTCTCATCACAAAAGTAACAAAGACCTTTAGATCTCCTGTCATTCATTTCTTCAATACTTAATGTTCTCC
>NC_061116.1:199175991-199183089 GCF_002878395.1 Capsicum annuum | reverse complement strand
ATATGTTTCTTGCATTCTCACACTCTTATACACCTATGAAAGTTATGTAGGTTGAGAAATCTTCACAACAATGTTCATGTCAGTTTTTAAAACCCCAATGTAACAACTAATAGTATTTTCTTCAGACAATTTAACCCTAGTCAAATGCTTCTCAAATACAACTTGATATTCTTTCACACTCCCCACCTATTTGATCTGTTTTAGCTCCTCCATAGGGCCATCAAAGTCAGTACCAAACTTATCCACCATAGCCATTACGTACTCAGTTCATGTAGGTGGTTGCAAATATTGCCTATACCTTATACAAGATAGATGCCACTGAATGACTTCTCCCTCCAACTGCAAAGCTGTAATATAACCCTTACCCTCATTAGAAACATTTTCCATGGAGAAGAATTGTTCAATTTTGAAAAACTAGGATCGTAAAGCATCCCCAAAAAATCTCAAATAATCCATTCTCGACCATCTTGAGAAATTGGAGTTGTGAGTGTTATAACTTGCAGGGCTTTTATCTTGCCCTTTTTCTTCTGAATGTCGAGGTCCAGAAGGACCTTCTCTACCTAAAAGAGATTTCTCCCTCCTATTTTTTCCAGATTGCACCAACATCTCTTTCAATTCCATCACTACTTGATCCAATCTTTGCCATTAATTTCTATAGCATATCCCTTATGTCTCCCATTTCAGCTGAAGAACTATCAATGGATCTTGCTGTTTTCATTATGGTTGCTACGAAATCGACTGGCTCTTATACTAATGTTATACAAATGTAGAAGTTACAGATGATAACTCGAGATTTGTAGTTTGATTCAGGAACCGTGTTTAAGATTTCAGCTTAAGATGATGAATTGAGAAGAAAAGAGAAGAGAAAGAAGAGAATAGAATAGAGAGAATTTTAAAAGGGAAACTGACATTTCTTATTATGATCCTTCATTTTGCATGTTCTCTATATATCAAGGAAAATGGAATACACTAAGAACACATTTGTAACTAACTTTTAACAGAATTGAGAATGAGCATGAACAGTAAAAAATGTCTAACTAATTGGCAGTTATAACTATTTTCCAGAACTAGTTGCTGATCTAGACTAAACTTCTTTTAATCCCCATTTCCAACTATGTGATGTCTTTCAATCTTTATTTCGTGTATCACATTATCATCAAGGTTATTTGATTGCGACTACTAAGGACTTTGGAAATATAACAATTACAACAATTCAGTTTTACAGAGAGTGTCCAACATGAGCTTTGACTCTACTGGCAGACTCAAATTTCAGAATTTCTCAGAATTACTAAGCAAACAGTGAGAATTCATAATCTATACAAACACCAAGTTCCTAATCCACACATCAAGTTAATAACACCAAACCATGTGGAGGGAAGAAGATTACCAAACAGAAAAATATTCAGAATCCTGAGCAAGAGAAAGTTCTACATACCTCTTTAAACGTTGAAAGAACTTGAGATTGAAAGAAGGAATTCAAACATGATTCTCACCAATTCTTTTGTGTTTCTTAGGAGTTGTGATTGAGAAAAGGAAAAGGGATATAGCTAATGGAGAACTTCTAAAAACTAATGGGAAAAGTAAGGCTTTTTATCGTATGAGTTAAAGGAAAATAGAGGGACTTGTTTTAATGCATATTAATTGATAGAAACTAAAGGGATGTTATTTGGCTGGAAAAACAAAGTTTTATAGGAAAAGAAGGTATGAAAATTGATAATTAAAAGGGTTTTATTTACTTGAAGTAAAGGTAAAAATGAAAGGATGAAATTGCCCTTGTAGGATAAGTAATGGGTCTGAGATGTTACACTAACACTTATTATCGATAGGTTTTACGTTAAAAATATAATGAAGTAAACAAAATTATGTTCCATTTAGCTGTTTAATTTTTAGATGAGATGGTCACATGTTTCAACATTGGGCGTTAAACTTCATTTTTTTCAGTTAGTGTTTAAGAAAATACTAAAGCACTCAATCACACATCAAATTCATAGACATACTGAAGATTGCACCATACTGCACAAAACAGTGTTACCTTGAAAAGATCTGTGAAATTCTAGCACAACAGCTAGATCATTCATGTTCAATGGAGGAAAATGTAAAAGAGAAACTGAACTTTATTGATTCATTAGCTTACATTGTTGTTGTTGCTCTTATTTATAGGCAGAAGAGAACTGAGCTGAGTGAGCTTCTATCCAGCTTATTGACAGCTTAGCATAACCGACTAACAACCTAACAACTTACCTTGCAACTTCTTTAAATAACTCTGTAACTCACCAAACAACCAACTGACTAACTACTTTATCAATATCAATACAGTACATTTACATATACTGATGTAGTGATGCAGCGATCACATATATGTGTTGAAACACTCCCCCTCAAGCTGCAGGGTGCATTATGTTAAGCATACTAAGGTTGCCTAATAAGTGTGCATGTTGAGCTTGACTTAAACCCTTAAAGATAAGGTCAACAACCTGATCATGAATGTGAACATAAGTAGCCTGTATCAAGCCATTCTTGATCTTTTCCATTATGAAATGGCAATCTATTTCAATGTGTTTTGTCCTCTCATGAAACACAGGATTTTTGGCTAATTGTATAGCTAAATGGCTGTCACTAAACACTAAAATGGGCAGAGTAATGGTATTATTGATTTCCTAAAGCAATCCAACTAGCCAAGTTATCTCTGCAACTGCTGAAGCCATGCTTCTATATTCAGCTTCAGCAGAACTTCTGGACATAGTGTGTTGTTTCTTGGACTTCCAAAAGACTAATGATCCACCAAGAATAGCATATCCAGTGTTAGGATATGCAGCCCAATCTGAGTCACACCAAAAAGTGAGAGTGGTAGAAGGATCAGCTTTCAACCAAATGCCTTGACCAACTGAACCTTTGAGGTATCTTACTACTTCTAGTAGAAGCCTCTCAATGTGAGTTCTTAGGATGTTACATGAACTGGATGAGAGTTTGGACAGCAAAGTTGATATCAGGTCTTGTGATAGTAGCATACATGAACTTACCTATCAGTCTTTGATAAGAAAAAAATCAGACAACAACTTATCTCCTTGTAAACCCGTGGAATGATCATATTCAAGTGTTTTCAATCTAAGATTAGACTCCAAAGGGGTAAGGGGAGGCTTAGAACCACTAAGACCTGTATCAAAAATTAACTTAAGGATGTACTTTCTTTGATTTAATATCACCCTAGAAGCTGATCTGAGGATCTCAATACCTAAGAAGTACTTGAGATCACCCAAATCCTTCATTCTGAACTGCTTATGTAACTTGCCTTTGGTTGCATTAATCAAAGTACTATTGCTACCAGTAATGAGTTGGTCATCAACATACACCAAAACTATCACTGTATCAGAACCTTTATGTAGAGTGGAGAGAGAATAATCATGAGCACTCTGTGTGAACCCAACATCAAGTAAGGGATTAGTGAGTTTGAGATTCCATTGTCTGGAAGCTTGCTTGAGACCATACATGGATTTAAGTTACTTGCAAACTCTATTCTTACCATATTTTTTGAAACCTTTAGGTAGTTCCATATCTTGTAAGAATGTATTATAGACATCCATCTAATGAAGAGTCCAGCCATTAAATACTGCTACAACAATTACATACCTAACTATTACCATTTTAGAAATTGGTAAGTATGTTTCATGATAATCTAGCCCTTCAAACTGGCTATATCTCTTGTCCACTAACCTTACTTTAAACCTTTCTATCTTCCCATTTACAAAATATTTTGTTTTGTATATCCACTTGGAACATACAGTGTTTTTGCCTTTGGTCAAGTCAAAACTACTCCATATATTATTAGCCTCCAATGCCTGGATTTCTGACTTCATAGATTCCACCCATATGTTATCCTTTACAGCTTGCTTAAAGTGCCGGGGTTCAGTTAAATTGGAGAACTTTGACAAGTAACATTGATAAGTAAAGCTCATTTTTTTGTAAAATAAGTTTTTGGCTAAGGGATACTTATATCTTTGGCTCTTAGAGGTATTAACATAGTCATGCATCCACACAGGTAGTCTAACAGTTCTAGTAGGCCTGCAGGTAGATGTTTGAGTCAAGGGGGGATCAACTGGACTATCTTCTCTATTACTTGTGCCAGGTATATCTAGATCAGGTGTAGTAGTATTAGTAAGAACATCAGCTTCAATGGAATTATGCTCATCAGGAAAGTCATAAGAAATATCATCATCTGTGAAGTTTAACAACTCAGTGAAATCTTTACCAGCCTTGGAAGTTGTTGCTTGCTGTAAGTCCTTCTGTGATGGATCAAATGGGAATGTGTCTTCTTAGAACACAACATCTCTACTAACAATCAACTTTTTGGATTGCAATTCTAGAAGTAAGTATCCTTTTTGAGACTCCGAATATCCTACTAACACAACACGTTTTGCCCTTTCAGAAAACTTATCACCTCTGGGAACAACTGTGACATAACATAGACATCCAATCACCCTTAGCTAGAAAGTTTGGGATCCTTGAAGAATAACAGATGGAATGGGCTTTTACCATTTAAAATGAAGGATAGTAGCCTATTCATAATGTATACAACAGCCTTCACACGCAATCTTCTATACTTAATTGGAAAATGAGATTGAAATTTTAGAGCTCTAGCTATGTTTAGTATCTGTCTGTGCTTTCTCTCCACAACTCTATTTTGTTGTGGAGTGCGGCGATAGCTAGTTTGATGCAAAATTCTCAAAGACTGGAACAATGCATGACATTGAGAATTGATAAACTCGATCCTATTGTCAGACCTTATGATCTTTATTAATACTCCAAATTGTGTCTTGATCATAGGTATGAAGGTCTTAATAGCCACTATGGCTTCAAAATTCAGTTGTAACATATGTATACAAGTGTATCTACTGTAATCATCAAACATAGTCAAAAAACAGTACTTATTATCAAAAGTAGCATTTTTATAAGAGCCCCAAAGATCCATGTGTACAAGCTCAAAATATGTTGAATATTTTGAAGTACTATGAGGGAATGATAATCTTGTATGTTTAGCTAGTGGGAATACTGTACATTTATTCAACATATCTATATCATTATGACTCTTCAAAAAATCTAATGATCTCAGAACCTCTGAAGCTGGATATCCAAGTCTTTTGTGCCATAATGTTATCTTTCCATTCTTCTCTAAGTATATAAAGTCTACAATCCCCTTCACCTTGCCACTGAAGAGGTCCTGAAATACATAAAAATCAAGATAGAAGGAAACAAAATAAGAGAGTTCCTTCGTTATCTTAGCAACAGACAGTAGATTAAGTCTGAAGTCTAGGACAAAAAGAACATCCTTAATCACACCACATGAAAATACATAAGCCTTTCCAATATGATAAATGTTTACTTCATCACCAGTAGGAAGGTGTAGTTTGTCCTTTTGACTTGATACTAGGATTGTACTATTTCTAAACATGTGTTTGTGTGTAGCCACATGATGTGTGTCCCCTAATCCCACAATCCATTGTCAGAACAAGTTTTGGACAGAAAATAAGTGGTTATACCTGTCATGTTGACTTGTTTCATATCCTTGGTGTCCTTGCTCAGCATGCTCATAATTTTAGAGTATTCTTCATTTGTAATTGTATGAGCCTTTGCCAGTGGTGCAGGTCCCTGATCATGACTTGAACCGGCAATATCAACTTGTCCTGCTACCACGTTGGGTATTTGAGAAGGCTTACCAGCTGTGTGGTTGCCACTACCATATGAGAAATAGTTGTTACCGCTACTATATGACCTGGGATTAGCCGTAATGTACCCTTGTTTCTTTTTATTCTTCCAATCAGTAGGATAGCCAATCAGTTTATAACAACTCTTTGGTATGACCTGAGAGGTGACAATAATCACACTTTCTTCCTTTGTAGTTGGAACACCCTTGCCCATAACTATAAGAACCATAATTTCGATTCACCTGCATGGCTAGTGGTTCTGATCTATCATGTACTGTAAGCATACAAGAGGAATGTTGGATCTCATCCTCAACAAGCATGGCATAAGCTTGATAGATAGTAGGAGTTACACCCTTGAGTAAAATTTGTCTTTGATCTTGATCATAGGACTTATTTAAGCCACTCAAAAACTGTAAGCGTCTCAATTGACACATATAATCTAAATATTCCTTAGACTTAGGGCAATCACAGCTAGAATTAGGAACCAACACATCATAATCACTCCACAAACTTTTCAATTTGGTAAAATAAACTGAAATTAAATCAGTACCTTGAGATAGCATATTGATTTCATGGTGCAACTGATAGATGCGTATACGATTCGCTTTTTCAAATCTCTCTTTCAGATCTTTCCAGACAGCACAAGCATTTGTAGCATAAACAATGCCATATAGCAGGCTCTCACTGTGTTCATAATTCAGGATAAGACAATTGGATTACATGTCTCCCATTACTCATGAAGTTCCTCCCTGTACGAGTCCTTGCTATAGATCTAGTGACAAAATCAAACTTTCTCTTTTCTAAGAGTGAAATGCATATTAAACAACTCCACAAGTTGTAATTTTCTGAACTGGTGAGTCTGATGGGAACGAGTACAACATTACAGCTATCTGAAGTACCAATAAAAAGTGGATCACTTTGATCAATCTTTGGTGCCATGGCTGTACAGACTGAATCAACAATAGAGTTCAACCGAGAAGAAGAAGTCGAGAACAGAGATTACACAATTTTAGATTTCAATCGAGAAGAAGAAGCTGATAATAGAGATCACACAAACTCCTCGAGATTTGCATATAATAGAATGAGAAGTTAACTGAATCTTCTCAGTACTGAGCGCTTGGCTCTGGTACCATGTGAAATTCTAGCACAACAGCTAGATCATTCATGTTCAATGGAGGAAAATGTAAAAGAGAAATTGAACTTTATTGATTCATTAGCTTTACATTGTTGTTGTTGCTCTTATTTATAGACAGAAGAGTGTTGAGCTGAGTGAAATTACTAAAATATCCTTTTTTAAAATCTAATTGCCACGTCTTTTAAAAAAAAAAAACTTGTATCTACATTACAAACCGAACGGGTGTGTTCTTTTGAGGTTATTAAATTATTTGACACATCCATA
>NC_061116.1:199174026-199175891 GCF_002878395.1 Capsicum annuum | reverse complement strand
ATATGTCTTACAAAATTGGTAAGTTTTATTTTTCATGTATTTAAACTAATTCCAATGCAATCAAATGCTTGGACAAATTAATTTTGCAATATTTGTTATAAATAATATTGTATTGTTAAACCTTTACAACATAAATGAAAAATTAAATTATAAAATAACCCTCCTTATTATCTAAATAAAAAACCCAACCCTACAAAGAATTCCCAACCTTTCATAATCTGTTTAGAGTAATATGCGCCTGTCCGCTCTTTCTTGCATCACACTCTGCCCCTTCACACTTCTACTCTGCACCAGTCCATAATCGAAAGAGCAAGACATCTTCTTTTTGTCATTGAAAAAGTGGTATGACATACAAATTTTTTGGTTGGTACTAACTTTCATGACTTCTTTTTTTGTTCAAACCCTCCTAATTACAATTACTTGGCTGATTTATAAATGTTTAATGGGTCTAATTTACTTGATCTTTCCGTATTGTTTTTATTCTTATGCACGTATTAATCTCCTCATTGTAATTTTGTGTATTTAACGAAAAATGGCATGATCAAGAGACAAAACAATCTTCAAATTTATTCGTGAGACGTTTATTTTGCAAACAGTTGCCAAGAAATTTTAGAGGTAATATGATCTCTTGCTCTTTCAAAATTTGAATAGAAAAAATTGACCTTTTTAGATATCTTATGTATAAAAATTAAGATCTTATGTAATAAAGTATAAAACTAAAAAGTTTGTAGACGACTGGAAAATAATTTTTCCTAAAAATTGATGAGGTATGAATATGATGAGTAGATTAAACTTGTAGAAAATTAGATTGACTCTCCCTACAAAATCCTCATGCAGACACAGCTAATTATTTTTCTATTACAACTACTGTCGTTTGCAATATAGCACAACGGATTGCAAGACTTCTTCAATCAAGGTGGTTTGTATTGTTGATTTTACGTTTTCGCATCTTGGAGTAACCTAAATATATACATATTTAGCTTTTTATCGTAACTTGTCTTTATATTTTTCTCTAAATATGGGTTGAGAAGTAATGGAGACTAAATTTTTACATAATTTAGTTGCCATTATTTCAATTTCTTATGGCCAATAGGGAGGCAATGTCAAGTCATGAGTAAAATATTATAGCCAACTTTCAGCATCGAAGAGGCTAACATAGAAGAAGCACCTTGATGATGTGCTTCAAGTTTTTGTAGCTCGATATGGTAAAACTATTCTTTAAAACTTGTTTTATTATCCATCATCAGTTATATTCACTGAATCTCATGAAACTCTCTCCATTTGATTTGTGTGATGTTGTAACAAAATTGTTAATTTGTTGTTAGGTGTATCCACAACATCATGGGTCAAGTGACTTTGATTTTGTTGACTATCAATATTTTATTCTAATCTTTAGAAACTTGTAAAGAAACTATGTAAGGTAATCCAAAATTGCATTAGTTGGTGCAAAAGAGAAGAAATTACATTATGATATCACATTGAATAGATAATGGTCGTAAAGTATGGAACCTTGGATTTGGAACATTTTAATTTATTGTGACAATTGACTAAACCATTCATGAAGCGATAGAGTTTTTTCAATTTTTTATATTTATAAGTTAGATATTTTGGTAATTTAATAACTCTGAAATTTCGAATGATCATTATTTGGACAATTTTTTTCTAAAACCAACATATAATTTTGAAAATGAAACGTCTTTAGCCACAATAATTTGACAATAATAGACTATAATATCCCAATCTTCTTGTCTATTGCATATTTCCAAGCTTTAGATAAAGAATTAAGACCAAAGAGATCTGGACAGTTATAAATATATACCCACTTCGTTTCTAATGTACTCCTTTCGTTTCGTTTTAGTTGGCCC